>NC_141547.1:53385000-53730000 GCF_021556685.1 Rattus norvegicus | reverse complement strand
TTCACATTTGTAGTTGGCCATGGTTAGGTGAGTATGGTCTGATATAATTGTAGCTATTCTGTATGTGGCCTCCACGGTGCTCATACGGTTAAATTAAGTTCATCCACTTTTATAGGAGTTATCAATTTAACTGACACTAAAGAATGTTACTAATAATTAAAGAAGTTATGGGTGTATTATTTATGCTTTCTTACCTTAATGCTCTGCTATTATCCTGTTCCTACCTGTCTACCATCCCTCTTACTTTAGTTAGGACTCATCAGCTTAAAGGTTGGCTGATAATACTTGTCTAGTTAGCCAAACATATCTTACCACTTTACTGCTTGCCTTTTAAACTTTTGAACCTATTTTTTCCTATATAAAGCCTGCCTGAGAACTGGCTGCTACAACAAAATTAGGCTCCCGAGTCCTTTTTCTAGTTCTGATTGATCAGCTTCAATCAAGTGTCCAAAATTTTTTCATCATATCTGAGAGTGGTGATTGAATTGGTCAGTGTGTGGCTTATCCCAAAGAACAACAAGATAGTTGAATTTCAACCTATAATTTATTTCAATAATGTGTGTGTATTCATTTCATAGGTTATATGATTCTAAAGAACCATGAATAATACAGACACCTTCTTATTCTCTGACTTCAACTGCCTCTGCTGACCTGTACTGAACCTCACTGCAAAGCACTAACTCCTACCTGACTGATTTTCATCCAAACTGAATGAGCTCTCTAAACTGAATAGACTGAACACAACTGATTGTCTCTTTCTCCCTACAGTAGCCTTAAATGACTTTTCTTTCCTGTGCTTTCCAGTGAGAGTTGGTGATTCCCTACCTCTCCCTCCTACTTTCAAATTTTTCTCGTATACAATACTTTGCCTCTCAATTGAACATCATTTTTAAACATGGCTGCAAAAATTAAGTTACCATCATTGTTTGATATTAAAAGCACATAATAAGGGTCTGCTTATATTCCTGACAGTGTAGTCAGGTTGCTGGACAAAAGTTTCTATAAACTTAAAGAGAGGGTTTAGATATCAGGGTTAGAGTTTCATCACACCAGTGCCCTTTAAAAAAAAGGGATGCCACATGTTGTCAAGAGAATGGAGATTCAGCAAATATTGGCCTATAGGCACCTGCATTGGAACATTGTAGAATCTGTGATTGTGAGATACAAATTCATATGTTGTATGCCACCTAGTTAATGATAAATTTTATGAAGTCTAAAACTTAAAAAAGTTTATGAAATGCCAGTGTTTGCTGCAACTATTCTACTACGTGATTTTATTTATTTTATTTTGTTTTATAAATACTACCTATTATTTAGAACTGTGTTTAATATCTCCAAAACAATCTTTTTTAATTCAGAAAATGTATTTTCCAATGCTATTCTGCATTATCATGTACTAATTGCCATATTCTTAAAAATTTTGTAACTTTGTAGCATTTATTTACTTACACAGAGTTACAATAAATATTACCACACCATCGATTTCATATAGGGGATTACACTACCTAGAAAATATGTGTACAAACAGAGATAGTGGTTTTTCTCTAAAATTTCAAATGGGGAATTTTGCAATAATAATATATTCACTAAAATATCCAAGAAAAATGCTATATAAAAGGACACAACATATACACTATATTTTCAGGAGGAGGAAAAACCAGACATGTCCAAGAAAATTGCAAACACTAAAGCCACTAATATCACACTCATCTGCATCCATGTCCTTCACTACCATCTTATGTCCTTCTTTATACAGACCTTAAGCTAACAGATCCCAAGGCACCGGGGGCTACCTGTGATACAGTTCTTATGATGGAAGAACATTAACTAATTGCTTTCCACATTTCGACAACACCATCAATTTTATGCATCTCTTCTTTGTAATGGAAACACCATACTTTCCAGGAATCACAGACAAGATGACAGTAATTGCATAGGATACCCATCACTCATATAGCATCTGTCTTCCATCCTTCCTCTGTACATGGATACAGAGACTTCATTTCTACTCAAAGCCCTCACCATGTCTCCTTACATTGTGTTAATTTTTTGCTCATAAAGCCTTTACTCAAAATACAATGGCATTCAGTATTCCCTTCAGGTTCAAACCAGAAATCTTTTCATGTATAGGAGTTAACTAAGCACAGGGAATAAGAAATTCTTTAACCCAGAGGAATATATGTTCGTAAAGTAAGAATAGCTTAGCCCCCAGAGAATAGGAAGAATTCTAATGAGGAGATAAATGTTTTCTTCTTTATGGGCATATAATGTACACTATGAGCAAGATGGCTTATATACAATGGGCATGTATTTTTCACAGCAGTAGAAATTAAGAAGCCCAAGATTAAGAAAACATCAACTCCTCTATTTGTGAGTTTGATACTCAGTTCAAAAGAAGTGTTCATATGCTGTCATGCTGCAGAAAAGACAAATAAAATACCTTTCACCTTTTTTGATAAAAGTATTAGTTTCAATGATTATGACTCTGGGCCTTTAGAGCTTGACTCCTGATCTTTCATTCTACACCCATTGCATATGAATTTTAGAGAAATTAATATTTAACAGGTAACAAAACATTGTTCCTTTCATTTTCATATTGAAACATTAAAACCTATTGTATCTAAGTCTTTAATATAGGTATGCATATGTATACTGATATAAATGTCTTAGGAAGTTAACACTTTATTTTAACCTTCTGACTATCAGTTGGCTTTAATGATATTAGAACAAGGAATTCCTGGTTTATGCTCGTCATGTTTATGCAAATTGATTTAAAACGTGAATCAAAATTTCAATATCAGTATTTGTTCTGCTTCATGGTACCTGATGCTGAGCCTTACTTCATTTTAGAGGCTATAAGTTCAATTATAAAGGGACATGAAATACAAGAGATGTCAGAAAAATACAGAATAGTCCTTACCAGCTTAAAAATGAATCCATTCTTTGGTATGTGCTTGAACAATAATTATAATAGTACTAACTACCTTCTAGGTACTTCCTAGTATGATCTGCTATACTTAGCATCACTTAACTTGTTTTATTAATAAAAATAGTGAGGTCATATTCACAGTCATAGATAATCAATAAGGGTTGTAGCAATTATCTTTTCAGTGCTGGATCACTCATATTTCAAAACCTACGTGTCTGCAACCAACTGTGGCCTATGAAGTCATCCTTCAGTATACACTGGATACCATATGAGTTTCCTGCCTGTAAAATAAAAGCCACATTTTCATGATACTTGCCAAAGTTATTTGTATTTTCTTTTTTTAAAACATTTTATTTATTTATTATATATGAGTACACTGTAGCTGCCTTCAGACACACCAGAAGAGGGCATCAGATCTCATTACAGATGGTTGTGAGCCACCACGTGGTTGATGGGATTTGTACTCAGGACCTCTGGAAGAGCAGTCCGTGTTCTTAACCACTGAGCCATCTCTCCAGCCCCATTATTTGTATTTTCAATGATCAGTTTCTGATTGAAATGAATTAATTCTTGTAGCAAACTATTCTAATGTCTTAATTTGAAGTGAATTAATTTTATGTAACTAACTGCTCTATGTCTTAGGGATCCTTAATGAGAGCATATTTGCATGTGTTCAATAGAAAAGTTTGTGTCCTTTAAATATTTTCTATAATTTTGCAGGATTTTTACAACTATGTTTTAGAAAAGATTTGTTTGGACAATTGTGTTATATCTATCTGTTCAACTTTCTTGATTTATTTACACATGTATGCACACTATATACTCGCGTGTGTGTGTGTGTGTGTGTGTGTGTGTGTTAGATATCTCAAATATATAATTTGTACCAATAAAACTGTAGCAATAACTGAAGCACAACTTTGACACCTTTTACCCGGTTTATTGTACAAGAAAAGACCCCACACTAAGTGACTGCAGTTACATGGTGTAGAATGTAGAAACATTGAGTGTTCTATTATATGTGGCTTCATAATCAAGATAATTACCTCAGACATTGAATTGTGTTCAAGTAGGGAACAGTCGTTTAGAAGAACATGTTATTCTTTTAGTCATATATTTTCATTCTACATCTCTAACAGAAATCAAAGAATTAAGATATTTCTCAAGAAGAGATACATACATTTTTCCCTTTGAGTCAGTTTGCAGTTTTTGACTACATCATAACTTTAAAGTCTGGGTTTAGATATAAGCATCCATTCCTGCGAGTAGATAAGTTGAATTCACATATGCAAAATTACTAGATTTTCATAGCTCACACGGAACATGAAAACATTTGTGCCAGTGACCGTTGGGTAGTTTAGAACCCCTTAGGGGTGAATAATTTTAAATCAACGACAGCGAATATTGTGCTTCTGAATTACAGTCTCTCACAGGAGTTTCCCGGCAACAGCGGTAAACACCATGCCATCTGTGTAATTGCTCTGTGTGGTTTGCATTCCTTCAGCTTAAAAAGTAGATTGTTTAAACTTTTTCTTTCTTTTTAAAGATTGTATTAGAATCAGATTGCTCTGAACATAACTGGAAAATTTTATTCGAAACTTGTATATCATAGCTTTATTAAGTAGAACTATTACAGCTAAGACTTCAGGGGACAGGATAGAATTTTGCAACATATGATCAGGCAGCAACATCTGTTTCATAATTCCACTATTCAGTTGAGTCTGAGTGTGTACTGCTATTGGAAAAGAGATTTTCTCCATCGTGTGGCATGTTCCCATTCAACATGGAAATACCTGCTCTTTAAAGATCCAAAAGGTCAGTGCCTTCCAGGGACTGCTTATGTCTGAAGAAGAACTGTGTGACTCAAAGTTATTCCTCTCAGAAAAGACACTCTGTAATCTCTTTTAAATCTGTATGTGTAGACTAAGGTGTTTTAAAGAACCATGGTATTTTCTCAGCAATTCTCTTCTATGAAAAGCTGTTCCAGAATATGTGCTAGTTGTTTTATACCTGAGGATCCATTATAATCTTTATCTCCATTACATATTTTAAGCCTGACAAAAAATGTTCTTCCTTCTCTGTTCTCCTGGATTTCTTGATATGCCTTTACACATGTTTTCTGAAAAAAAAATAGAATATTTTGAAATAGATTCTTTTGACAACCACATTTTAAGGAAATTATTTTTAAAAGTACTATAGTCCAAAGACACATACCATTGTTACTTACTGCCACAGGTTAGTCTGTGGCTACTAGGATAATATTATTTTTCCTTGGAAATATCTATGAAATAGGGAAGTAAAATATGAAACTCCCCTTAAATTGATATTGCTTAGTTTTGGCTACTGTAACAACAAAAACAACATTGGGTGTCTATATCAGCAAATACTTACTTTTTCAAAGATATAGAGTCAGAAAATTTGAGATTAGGGTACCATCAAGGTCAAGTAGTGCTGTGATGTCTCTTCCTGGGATCAGCATTTTCTTAGTGTAGTATGACAAAGCAAAGACAGTAAGCCTATCTTCTATGCTTATCATGCAGTGAATCCTGTCATGGACAGTATACCTCATCACCTTGATGAGAATGACTGCCTGACACATAAATTTTGCTTGATAATAGACCTGGTAAATTTAAGAATTAAAGATATTTAGAATTTTTAGAAGTACTTACGCTCACATTTAATCTAAGAATAGGGCACACGACAGTAATATACTGAGTCTAGGAAAATGTTCAAAGAAGTTTATCTCACTATTATTTCTAATAAAATATGTTGGATCACACACCTACAAATATTCATATTACACATATTTCATATACTTTTATATGTTTTTCCAGAAAAGAAAAAAGTATGGATAATGAGGCTCGTGTGACAATATTACTGATATACTGCTATAACACATGCATTTCATATGACAGCAATTTTATGCTAAAAGATAGAGTGAAACATACAGAATAAAAAATACAGAGACTGAAATACAGGCCTCAAAGAAACATCCTCAAGGCAGTCATTGTATATGTTTATTTATGTTGTTGAACGTACTGAAAAGAAGGATGCAATAATGACCTCAATTAAGAGAGTGACAAGAACCAAGTCTTTACACATTCAAAGCAATTATACTTATAGCAAGAAAAAATATAGATTCAAGAATTACACGTGTGCAAATATTATTGCATAAATTTAGTATAAAGTTGGCACTCGAATGTATAATTTGCGTATATGTCTATATCTATATACAAATTTATATCTATAACTATCAATTTACAGATGTTTAGATAAAGAATGTATATCCAGAAATAGTGGTTATTATGTTTTCTATCCAGAGGAACATTTATAATTAGGAAATATTTCATAGCTGGTAAAGGGTAAAAAATGATAGACAATTTAATAAAACAAATGAAATCAAAATAGAGATATGTTTTTGAGTCCATATACATTAGTCAAGTTACATAAAAAGAAAAACAAGCACAAAGACTTGAAAAGTATTCTCGTTTGTGAAAGTACAAGATGCAGTGCACTCTGATTAATTTATTAGCCAAATTTTTGTTGGACACTCTTTCTACTTTTAATACAAGTAAAGCTGATCCTTTCTATTATCCAGAGCTTGTATGTTTCCTGTGCACAATATTTCAGCAATAATTCATGTGATGACGTAAATTGATGTGATTGGTTAGACAAGTAGGCTGAGAGCTAGCAGATGCTTCCTCATGTGTGTGTTACTATGATGATCACTGACATCTATGACATATGGTAAATGCATGAAGTGGCATTTTATAGAAAGGGAAGATACAAATAAGGAATAAACTTATTTAGACATCTGAGAAAAAAGAGAATAGTTAAATATGAAGGCCTTATAGTAAACTGTACAAAGTACATCAAATAAAAAAAAAACAAGAGAAAAAATGTAAATCCACAGCGGATAATATGCTTTGTTTCTGTACCCATAAGTATTTTCTCCTTTTAGATTTGTAAAAAAATAAGGTTTTATTTGTAGACACCTAATTTTAATCCATAGCATCGTGTTCTAATAATAAAAGTTTTGGAATCCTTAAGCTATGAAATTTTTAAAGGAATAGAAAGAAGAAATTATGGAGCAACTTGAAGAAATTTTATTAGGTATAATTTCTAACAATACAGATTTTGTAGGAACTGAATTATTGATGTTTGACAAATTAAGAATTTCTAAATCTGACATTTTTTATTAAAATAATTTTTGAAATTAATCATAATATTCAATTATAATTAAAAAAATCTACTTCAATTTCAAACTACATATCTATGGAAAACAGACACCAAAATACTTGATAAAATACCAACAGAACCAAAATGATTAATAATTATTATTTTGAATATATATAATGTTTGTTTCCTTGAAATTTTCCATTTCTTTAAACCTGTGCCAACTTTACCATATAAATTATGTGAAAACAATTGGAAATCCTAATAAATAATAAATGTATTTAATCAGACTCATAGGAAAAATCTTATATCAATGATTATATTAAGGAAAAACAAAACTAATTAACATAAGAAAGAACCTCTAAGTTTTTGTAGCATACAATAGTAAGATTAACATTTTGACTATGAATACCAAATAATAAAATCTCTGAGTGGGTTTTAAAAATGACCTCATAGTTAGACAAAAGCTCCATCAAGAATGCAGTCTGATAAACAGAATAAAGAAATCCTTGGTGACAGATTTAGAGGACTTGGTGTGAAATTGATGTGTAGAGAGCTAGGAGGTAACACTTTGTTGCAAGGAGGAAGCCAGGGAATTCTAAAGCTCAATTTCAGTATTATGTGCAAAAATTTTACTTAAGCTAATTTGATTGGATCTGGAGTAGATAGATAATAGAGATGTGAGATGACTAAGTCTTTCCCCATGGATCCAATCCTTGGCAGAGTCACTTTCCCATATACATAAGTCATTTGGTAATATTAGAAATATGGTTACAACAAAGATGACTTTTTAAAAGAAGCTCCTGCTCTCATCATGCTTAGAAAGTTAGACAGAAATGTAGAATTTAAAATAATAAGAAGACTCTTACATGTGAGAATGTTTGTTGGATAATTATCTGAAACTGAATGGTCCTGAGGTATTGGAGAAGCCTGCATTTTAAATAAGTTTGGTAATTTTTCTATTCTAAATTTTTAAGGTTTAACTTTACCATAACCATTATAATTGTCTATAACATCTTATCCTAATGTAATTTTTATAAATATACTGTCTTGAATTATTTTCTCTTATGCATTGAAAGATTTATAGACAATGTATCACTGTTGGTTGGTACTGCAGTGCAGAAACTTTACTCCCTTTGGACCCTATTACCCTGTTAAGTTTAAAAATTATATCATCTTAATGACTCTTCAACATACCCTTAAAACCTCATTGAAAAATGCTCTAAGTTTCCCTTTTTGTTTCAACCTAAAAAATAGATTTAGGAAACCCTTGAGATGTAAAATTACTCATCATTTACCCTTATTTTAATACATTTTGATGTGTTTTTTACAAAGAATCCAAAAGAGTCATAATTTTGAAATGCCTGATAAAGACTAATGCTCAGGAAGAAATATGTGAGAGGCTGTTTTATCCTAGGCAGGTGTTAGATAACAGGATCTATGTGTCCTTGAAGAGGATATTGGAAACTCAGTATTTCCTCTATCTGTTTCTTCCATCCTGTTTTGCATAAGGCATTCAGCTCTCTCTACATAGTATTCCTATCATGATTTACTGCCACCTCCCAACTCCAGAAGTAATGGTCAACAACCGTAATGGACAGAAAAGTTTAAATCTGTGCTATACAATAAAGTTGTCCTCTTGTAAAGTTAATTGGGTCAGATGTCTGTTATGAAGATTGGAAACTACCATAAAAGCATTCTCTCAAGGTTATTTCCTTTATATATAAAAATTATTCTAGCAATCATTATGGCTAAAATTTATTAAGCAATTTGTTCTCATAGTTTCACTTCATCTATTACTATTCTTGGAAGAATATTTTCACAATATTGGCCTCAGTTTTGTTTCATGTTGCTATGATAAAATATAAAGGCCATATTTGGCTTAAAATTTCAGGTCACATTATGTTATCACAAGTCATCAAATTAGCATGAACTTCAAGCAGAGACTCACATTGAATTAGTAGTCAAAATCCAATAGCAATGAAATTTATTCCTGCTACTTTTCCCCTTGATTGTCCTACTCTTACCAAATCCAGGACCCATTGCTAAGGAAGATTCTACCACAATGGATGGGCCTCCTTGCTTCCATAGCACAAATATGGCAATAATACTCATTCCTATAGAGAAGTCTGTCTGATCTACACAGTCTGACATTGAGATTGTTTCCCAGTGATTAGACTGGTTAGGGATCACAATTAAAATTGAATATCACAGTGGTCAATATATCTGGGTTTTTTTTTACTGTTTGAAAGTTACTAATAAGGTTTACTCCTTTTAGTCATGGTTACAAAAGAGAGATCTTCAGTTATTCAAATGAAGATTCTGTTAAGTAATGATGATTTATGTCCATATGCTTTCTCATTTTTTCTGACTTTAAATATCACAAATTCAAATGTGAAGTTTCTTAGTATATATTTCTTTTGCATATTTATTGTTTTCAAAAACAATTTGGCAAACTTTATTTTGGTGAACTCTGTTTTTTGCAACTCAATTTTTCTTTGTATTTTATGGAGACCACAGGTGACATGAGAGTTAATTTTTAGTTATTGACATATAAGTTTCTCTTTTGTGAGAAACAACACCTTTGTTTTTGCTTATAAGCTAGCATTTGATTGTTTCAAAAGTATTGTATTTGCTGCAATATCTTTGAAATTGTTGTTCTTAAAGAAAATTCATGGCTTATTGTTGAATCATTTTTATGATGACTACTTTGAAATGCTGGTAAAATTATTCCAATCTCTATCCATCTCAGCCATGATAACATTTTTATTCATGTTATGATTCTGAATTTTGAATGATGAATGGTATACTGGACATTTTTAAATCTATACTAAGCCTCTGGGTCCTGCTACATTTTTAGTAGGAGACTCCATTTTTAAGCTATGTAATAAAAGCTGAGAAGCTGATTGTCTTTAGGTTTATCTTGAAATATACCTATACCATATTGGGAAGTGCAGAACCTCATTTCAGTCATTTCAAATATAAAGGATATAAGGAAAATACTGCTTCCTACAGGCCCTTATCATATACTGAAACCAGACCATTGACTAGTATTGCTACAGTTAGTCAGGGCTACAATCTAAGCTGCTCCCTGTATCTCAGTTGACCACATTGTACAGGAGAAGTGGAAAATCATCTTCTACCACTTTGTTGTACTTGATAGGAGGGAAGACTTACGTCTTTATTTGGCTGACTTATACAACTTACATACTACTAAGAGATTACTTTGTGGAATCTATAGTAATCTAAAAGTCAAATCTCTGGGCATGGTGGTGACTGATTAGATTAGGTTAATTTAGGTGAGAAAATCCATATTAACCATGGGCTGGGTCTGTGGACTGTAGTTCTGGATATAAATAGGAGAAAATGATTGTAAAGTGCCCTTCCTTGATCTCTGCTTCCTAACTGCATGCAATGTGATTAGTAGTCCCAAACTCCACCCATAATAACCCCAATTTTTTTTGTTTTTTGTTTTTATTGTTGAAGAAACAACATTAAATATTTCTTCTCTTAAGGTGTTTCTGTCAGGAATTTTTTCAGCAATGAAACAAGTAATTAAGCCAGACAATAAATAGGATTACAGTGTGTAATTTGAACTTACTCATATAGACGAACATCTCTCATTCAGATATTATTTCAGACTACCACAAGGTGCCTTAGAAATAAAGCATAGGGGCTCAATGAGGTTACTACTAGTCTGAACTCTTCCTTAATTAGCCTCTCCTTTACTGGAGGAGGGAACTTGGTTGAAGCTCATTAAACCTACTGTGGTCATGCAATAGTGGTGTTGCCTGCAGTTAATAGAAAGAGGACAGCTCACTGGATGACTCAGTCGTAGAGCTGGTGGCAAAATAAAAAAAACATTTTATTAATTTACTTCACAAGATAGGAGATGGGTGGTTAGCTGTTTCACTCATACTATTATGGTGAATATTCTGCATACTAACCTTCCACATAGAGAAATATGAGTACTGTTGACTACCCCACAGTAATAATGTTTGAATGTGGCTTTTGTTGTTGATTTTATTTTGTTTCATTTTTTTTAGTGGGTTACTCTGGGCACTTGTGTCTTTTTTCTCTTTCAGTAATAAAAGCTGAGTGTTGGGGAAAGTTTTCTTTACTTAGTCCATGTCCTATCATATTGTTATGGCAAGATAAGCACATTCATTCATTTGTATGACTGTGGAAGGGTGGTGATTTCCTTTTCTTATTTTTTAATTTTTTTCTTTTCCAGTTACTTGGGCATTATTTGATGTATTTTCTCAATCACTTGAGTGATACTTTTAGTACTTATAGAAAGGTCATAGCTTATGAACATGTACAGACATAATAATATCAGTACTGTGGTTATAAATTTAATTATTCAGACAAAATTACTAAATATGGGTGGAAAGTCTATTTAAAACATCCAAATCCTAATTGTTTTTAAAATTATTTTATTTATTTATATTCCAGTCTTTGTTCCTCCCTCTTTGTTCCTCCTTGCATCCCAGAGAATGCTCCACCCCACCAGGCCCCCTGCTTCCCTGGTCTCTCAAGCATTAGGCACATTTTCTCCCACTAAGGTAAGACTAGGCAGACCTCTGCTATACAGGTCCCAGAGGCCTCAGACAAACCTATGCATGCTCCTGTTTGATGGTTTAGAATCTGGGAGCTCCCTGGAATATTTGTGACTGCTTGTCTTCATATGGGGTCACTCTCCCCTTCAGCTTCTTCAAACCATAATTCAAATATAGGAATCCCCAACTTCAGTCAAATGGTTAGGTATAAGTTTCTGTTTCTGTCTCAGCCAGCTGATGGTAGGACCTCTGAGAGGACAGCCATGCCAGGCCTGACTGTAAGCACAACATGGCATCAGTAATAGAGTCAGGCTTTGGTGCCACCTCATCAGATAGATCTCAAGTTAGTCCATTCATTCACCTCATTTCCTTCAGTCTCTTCTCCATTTTTTGGCCCTGCAGTTTTTCAGACAGGAATAATTCTGGGTCAGTTACCTCATTCCTTTACTTGAGGTCCTGTTTATCTACTGGGGGAAGACTCTCAGTTCCCTTTCCACCTTATTTGGCAATTTGACTATGTTCACCCCTTTGAGTGCTAAGCATCTCTCACCTCCTGAGTCTCTGGCACTTTTTAGAGGGTCACCTATTCTCTCACACAATAATAGCAGAAGATTTCAGCACCATACTCTAATCAATGGATAGACCATGGAAACTATCAAATAGATATTCCATCAATAAATAGAAACATAGAGAAACTAACAAAAGGTATGGACCAAACGGATTAAACAGATATTTATAGAACATTTCATCCTAAAACAAAAGAATATAACTTCTTCTCAGCACCTTACGGCACATTCCCCAAAATTGACCATATAATTGGTCACAAACGAGGCCTCAACAGACACAAGAAGATTCACATAATCCCATTCATCCTATCAGATCACTATGGACTAAGGCTGGTCTTCAATAACAACAAAATGACAGAAAGCCCACTTATACATGGAAATTGAACAACACTCTACTCAATGATAACTTGTTCAAGGAAGAAATTAAAAAAAAGAAATTAAAAACTTCTTAGAATTTAATGAAAATGAAGTCACAACATACCCTAGATTAGAGGATGCAAGGAAAGCAGTGCTAAGGGAAAGCTCATACGTCTGAGTGTCCCTAAAACGGAACAGAAGAGGGCATAGATTAGTACTTTGACAGCACATCTAAAAGCTCTAGAACAAAAAGAAACAAATACACTCAAGAGGAGTAGAAGGCAGGAAGTAATCAAACTCAGGGCTGAAATCAATCAAGTAGAAACAAAAAAGGACTATACAAAGAATCAATAAAATCAGGAGCTGGTTCTTTGAGAAAATCAACAAGATAGATCACCCCTTAGCCAGACTAACCAGAAGGCAGAGAGTGTGTATCCAAATTAACAAAATCAGAAATGAAGAGGGAGACATAACAACAGAATCTGAGGAAATGCAAAAATCATCAGATCCTACTGCAAAAACCTATGTTCAATAAATGTGAAAAATCTGGAGGAAATGTACAATTTTCTATACAAACACCAGGTACCAAAGTTACATCAGGATCAGGTAAACCATTTAAACAATCCTGTAACTCCAAAAGAAATAGAAGCAGTTAATAAAAGTCCCCTAACCAAAAAGAGCCCAGGACCAGATGAGTTTAGTGCAGAATTATATCAGAACTTCATAGAAGACCTAGTACCAATACTGTCCAAATTATTTCACAAAATAGAAAGAGACAGAGCACTACACAATTACTTCAATGAAGCCACAACTACGCTAAAACCAAAATCACACAAAAGTTCAACAAACAAAGAAAAGTTCAGGCCAATTTCTCTTATGACCAATGCAAAAATACTTGATAAAATTCTAGCAAACCAAATCTAAGAACACATCAAATGATCATCCATCGTGAACAAGTAGGCTTCATTCAAGGGATGTAGGGATGGTTCAATATAGGGAAATCCATCAATGTAATCCACTACCTAAAGAAACTCAAACAACAACAACAACAACAACAACAACAACAACAACACATGATCATTTCATTAGATGCTGAGAAAGCATTTGAAAAAATTCAACACCCCTTCATGATAAAAGTCCTTGAAAGATCAGGAATTCAAGGCCCATACATAAACATAGTAAAAGCAATATATAGCATATCAGTAGCCAACATTAAACTAAATGAAGTGAAACTTGAAGCAATCCCATTATAGTCAGGGACTAGACAAGGCTGCCCACTCTCTCCCTACTTATTCAATATAGTACTTGAAGACCTAACCAGGGGAATCAGACAAGGAATGGAGATCAAAGGGATAAAAATTGGAAAGGAAGAAGTCAAAATATCACTATTAGCAGATGACATGATAGCATCCTTAAATGACCCGAAAAGTTCCACCAGAGAACTACTTAGCTTGATAAACAACTACAGCAAGGTACCTGTGTATAAAATGAACTCAAACAAATCATTAGCCTTGATATACTCAAAGGATAAACTTACTGAGAAAGAAATTTGTGAAATGATGACCTTCACAGTAGTCCCAAATAACATAAAATACCTCAGTGTGACTCCAACCAAGTGAGTGAAATATCTGTAGAAGAAGAACTTCAAGTCTTTGAAGAAAGAAATTGAAGATCTCAGAAGATGGAAAGACTTCCCATGCTCATGGATTGACAGCATGAATACTTTAAAAGTGGCCATTTTGCCAAAAGCAATCTACAGATTCAGTGCAATCCCCTTCAAAATTCTAACTCAATTCTTCATAGAGTTAGAAAGAGCAATTTTGCAAATTCAATTGAAATAACAAAAAACCCTGGATAGTGAAAACTATCCTCAACAGTATAAGAACTTCTGTGGGAATCACCATCCCTGACCTCGAGCAGTATTGCAGAGCAATAGTGATAAAAACCGTATGGTATTGGTACAGAGACAGACAGATAAACCAGTGGAATAGAATTAAAGACCCAGAAATGAACCCACACACCTATGGTCACTTGATCATCGACAAAGGAGTTAAAGTCATCCAATGGAAGAAAGATAGAATTTTCAACAAATGGTGCTGGTTCAACTCTAGGTCAGCACATAGAAGAATGCAAATCAATCCCTTTGTATCACCCTGTACAAAGCTGAAGTCCAAGTGGATCAAGGACCCCTACATCAAACCAGATATAATCAAACTAACAGAAAAAAAAGTGGAGAAGAGACTCGAACACATGGGCACTGGGAAAAATTCCTGAACACACCACCAATGGTTTATGCTCTGAGATTAAGAATCTACAAATGGGACCTCATAAAACTGCAAAGCTTCTGTAAGGCAAAGGACACTGGTTTAGGACAAACCAGCCTCCAGCAAATTGGGATAAGATCTTTACCAATCCTCCATCTGATATAGGACTAATATCCAAAATATACAAAAAAAAAACATAAGAAGTTAGACTCCAGAAAGCCAAATAACCCTATTAAAAATGGGCTACTGAGCTAAACAAAGAATTCTCAGCTGAGGAATATCAAATGACTGAGAAGTATCTAAGTAAACACTCCTCATCCTTAGTCATCAGGGGGATGCAAATCAATAGCAGCCCTATTTATAATAGCCAGAAGCTGGAAAAAAAAACCTCAGATACCTTCTAACAGAGGAATGAATACATAAAATGTGGTACATGTCCATAATGGAGTATTACTCAGGTATCAAAAATGATAGCTTCATGAAATTAATAGGCAATTGGATTGAATTAGAAATTATCATCATGAGTGAGGTAACCATTTCACATAAAAACACATGTGGAATGCACTTACTGGTAGTGGATATTAGACCAAAAGCTCAAATTTCCTAAGATTTCTACAAACCATAAATTTCACAGACCACATGAACCTCAAGAAGAAGGATTACCAAAGTGCAGATGCTTCACTCCTTATTAAAAGGAGGAACAAAAATACTCATAGGAGGGGATATGGAGGCAAAGTTTGGAAAAGAGACTGAAGGAATGGCCATTCAGAGCCTGTCCAACATGGCTATACAGTCCTTATATATACATCCACCAAAACTAGGTAAGATTGATAAAGCGAAGAAGTGCATGCTAACTGGAGGCAGATATCACTGTCTCCTGAGAGGCACAGCCAGAGCTTGTCAAATATAGAGTGGAATGCTAGCAGCAAACCATTGAAGTGAGAACAGGATCCCTGTGGAGGAATTAGAGAAAGGATTGAAAGAGATGAAGGGGCTTGCAACCCCATAAGAAAAACAATGAGGAACAACCAGAGCTTCCAGGGACTAAACCACTCCCCAAAGTCTATCCATGAACTGACTCATGGCTCCAAGGTTGGACCCCCCCAGTGTAGGGGAATGTCAGGGGGCAGGAAGGGGATTGGATTGGGAGAGGAGCACCATTATAGAAGGGGAGAGGGATTGAATAGGGGGCTTATGTTTGGGAAACCGGGAAAGGGAATAACAATTTAAATGTAAATAAAAAATATCCAGTATAAATAAATAAATAAATAATAAAATAAATAATAAATAAATAAATAAATAAAAGAAAATTTTCCTTAATGCCAATGACAGTAGAATATTCTCGATGCATCCTGGCTAAATAAATGTGTCTAAATGACACACACAGGAGAATTTTTGGTTGAGTTTATCCAACATTTCTTTGCTTCTTTCAACCATTTATTATTCATGAAAAAGATCCCATGTATAAAATAAGAATGCATATTTCAGATGAATGTAAACCACTTATTACACCTGCATCATATTTATGAGGTTTTATATACCTATGTAAATTTCACTTACTTTAATTCATAAAGACTCAAATAGAAATGGAAACATGCAGGTGAAGATTATATAACAATTATATTTCTATGAATATGGAAAATAAATGCTTGTTCATGGTGTGTATGTTTTGTCATTGCTATAAAGTTTTCATTTATATAAAATTTATTATTCAACTTTAGTACTATATTATTCAACTTTAGTACAATATTCAGTACTAACTGAATATTGAAAAGATAATCACTCTCTCCACCTCACATCTTAACAAGTCATATTTGAAACCTGAAACATGGAATTCTGTCTTTAGAAATTCTCCACCCTTGCTACTTCTAGTACTTTCACTTTAATTTCAACCATTATTAGTGTTTCTAACTCTATTAGAATTTATTTTTATCTACTGTCTGATTATAGATCCTTATGATTGTAGAGATAGGGGGATTTGTTGATGAAGCCATTGGTTTCTTATTTATTTCCATGATATCTTCAATTTGCAATGCTACATGTATCTCCTCAATATATTTTTTAAAAAGTAATTATCATTGGAAAGTCATTGTGAACAGATGGTGCACATATAAAACTTATATCATCATATTTCTCCAATTTAGAGAATGAGAGAGGACATGGGAAGTCAATTTTCTACTGTATGAATCATTTCACTAATGAGAAGAGAAGTAAATAACGTTTCCAATGAAACAATAGAAGTTGTGAGATCAGCATCCTAAGCATGTGCATTCTGTAAGTTATCTCTTGCTACACAATGATGCTGCAAACAAGAACTAAACCTTAGAAAGCACATACAAAAAATGTACATTGAGGTCATAAATCAGTGAATGAGGACATATAGGCTGTTATGTTTTTGGTCGAATCACATACATATTGAGATCAGCAATGGATTATCAATAATACATTGTGCTCAGTCATAGTGACAGAAATGGCTCATATCTGCTTCAACTCTTTTTATTTATTTATTTTTTGATCGGAGCTGAGGACTGAACCCAGGGCCTTGAGCTTGCTAGGCAAGCGCTCTACCACTGAGCTAAATCCCCAACCCCAACTCTTTTTTTTATTAATAAGTATTTCTTATTTACATTTCGAGTGTTATTCCCTTTCCCGGTTTCTGGGACAACATCCCCCTAACCCCTCTCCCTCCCCTACTTTATGGGTGTTCCCCTCCCCATCCTCCCCCCATTGCCACCATCCCCCCAACAATCACGTTCACTGGGGGTTCAGTCTTAGCAGGACCAAGGGCTTCCCCTTCCACTGGTGATCTTACTAGGATACTCATACCTATGAGGTCAGAGTCCAAGGTCAGTCCAGGTATAGTCTTTAGGTAGTGGCTTAGTCCGTGGAAGCTCTGGTTGCTTGGCAATGTTGTTCATATGAGGTCTCGAGCCCCTTCAAGCTCTTCCAGTTCTTTCTCTGATTCCTTCAACGGGGGTCCTATTCTCAGTTCAGTGGTTTGCTGCTGGCATTTGCCTCTCTATTTGCAGTATTCTGGCTGTGTCTCTCAGGAGAGATCTACATTTGGCTCCTGTCAGCCTGCACTTCTTTGCTTCATCCATCTTGTCTAATTGGGTGGCTGTATATGTATGGGCCACATGTGGGGCAGGCTCTGAATGGGTGTTCCTTCTGTCTCTGTTTTAATCTTTGCCTCTCTATTCCCTGCCAAGGGTATTCTTGTTCCCCTTTTAAAGAAGGAGTGAAGCATTAACATTTTGGTCATCCTTTTTGAGTTTCATGTATTTTGTATATGTAGGGTAATTCAAGCATTTGGACTAATATCCACTTATCAATGAATGCATACCAAGTGACTTTTTCTGTGATTGGGATAGCTCACTCAGGATGATATTTTCCATTTCCAACCATTTGCCTACGAATTTCATAAAGGCATTATTTTTGATAGCTGAGTAACATTCAATTGTGTAGATGTACCACATTTTCTGTATCCATTCCACTGTTGAAGGGCATCTGGGTTCTTTCCAGCTTCTTGCTATTATAAATAAGGCTGCTATGAACATAGTGGAGCACGTGTCTTTGGGGCAACTTTTGGGTATATGTCCAAGAGAGGTATAGCTGGATCCTCAGGTAGTTCAATGTCTAATTTCCTGAGGAACCTCCAGACTGATTTCCAGAATGGTTTTACCAATCTGCAATCCCACCAACAGTGGAGGAGTGTTCCTCTTTGTCCACATCCTGGCCAGCATTTGTTGTCACCTGAGTTTTTGATCTTAGCCATTCACACTGATGTGAGGTGAAATCTCAGGGTTGTTTTGATTTGCATTTCCCTTATGACTAAAGATGTTGAACATTTCTTTAGGTGTTTCTCAGCCATTCGGCATTCCTCAGCTGTGAATTCAGCTGAATTCCTCAGCTCTGAACCCCATTTTTTAATAGGGTTATTTGTCTCCCTGAGGTCTAACTTCTTGAGTTCTCTGTATTTTTTGGATATAAGGCCTCTATCTGTTGTAGGATTGGTAAAGATCTTTTCCCAATCTGTTGGTTGCTGTTTTGTCCTAACCACAGTGTCCTTTGCCTTACAGAAGCTTTGCAGTTTTATGAGATCCCATTTGTCGATTCTTGATCTTAGAGCATAAGACATTGGTGTTTGGTTCAGGAAATTTTTTCCAGTGCCCATGTGTTCTAGATGCTGCCCTAATTTTTCTTCTATTAGTTTGAGTGTATCTGGTTTGATGTGGAGGTCCTTGATCCACTTGGACTTAAGCTTTGTACAGGGTGATGAGTATGGATCGATTTGCATTCTTATACATGCTGACCTCCAGCTGAACCAGCACCATTTGCTGAAAATGCTATCTTTTTTCCATTGGATGGTTTTGGCTCCTTTGTCAAAAATCAAGTGCCCATAGGTATGTGGGTTCATTTCTGGGTCTTCAATTCTGTTCCATTAGTCTATCTGTCTGTCTCTGTACCAATACCATGCAGTTTTTATCACTATTGCTCTGTAACACTGCTTGAGTTCAGGCATAGTGATTCCCCCTGAAGTCCTTTTATGGTTGAGAATAGTTTTAGCTATCCTGGGTTTTTTGTTATTCCAGATGAATTTGCAAATTGTTCTGTCTAACTCTTTGAAGAATTGGATTGGTATTTTGATGGGGATTGCATTGAATCTGTAGATCGCTTTTGGTAAAATGGCCATTTTTACTATATTAATCCTGCCAATCCATGAGCATGGGAGATCTTTCCATCTTCTGAGGTCTTCTTCAATTTCTGTTTCAACTCTTATGTGTCACTTAATTACTTCAAAGTAATATGGCTTTTTTTCTAAATCTGAGGATTAATTAAAGATACAAGCATAAATAAACAACATGATCTATTTTCTGGCTTTTTATTTACATTTTAAACATCCTATTATCCAATAAAACTACGAAGTAGAATATCAGGACAAATAAGAATATCCTATCAGGAGTAAAAAATTTATAAGCCAAGTGGGGTAAATATAAGGGAGATGACCCAAAGATGTTAGTGCAATAAACTTGCAAGAACAATTTAATTATGTTGTGAAACCTTGCTCCCCTATTCTATTTGTCTACCAGATAGACAAAAATTTACTCATCCTCAGTGTATATTCCATATTTATTTTCACTGTAGAAATAGCCACATAAAATCAGTTGATATTGAAATCCAGGGTGATTATTGCAAGTTTTCCAGGGAGATAAAAGATGGATGTGGGCATCAGTAAACATAAGTAGAGTCAGCCTCTACTATTGCTTTGAGAAAGACACTCAGGGAAGAAGTAGAGAATTACAAAATCTCTGGTATGGAAACAAAGATGTTAGTATTTTCCAAACAGTATGAAAGTAAGCCTCCATAAAGGCTATGCAAATATTGTGTCCTACTAATCATGAGGCTTTATAACTCTGAGCCAGGTGAAGACTCGTGAATCTGCATTGCAGGTTGATGAGAACTGGGGCCAAGATCACTTGAAATATTGTAATGTTTGATGATCTATGAGATACTACACGCTAAAAATCCAAAAGAAAAAAATCTATACCTAAGGTAGTGTTCTTCTTTGTTAGTCTATGTGTTACTAATAGGGGCATTGTTGCTTTGTTATTAGGTAGCATATCAATTCTTTCCACAGATATATATGACTATAGTTTAGGAAACTTACAAAACAGGAGGCTTTAATATGTCTATTTTGAAATGTCATTAATATTAGTTATCCATCCCTGTGTGTCTTAATTCCCTTTGCCTCATCCCACCACAGACTCTATTTAACACCTGTTTATTCCCATTTACTTTGACATAATTAATATTCAGTTATTATTTTCATAAGCAGTGAATTAACATTTGTCAATTTCTTGATTTTGTGATGTTTTTTCATATCTCTTTTGATTACCTGTCCTGGCTTTGGTTATTTTCTGAGACAATCAAGGGAGGGGACACAAAGGAGGAGAGTGAGATATGGTATAAATGTGAATAATGAACTACACCAACATAAAATAACTCAACACACTGAACACTAATCAACTCCCTTAGTATATATTTATCAAATAGTTCTATTCTCCAGACAGATGTTTTAAGATGACTTAAACCTACATCAAGTGAAAAGAAAATTTATATGTCAGATGATAAACTATGGTCATCTGTCAAAACATTAACAGTCAATATGAACTGCTTGTAGCAAGTTTGAGATTTTATAAATTAATATGACATTACTACAATAATTAAGAAGTATAAATATAGGTTTTATTCAAAATTACATTTTATTTGTAAATTAAAAACACACATTCTGAATATATATAAGTTGCTCAAAACCTTTTACTGAATTATGTGAGCACTGCTGTGCCAGCTGAGAATCCTCTGAGATTAAAACCTTTAGGAAATTGGAAATTTTATTTTCATGGTTTTTACTTTCTTTTATTTGTATATGAAGTGATAATTGTGATAAATTATTATAAAAACTCATTTATCATAACTTAAGCCTCAATTAATGATTATTTTTGACAAGGGAATTTTTCCTCATATATATATGTATATATACATATGTGTGTGTATGTATGAGTTTGCGCATATATATATATACATATATATGTGTGTGTGTATCACATATATGTATATGAAGACATGTATCAAAATATGTATATATGTGTATGTATTAAACATATTCACGTATTTGTGTGCACTCTATATATATGACTATAATAGAAATTGAAGTAATTGTATTATATCCCTCCAAGTTAATAATTGCTAACATTCGTTTGTGTGTATATATACACACATATATATGGATCTAAAATCCACCTTTGTAAGCAATGTGTAAGAATGTTTCAAGATTTAATCAGTGAAGCTCTCAGTACAATATTAGAAAGTACCTTCTTACTGTGTGTTTTTTGATATATTGCTCTTGAAAGAAAAGATACATACCCTGGTTTGATGTGTAATGCCTTTTCAGAAAAATGTTTGAATTGGATAGAAACAGTTTTGACATGTTCTTGAAGACTATAAGTGCTTCAAATGACAGCTTTTAATCAGCATGATAAATAGCAAAGGTCTGTAAATGGTATCAAATAATTTCTAAAAATGAAAAGTAATTTTCCACTCCCACTGCTAGCAAATTTGTCAACTACACTTTGAAAGAACCAAAACATCTGCTCTTAGAAGCTGTGCAAACTCTCTCAGTAAATGCTGCATTATTTTGTTTTCTGATATACATTCATCTCATTCCTAATTTAGAATGTTTATGAAGCTCTAACATCAGATCCTGATTGAAAATTGTGTTCAGTTAACCACAAAAGTTTTTTGGTTTAACTTTTGGTTTTGATTCAGTTATGTTCTTTCTTTTGTATTTCTTTTGCCTTATAATGCTTCTCAATACTGCATTAAGTTTATTCATTCTATTTTCTAATTAAAATGTATTTATTTTTGAGGAGGATTTTATATTTTCATCATACCCCTCCTGGTCCATATTGAGAAGAATTAAAATAGAAGCTTGAAGCAGAAACCATGGTGAAACATGCTCATCACACTCAGCTTGCTTTCTTACATAAATGATGACCACCTGAATAGGGTGTACACCCGTACAAAAATTAACATTCAAGATAGTTGACAGAGTAGCCCATTGTTCAATTATATCTAGTTAAACCCTCAGGACAGGCTTTCCCCCCAGGCAACTCTATATTGTATCAAGTTGACAATCAAAACTAATTAGGATACCTACAGAGAAGGGAACAATTTTCCTTAAGTCTGCCTTCTCTGAGCCTAGTTTGACCTAGTCATATAGCAATTAACTTGCAAGTACTGATTTTTTGTACATATATTAACATGTACATGACCACATGTAGGGAATACTTAGTTCAAAAGAAATTGTAATCAGTATTCTTTGCAGTTATATTTACATAATTTGTGAGTATATGCTTGGATTTTGAGATTTAATCATTGACACACATAAAAAAAAAACATAAAATATTGTTGAAACACAGCACTCAGAAGCCCTTGGCAATTGACTATTAAGTTTCAAAGTCTTACACTTTTAACTAAAACACTACAGTTTTCAAGAATATGGAAAGAGAGCCATGAGCTTGAAATAAATGCTTACAAAAATTACCTAATACGGCTTTTCTACAGAATATACAAAGAATTTCTAAAACTTAATCTTATGGCTACAATTCATTTAAAATGATCAAAAGATATGAATAGTCACTATACTAAAGATCTGCAAATGAATATCAGTATTTGGAAGGAGCTTCAATCATATGTCTTTAGGGAAATACATATTAACTATGATAGTGGATACTTTGATAAGTCTAGGAAATAACCAAATTCCATCCACTGACTGATAAAGCCCCTCTTATAATGCCTGCAACAGTCACAGATCTTAGTATAGCAGAATAGTATTAGAAATCATTTTATTATTTTTGTTACTTTGTGTTTTGTGTTTTTGTTTTTTTTGTTTTTTTTCTCTGCCAGGTCTGTTTGTTTTGTTCTACCTTAGTTTTCTCCTGTTTGGCCATCCAGTGAATGTTGACATAGGCTCTGGCTTATGGCATGGGCCTCAAGTTAAATCAAACATTGGTGGTCACTCCTACAAGTTCTGCCATCATAACTCCAGCACATCTTGCAGGCAAGACAGATTATAGGTGAAGGGTTTTATGGCTGGAATGGTGTCTAGGCTTCTCTTTCTGTAGTTTGCAGAGTAGAGTCAGATATTATGTAGAGTTTATATTGGAGCTTCCCCTTGGTTCCCTCCCACCAGATATCAGGGAACACAGAAGAAGACAGGAATGAAAGAATATGGGATACTAGGAGAACATGGCCCACAAAATCAAGCAGAGCTGACGTAAGTTCACAGAGACTGAAACATCGAGGAAGTGTCTAGTATGGATCTCCACCTGTTGCTCTGCTCAAATGTCTGGCAATTAACTTAAGTGTCTGGATTGGTGGAACTCCTCACAGTGAGAGCATGTATATTTCTATTTTGCCTGTTCTTCAGATGTTTTTTCTTCAGTTGTGTTGCCTTGTCAAGCCTTTATATGAGAGCTATTGCTTAGTATTATTCTTCATATATATATACATATATATATGTGTGTGTGTGTGTGTGTGTGTGTGTATGTGTGTGTGTCTGAGACACATACACATATAAATCACATATATGTATATCACATACATGCACATATAGACACACACACAAAATATATATGAAA
This sequence comes from Rattus norvegicus, assembly GCF_021556685.1. Classification (NCBI taxonomy): domain Eukaryota; kingdom Metazoa; phylum Chordata; class Mammalia; order Rodentia; family Muridae; genus Rattus; species Rattus norvegicus. The sequence goes on along the minus strand of NC_141547.1, from coordinate 53,705,952 downwards.
TAACCAAATTCTAAACCAGTACATTCCTTGCTGAAGAGATATTCGACAGATGATGTAGAGGAATTTTAGTCCCTACTCTAGCAGGGTCTCATATCCAAAGGCCATCTAGATGGATGTTATCAAGTCAGAATTCAAGCACACCGTTAGTACATACCTTTATCCCAAATAATGAAGGTAAAGTTACTTTGTGCAAGGAAGTAGCCTTATTTGAAAATGACATCTAATTGAGAGACAGAAAAAGTGACAAATCAGAGAAAGATCTGACAGAATGAGATTTAGATAGAATATGCTCAACTCTTACAAGAACAGGCCGGAAAGACAGGCAACTTAAGAGAACAGAGCAGAGAGACAAGAGGCAGTTTTACTGGTATAGTTGTATACAGACAGGCAGTAGGTAAAGACAAAATGTACCACAGAATGAGAAGGAACCAGGAGACTAAAACAATTTGCTAGAGTTAGTTTGAAGCCAAGCAGAGCAATTTCTCAGAAGCTGAGAGAAGCCAGTTTGAATCAGTTAACCAGAGAGGAATTTTGGGCCAAAGTAGTTGAGTTGACCAAATCTAGCCAGAGGTCAGAAAGAGCTAGAAAGTGAGATTATATAGCAGTAAGTTGAATAATTGTGAGATTACAATTACAACAGGCTAATAAAAATTACTTTTACAAATATGTGAACATTGTTCACCAAGTTAAGAAACAAATAATCCAAAATATAATACAACCACCCCCAAAAGACTCTTTAATGTTTCTTTACAAAGTAATCAGACACTTAGAACATGATCCAGCAATAGTACTTCTTGATTTATAGTATAATGAACTGAAAAGTTGTTTTCATACACACAATAATTTGCTGAAGGACCCCTAAGGGCTTTCTCCAGCTTTACACCTACCACCTCAGGTCAAGACAAGGCCAAGTGTCAGCTTCCCTCCTCAGGTCAAGGCTAGGCCAAGTTCCATTCTCTACCCACACACAGGTTTCAGGAAGAGCAGAAATATTCTTGAAAAACTACAAAATGTACTGACTTATAGTCACCTGACCCTCTGGTCCCAGATAGAGTTCGGATACATGTCATATGTTTGCTGCCCAGTAGATTCAAAGGTCAATATGCTTAGTCAATAAGTTTAAACTGTAACCTTGCTGATGTAACCTTTACCCATAAAAAGTATAAAAACTGCTTGTTATAGCCATTTGCGTTGCCTTCTAGTCACTTGCCACTAGAGGCTGATGCAGGGTTGTTACCTTACTTTGGTACTCCCGAGGTAGTTAAGACTCACCTCAAGCCTTACAATGCCTGTGAACATATATAAAAATTTCAATCTTCTATTGGTACATCGTGAAAATAATGTTTTTTTTTCTTTTCAGGGGTAACATTTGAAATGCAAATAGTAAAATATCCAATAATTAAAAACATAAAAATGGAGAAAGTACATAGGTAAAATGATCTATATCTATACAATTGATACTATTCAACACTAACATAAAAGAGGGCAGGATAGCGCATGCATGTACAGGGAGAAAGAACTGATGTCAGATGTGGGGCAGAGGCATCTCTGGGACAAACTAGAAACCTAGGATAACAGAAACTCCTAGGAATCTACAAAGGTGACCCTAAGATTCATAGCACTAGAGAATATGGAACCTCTTTGGCTAGGCTGGTTAATTCTTGGTGAACAAAAGAGGAAGAGAAGAAAAAGAATTAAAATCTTTCACACAGACAAATATACACAGAAACATGTACATTCATATACACACTAACATATTCATTTACATTCTCATTCACACTTTAACTGCCAAAAGATAGCAGAGGCTCAGAGACAGGTTTTGAGGAAGAGTTGTTTGAGAGCAGCGAAAACAAGACTAGATGTCAAATCTTGGTTTATAAGTGCTCTCTCTCTCTCTCTCTCTCTCTCTCTCTCTCTCTCTCTGTGTGTGTGTGTGTGTGTGTGTGTATGTGTGTATGTTCGCGTGCGCGAGTGTTTCTGCTCTGCTCTAGAAAGCTGTTTTTTGCTATTCTAAAAACTCTCTTGTTGAGACAGCTAGCATATCAAGACAGCTCTCTCTGCTAGTAAAACTTCTAAAAGCTCTGTGGATAGTTAATGGATTTCCTGATCAAAGTTAGAAAAACTGCTATAAAAAAATTCTTGGATCTTTCAACCAAGTCAGAAGTCTGGTTAGAAAACATTCTAAATGTAATTCTTGGGTTTTTCCAATTAAAATCCAAAAGCCAGGAATTTTTTTTTTATAAGAACTGTGTCCCCTCCTCAGAGAGCCCTCTCTGGATAGTTGCTAAAAAACACTGTGTAAGAGCTGTGTCAGCTCTCTAAGTAAATTCAATTAGAAAAAATTTTCTGAAAGAGCTATGAAAAATTCTAAAAGACTGTGTTTTCTGTTTTCTGGCTAAAATCAAAAATTCTGTTAGAAAAAAAAATCTTGAAGATCTGTTTTTGAGAGGCCAAACGTACTCCATCTTGGGACAGGTCTCCATCTGAAGGGAAAGGAGAGGAGAGGAGAGGAGAGGAGAGGAGAGGAGAGGAGAGGAGAGGAGAGGAGAGGAGAGGAAAGGAAAGGAAAGGAAAGGAAAGGAAAGGAAAGGAAAGGAAAGGAAGGGAAAGGAGAGGAAAGGAAAGGAAAGGAAGGGAAAGGAAGGGAAAGGAGAGGAAAGGGAAAAAACCAAGAATTTGACGTGCAGCAGAACTCAACTGCACTCGTGCCCTTCAACAGAGGAATGGATACAGAAAATGTGGTACATCTATACAATAGAATACTACTCTGCTATGAAAAAAATGACTTTATGAAATTCATAGGCAAATGGATGGAACTGGAAATTATCATCCTGAGTGAGGTAACCCAATCACAGAAAAACACACATGGAATGCACTCACTGATAAGTGGATATTAGCCCAAATGCTCAAATTACCCTAGATGCACAGAACATATGAAACTCAAGAAGGATGATCAAAATGCAAATGCTTCACTCCTTCTTTAAAAGGGGAACAAGGATACTCTTGCGAGGGAATAGGAGGCAAAGTTTAGAATAGAGGCTGAAGGAACGCCCATTCAGAGCCTGCCCCACATGTGGCCCATACATATACAACCACCAAACTAGATAAGATGGATGAAGTAAAGAAGTGCAGGGTGACAGGAACCGGATGTAGATCTCTCCTGAGAGACACAGCCAGAATATGGCAAATACATAGGCGAATGCCAGCAGCAAACCACTGAACTGAGGATGGGACCCCCGCTGAAGGAATCAGAGAAAGGACTGAAAGAGCTTGAAGGGGCTTAAGACCCCATATGAATAACAATGCCAAACAACCAAAGCTTTCAGGGACTAAGCCACTACCCAAACACTATACATGGACTGACCCTAGGCTCCAATTGCATAGGTAGCAATGAATAGCCTAGTAAGGGCACGAGTGGAAGGGGAAGCCCTTGGTCCTGCCAAGACTGAACCCCCAGTGAACGGGATTGTTGTGGGGAGGGCAGTAACGGAGGAGGATTGGGGAGGGGAACACCCACATAGAAGGGGAGGGAGAGGGGTTAAGGAGATGTTTGCCTGGAAACCCGGAAAGGTAATAACAATTGAAATGTAAATAAGAAATACCCAATTTAATAAAGATAGAGAAAAAATTAATACAAAATAAATTGTTTTAACAAACAAAAAAAAAAGTAAGAAAGAAATGACCTCACAGCTTGTCCTTGGTCAGAGTCTCTCCCTAGCTACTTCCTAGCAACAGTTAATCTAAGATTAGTCTGAATATCTCAGACGTACTTTCAGACTGTGTGTGATTGTATAATGTCTTGCTTCAGACCACGCACCTGTTGGCTTATAGTCATTCTATTAGGTTCTTGCCAGACTGGGCACCTCCTCCCTCACCCCCTCACCTGCACATATTTCCTATAAAAAACTTTTCCTGCTGAGGGTTCAGGGCTGCTCCTACTTCCCTTCCTGTCTGCTGTGTCAGAGCCTAGCTTCCTGGCACATTTTCACTCTCAAGAGATCTCTAGAAGGCTTAGCTCTTGCTAGAGAAAAATTCTAAAGTAAGATGTTAGCTCATCTCATGAAGATCAAAAACCCGTTTTTTTTTTATTTGCTTATCAATTCACTTATTTATTCCAGGTTCCCCTTTGATCATCCTATGAATCAGCATTCTGTGACCCCTTATTTCTTAGGAAACAGAAGCACATTTCTTTTCTCTTTTTTTGACAATGCAGAAAATTTCTGAGATCTGCCTGCCTTTGTAAATTTAGCTGAGTGGGAACTTGTCCTAAGATTACTATTCGGACCACTCCTGGACCTAAATTTTCTCTGTCCTAGGCTGACCTTGAACTCAGAAATTTGAGTGCATTTGTATCTGCCAATCTTTTAATCTTTCTGACAAGCTGGTTCATAAAGTAGCTGCCTTTGTTGTGAAGTTCCTTATATAATTCACATTGCATCTTTATATTTTCACATAGTTGAGAAATTATTTATTTTGAATTCACATTTTTAGAGTTCTTTTACACAGCTTTAAGGGATGTACTGATGGTTCCAGTATTTACCATCTTGGTGATACATTAGCCACACCTTTCTTGTCCCAAACTCATTCTGTCTCGATTATCATGGAGTCATTGATGTTAACAGGGAGGACATTCCTTCAAGTAACGTGAAAATATGTACATTTTTAAATTAATTGGATATTTATGTATTTATGTTTCAAATGTTATTCTGCTTCCTGGTTCCCCACTCTCTGTCGATACTTCTTACAATTTTCCGTTCATATTTCTCACTTTATATCCATTCACTCAAATGCCTATAATATACTTACAGTATCATTATTTAAAATATTAAAATAGTATTATAGTATTATAACACTACTACTTTGTATTAATATTTCATTTATTTTTATCCTAAAATGTTCAAAATGAAGAGGTGGCAATATTAATAAACATTTAAATCACTTTACTGTTTTTATTAAGTCAAATTATATTATACCTTAATTTTATAAATCTGAAACCTTTTTCTCTTTTCTATCATGATTTCTAACAAACAAAATCCATGTTTGACTTTCTTCTCAAATAAAATTCCTATTGTTAAAAAATGAATTATGTTTTCTTTGTATATTATTTTCTTTCATGACTATATGTTTAATGAAAGTCTGTGTTATTGTGGTGTGACCCAAGGCCACAGTGCCACTTAGATCACAACTCCTCCACACTACAGAAAAAAATCAGATATTTACAGTTAGAGAAACTAAAGCAAACTAATATAGGTAACAGCCTCACTTTATGATCCACCACATAGTACAAAATGCAAAACTACAAAGTTTTCTTTTGACCTTCTTAGTAAAGTGCCTATCCAACTGACACATATTCCTAGACACTTCTCTTTGTTACAGAAGGTTCAGTGTTTATAAATGCATACTTTACCTGATTTCTGAATTGCGAACTGAAGAAACCCTGTCTAGAAGGTTACAAAGCCAAACATGGAGAAATGTGGCTGCTCTGTGGGTTAAATGAGAGATGTTATTCTCAGGAGATTAATTACTGCAAATTAGGAGCTTGTAGGCGTCTGGAAGCATCGGGGAAGAAATAGGAGATTAGCACTGATAAAGTCTCAAGGGCTTTAAAGGGAAGCGTTTCATATTGGTGCTAATGAAAAAAATCAGAATCAGCCATGCTTCAGATGCTTAGAAATGACTGTTTTCAGCATGCTTAGAATTCAAGGAAGGCTCAAAAGAGCTTTAGGATTAGAATAATTGAGTAAAAGCAAGAGACTTGGACAACAACCAAAACTTGTATATGTGTGTGTGTGTGTGTGTGTGTGTGCGTGCGCGCGCGCGCGTGCGGGCGCATGTGCACTCACACACTTGTGTAGTGTGTGCTACAACAATCAGGTTCTGGCAAGCAAACCCCTGTCCTCCAATGGGGCACTAATCACAGCTGAGAAAAGAGCCATCTCTTTAGACCATATGTTAATTTTTTAAAGGTAAGTATACTATCCTCTGCTTCAGATGGCTCTTTGGTTTCAGCCAACTACAAGTGTATGTAATATTTCTGTCATTCTGGGAAGGGTTTCTTTTCCTTACCTATCTATATCTGTCTATCATAAACTGAAAGACACTCAAGCCTTTCCTACATACTGTCATAAGGTAATGAGCACAATTGAAATATTAAAATGTGATGTTTATAATTCACATTTAACAAATGACATGTATTTAATATAAAGGATTATATATTTGAGGAAATTACAGTTTTAAGTGAAATTTTTAGTGAGAAGTCAGTAGTCTAGATTGGACTAAATTAGAGGAATGCTGTACAACTGGAAGTATAAATCATTTTTTAAGCCTTTTTTCCTATCTTGCTTAAAAAACTATATATGTATTTATAAATCATAACAGAATTTATGCTGATTATGAAATATGCTGGGGTTGGGGATTTGGCTCAGTGGTAGAGCGCTTGCCTAGGAAGCGCAAGGCCCTGGGTTCGGTCCCCAGCTCCGAAAAAAAGAACCAAAAAAAAAAAAAAAAGAAATATACATATAAAACATTTAATAGTGATAATATAATAAACAGTAATAAATATAGTAATAAATAAATAAAATAGTAATAATATAAAAACATAGAATAGTGACATGTAAACAGGCTTCATTAAAACATACAAGTCTCTTTTACACTGGGGCATCGAGCCTTCACAGGACCAAGGGCCTCTTCTCTCACTGATGCTAGATAAGGCCATCCTCTGCTTCATATGCAGCTTCATGTTTATTCTTTGGTTGGTGGTTTGTCCCTGTGAGCCCTAGGGGTCTGTTTGGCTGATATTGTAGTTCTTCCTATCAAGTTTCAACCCCTTCAGCTCATTCAGTCTTTTCCCTAACTCCTCCATTGCAGTCCCTGTGTCAGTCCAATGTTTGACTCTGAGTGTGCACATCTGTATTTGCCATGCTTGCCAAAACCCCTCAGGAGACAGCTACATATATAATTTGTTTTAATGCATTTTAATGAAAAATGCTTTCTTGTTTCTTGCTTTTTTTTCCAGAGCTGGGGACCGAACCCAGGGCCTAGTGCTTGCTAGGCAAGTGCTCTACCACTGAGCTAAATCCCCAACTGAAAAATGCTTTCTTATGTTATTTGAGAAGATAAAATTTGACATAAAAATAAAATTAATTACCCATGATCTCAATAACTAGAGCCAATAGGGTGGGTTGGGAAAAAACTAAAACATAATAAAGCCAATAATCTGAACAAAAACAACAGTTTAATCATTTTCTACTGCCAGTTATTTGGAATTTATATTTTATGCATACAGATTTTATTTTCTTTTATACTATATTTAGCTTACTATAATGAGACTTAGCCATGCAAAAATATCCTTCTAAAATTTATTTCTAGCAAGTAAATTATTTAAATATGCTGAATGAATATTAAAGTTTTTTATTTAGTTTTTAATCAGTTTTGATGTTCATTTGAAATTAATCATTCTCTCATCAGAATTAGCATTCTTCTTTTACAAGGGAGAAATACGAAGCTCAGTAGCAAATTGAGATGACTTAAGTCACAGAATCCAATGAGTCACAGTTCTATACTAGAGCATATTGTATAACATGCTGGCAACAGCACAAGATTTTGTCCGTCTAGGATGCTTTAAGTCATATTTAAATACTTTATGTTATCTAGCCTTTAGTTACTACCAATTTTACATCAATTTTATTTATGGTAAATACATGAAGTAAAAATAATAGAATTGGGTATTTAGCGGGAGTCCCAAACCTGCAGAACCCTGCCCGCAGCAGCTCTCTGCTCCCAAACCCCGTGGGAGAGAGACCTCACCGCCTGGTCAGGTGGGCACTCCTGAGACTGCAGAGCAGAAGAGACCACCAACACTGCCCACCCCTGCTCACATCCCTGGCCCAAGAGGAAACTGTATACGGCCTCTGGGTCCTCGTAGAGGAGGGCCCAGGAGCAGCAGATCCACTGGGTCTGAGACACCGCCAGAACCTGAAGGGACCTACCAGATAAACAGTTCTCTGCACCCAAATCCCGTGGGAGGGGGAGCTAAACCTTCAGAGAGGCAGACACGCCTGGGAAACCAGAAGAGACTGCACTCTGCCCACATCTCAGATGCCAGAGGAAAACACCAAACGCCATCTGGAACCCTGGTGCACGGAAGCTCCTGGAAAGGGCAGCGCAGATCTTCCTGGTTGCTGCTGCTGCAGAGAGCTCGTAGGCAGCACCCCACAAGCAAACTTGAGCCTCAGGACCACAGGTAAGACCAACTTTCCTGCTGCAAGCGACCTGCCTGGTGAACTCAAGACACACAAAGGCAAATTTCCTCTAGGACTGGTTACTTCCAGTATTTAGTGGGAGTCCCAAACCTGCGGATCCCTGCCCGCAGCAGCTCACTGCTCCCAAACCCCGTGGGAGAGAGCCCTCACTGCCTGGTCAGGTGGGCACTCCTGAGGCTGCAGAGCGGAAGAGACCACCAACACTGCCCACCATTGCCCACATCCCTGGCCCAAGAGGAAACTGTATACGACTTCTGGGTTCCCTTGGTTAAGGACACAGCAGCAGCAGGTTCCCTACATCTGAGACACCGCCAGAACCTGAAGGGACCAACCAGATAAACAGTTCTCTGCACCCAAATCCCGTGGGAGGGAGAGCTAAACCTTTAGAGAGGCAGACACGCCTGGGAAACCAGGAGAGACTGCACTCTGCACACATTACTGATTCCCGAGGAAAACATCAAAAGCCATCTGGAACCCTGGTGCACAGAAGCTCCAGGAAAGGGCGGCACAGATCTTCCTGGTTGCGGCCACCGCAGAGAGCTCATAAGCAACACCCCACAAGCAAACTTGAACCTAGGGTCCACAGGTAAGACCAACTTTTCTGCTGCAAGTGACCTGCCTGGTGAACTCAAGACATAGGCCCACAGGAACAGCTGAAGACCTGTAGATAGGAAAAACTACACGCCCAAAAGCAGAACACTCTGTCCCCATAACTGGCTGAAAGAAAACAGGAAAACAGCTCTATAGCACTCCTGACACACAGGCTTATAGGACAGTCTAGCCACTGTCAGAAATAGCAGAACAAAGTAACACTAGAGATAATCTGATGGCGAGAGGCAAGCGCAGGAACCCAAGCAACAGAAACCAAGACTACATGGCATCATCGGAGCCCAATTCTCCCACCAAAGCAAACACAGAATATCCAAACACACCAGAAAAGCAAGATCTAGATTAAAATCACATTTGATCATGATGCTGGAGGACTTCATGAAAGACGTGAAGAACTCCCTTAGAGAAACACAGGAAAACATTAATAAGCAAGTAGAAGCCTACAGAGAGGAATCTCAAAAATCCCTGAAAGAATTCCAGGAAAACATAAATACACAAGTAGAAGCACATAGAGAGGAGTCACAAAAATCCCTGAAAGAATTCCAGGAAAACACAATCAAACAGTTGAAGGAATTAAAAACGGAAATAGAAGCAATCAAGAAAGGACACATGGAAACAACCCTGGATATAGAAAACAAAAAAGAAGAGACAAGGAGCTGTAGATACAAGCTTCACCAACAGAATACAAGAGATGGAAGAGAGAATCTCAGGAGCAGAAGATTCCATAGAAAGCGTCGATTCAACTGTCAAAGGTAATGTAAAGCGGAAAAGGCTACTGATCCAAAACATACAGGAAATCCAGGACTCAATGAGAGGATCAAACCTAAGAATAATAGGTATAGAAGAGAGTGAAGACTCCCAGCTCAAAGGATCAGTAACTATCTTCAACAAAATCATAGAAGAAAACTAACCTAAAAAAGAGATACCCATAGGCATACAAAAAGCCTACAGAACTCCAAATAGATTGGACCAGAAAAGAAACACCTCCCATCACATAATAGTCAAAACAACAAACGCACAATATAAAGAAAGAATATTAAAAGCAGGGAAAAGGGAAAAAGGTCAAGTAACATATAAAGGAAGACCTATCAGAATCACACCAGACTTTTAGCCAGAGACTATGAAAGCCAGAACATACTGGACAGATGTCATACAGACCCTAAGAGAACACAAATGCCGGCCCTGTTTCTGTATCCTGCAAAACTCTCAATTAAGTAGATGGAGAAACCAAGATATTCCATGACAAAACCAAATTTACACAATATCTTTCTACAAATCCAGCACTACAAAGGATAATAAATGGTAAAGCCCAACATAAGGAGGCAAGCTATACCCTAGAAGAAGCAAGAAACTAATCGTCTTGGCAACAAAACAAAGAGAAGAAAAGCACACAAACATAACCTCATATCCAAATATGAATATAACAGAAAGCAATAATCACTATTCCTTAATATCTCTCGACATCAATGACCTCAACTCCCCAATAAAAAGACATAGATTACAAATTAGATATACAACGAGGACCCTGCATCCTGCTGCCTACAGGAAACACACCTCAGAGACAAAGACAGACACTACCTCAGAGTGAAAGGCTGGAAAACAACTTTCCAAGTAAATGGTCAGAAGAAGCAAGCTGGAGTAGCCATTCTAATATCAAATAAAATCAATTTTCCACTAAAATTCATCAAAAAAGATAAGGAAGGACACTTCATATTCATCAAAGGAAAAATCCACTAAGATGAACTCTCAATCCTAAATATCTATGCCCCAAATACAAGGGCAACTACATACGTAAAAGAAACCTTACTAAAGTTCAAAACACATATTGCACCTCACACAATAATAGTAGGAGATTTCAACACCCCACTCTCATCAATGGACAGATCATGGAAACAGAAATTAAACAAAGACGTAGGCAGACTAAGAGAAGTCATGAGCCAAATGGACTTAAAAGATATTTATAGAACATTCTATCCTAAAGCAAAATGATATAACTTCTTCTCAGCTCCTTCTGGTACTTTCTCCAAAATTGACCATATAATTGGTCAAAAAAACGGGCCTCTACAGGTACAGAAAGATAGAAATAATCCCATGCGTGCTATCAGACCACCACGGCCTAAAGGTGGTATTCAATAATAATAAGGGAGGAATGCCCACATACATGTGGAAATTGAACAATGCTCTACTCAATAATAGCCTGGTCAAGGAAGAAATAAAGAAAGAAATTAAAGACTTTTTAGAATTTAATGAAAATCAAGGTACAACATACCCAAAATTATGGGACACAATGAAAGCTATGCTAAGAGGAAAACTCATAGTGCTGAGTGCCTGCAGAAAGAAACAGGAAAGAACATATGTCACCAGCTTGACAACAAATCTAAAAGCTCTAAAACAAAAAGAAGCAAAATCATCCAGGAGGAGTAGAAGGCAGGAAATAATCAAACTCAGAGCAGAAATCAACCAAGAAGAAACAAAAAGGACCATAGAAAGAATCAACAGAACCAAAAGTTGGTTCTTTGAGAAAATCAACAAGATAGCCTACTACTCAGTTGACCCTTAGCCAGACTAATGAGAGGACACAGAGAGTGTGTCCAAATTAACAAAATCAGAAATGAAAAGGGAGACATAACTACAGATTCATAGGAAATTCAAAAAATCATCATATCTTACCATAAAAGCCTATATTCAACAAAACATGAAAATATGCAGGAAATGGACAATTTCCTAGACAGATTCCAGGTACCAAAGTTAAATCAGGAACAGAAAAACCAGTTAAACAACCCCACAACTCCTAAGGACATAGAAGCAGTCATTAAAGGTCTCCCAACCAAAAAGAGCCCAGGTCCAGACAGGTTTAGTGCAGAATTCTATCAGACCTTCATAGAAGACATCATACCAATATTATCCAAAGTATTTCACAAAATTGAAACAGATGGAGAACTACCAAATTCCTTCTATGAAGCCACAATTACTCTTATACCTAAACCACACAAAGACCCAACAAAGAAAGAGAACTTCAGACCAATTTCCCTTATGAATATCGACGCAAAAATACTCAACAAAATTCTGGCAAACCGAATACAAGAGCACATCAAAACAATCATCCACCATGATCAGGTAGGCTTCATCCCAGGCATGCAGGGATGGTTTAATATACAGAAAACCATCAGTGTGATCCATTATATAAACAAACTGAAAGAACAAAACCACATGATCATTTCATTAGATGCTGAGAAAGCATTGGACAAAATTCAATACCCCTTCATGATAAAAGTCCTGGAAAGAATAGGAATTCAAGGCCCATACCTAAACATAGTAAAAGCCATATACAGCAAACCAGTTGCTAACATTAAACTAAATGGAGAGAAAATTGGAGCAATCTCACTAAAATCAGGGACTAAACAAGGCTGCCCACTCTCTCCCTACTTATTCAATATAGTTCTTGAAGTTCTAGCCAGAGCAATCAGACAACAAAAGGAGGTCAAGGGGATACAGATCGGAAAAGAAGAAGTCAAAATATCACTATTGGCAGATGATATGGTACTATATTTAAGTGATCCCAAAGTTCCACCAGAGAACTACTAAAGCTGATAAACAACTTCAGCAAAGTGGTTGGGTATAAAATTAACTCAAATAAATCAGTTGCCTTCCTATACGCAAAAGCGAAACCAGTCGAGAAAGAAATTAGGGAAACGACACACTTCATAATAGACCCAAATAATATAAAGTACCTCGGTGTGACTTTAACTAAGCAAGTAAAAGATCTGTACAATAAGAACTTCAAGACACTGAGGAAAGAAATTTAAGAAGACCTCCGAAGATCGAAAGATCTCCCATGCTCATTGATTGGCAGGATTATTATAGTAAAAATGGCCATTTTACCAAAAGCGATCTACAGATTCAATGCAATCCCCATCAAAATACCAATCCAATTCTTCAAAGAGTTAGACAGAACAATTTGCAAATTCATCTGGAATAACAAAAAGCCCAGGATAGCTAAAACTATCCTCAACAATAAAAGGACTTCAGGGGGAATCACTATCCCTGAACTCAAGGAGTATTACAGAGCAATAGTGATAAAAACTGCATTGTATTGGTACAGAGACAGAGAGATAGACCAGTGGAACAGAATTGGAGACCCATAAATGAACCCACACACCTATGGGCACTTGATTTTTGACAAAGGAGCCAAAACCATCCAATGGAAAAAAGATAGCATTTTCAGCAAATGGTGCTGATTCAACTGGTGGTCAACATGTAGAAGAATGCAGATCGATCCATGCTTATTACCCTGTACAAAGCTTAAGTCCACATGGATCAAGGACCTTCACATCAAACCAGATACACTCAAACTAATAGAAGAAAAACTAGGGAAGCATCTGGAACACATGGGCACTGGAAAAAATTTCCGGAACAAAACACCAATGGCTTATGCTCTAAGATCAAGAATCGACAAATGGGATCTCATAAAACTGCAAAGCTTCTGTAAGGCAAAGGACACTTTGGTTAGGACAAAACGGCAACCAACAGATTGGGAAAAGATCTTTACCAATCGTACAACAGATAGAGGCATTATATTCAAAAATATACTAAGAACTCATTTAGTTAGACCGCAGGGAGACAAATAACCCTATTAAAAATGGAATTCCGAGCTAAACAAAGAATTCACAGCTGAGGAATGCCGAATGGCTGAGAAACACCTAAAGAAATGTTCAACATCTTTAGTCATAAGGGAAATGCAAATCAAACAACCCTGAGATTTCACCTCACACCAGTAAGAATGGCTAAGATAAAAACTCAGTTGACAGTAGATGCTGGCGAGGATGCGTAGAAAGAAGAACACTCCTCCATTGTTGGTGGGATTGCATACTGGTACAACCATTCTGGAAATCAGTCTGGAGGTTCCTCAGAAAATTGGACATTGAACTGCCTGAGGATCCAGCTATACCTCTCTTGGGTATATACCCAAAAGATGCCCCTACATATTAAAAAGACACATGCTCCACTATGTTCATCACAGCCTTATTTATAATAACCAGAAGCTGGAAAGAACCCAGATGCCTTTCAACAGTGGAATGGATACATAAAATGTGGTACATCTACACAATGGAATATTACTCAGCTATTAAAAACAATGACTTTATGAAATTCATAGGCAAATGGTTGGAACTGGAAAATATCATCCTGAGTGAGGTAACTCAATCACAGAAAAACACATATGGTATGCACTCATTGATAAGTTCCTATTAGCCCAAATGTTTGAATTACCCTAGATGCCTAGAACAAATGAAACTCAAGACGGATGATCAAAATGTGAATGCTTCACTCCTTCTGTAAAAGTAGAACAAGGATACCCTTGGCAGCGAATAGAGAGGCAAAGATTAAAACAGACACAGAAGGAACACCCATTCAGAGCCTGCCCCACATGTAGCCCATACATATACAGCCACCCAATTAGACAAGATGGATGAAGCAAAGAAGTGCAGGCGGACAGGAGCCAGATGTAGATCGCTCCTGAGAGACACGGCCAGAATACAACAAATTCAGAGGCGAATTCCAGCATCAAACCACTGAACTGAGAATAGGACCCCCGTTGAAGGAATCAGAGAAAGAACTGGAAGAACTTGAAGGGGCTCGGGACCCCATATGTACAACAATGCCAAGCAACCAGAGCTTCCAGGGACTAAGCCACTACCTAAAGACTATACGTGGACTGACCCTGGACTCTTTCCTCATAGGTAGCAATGAATATCCTAGTAAGAGCACCAGTGGAAGGGGAAGCCCTGGGTCCTGCTAAGAGTGAACCCCCAGTGAAGTAGATTGTTGGGGGGAGGGCGGCAATGGGGGGAGGATGGGGAGGGGAACACCCAAAAAGAGGGGAGGTGGAGTGGTTAGGGGGATGTTTGCCCGGAAACCGGGAAAGGGAATAACACTCGAAATGTAAATAAGAAATACTCAAGTTAATAAAAAATAATAGAATTATACACACAGAAGTATATAATCTTTTATGATATTTGGTTTCATTTTTTCCAGCATATTCTTTGGAGAGCATTATGTATGAAATGTTATGCAATCCGATTCAATAGGAAACAAACTATGTGGACAAGACAAAGGCTGTTACTGTATTCCTTCACAATATCTAGTGCCATAATTAGATAATTAGCATTGATCATCTGTTATCTTGCTTTTCCAGTTTCAACTGAAACAAGATGTGGCCCTCTGGTAGTTTACTGACCAAAGTGTTATTAACTCATGCAGTGTTTCAAATTTGCGGACAAAGTTTAAAATAAAGAAAAAACAAACATCAGCAAAAAAAAAAAAAAAAAAAAAAAAAAAAAAAAAAAAAAAAAAAAACAAAAACAAAAAAAAAAACCAAAAAGGGCTGCTATGGGATCCTTTTCCTACAAAGAAATTGCCTCATCCAGCTTTAATATGAGAGGAGGTGACTAGTGTTACTAAAACTTGATATGCTGTGTTTGATATCCTTGGGAGGTTTGCACTTTTCTGAAGAACACATGAGCATGAATGAATGTGGGGGAGAAAGTAGCTGGGGACTGTGGATTGGGAGCAGAGAAGGAAGGGGGAACTGTGGTTGGAAAATAATATTTAATATAATATAATAATAATAATAATAATAATAATGATAATGATAATGATTATGATAATGTACCTATCTTATTTTATACATTTAAAAGTTAAATTGACCAAATTATGGTGAGTCGTGACTAATCATGCAAACCTTAATGCTATCTGAGTAGCTGAGAAAGAGAGATGGAGAAAGAGAGAATATATTGGGGCATTCTATTTTTGTTATTGTTGTTTCTATTCACCAATACTGTTGAATAACACACACTACACTTCCGTGTGTGTTTTTACAACCATATTACGCTGATTTGTCATCATGAAACCTGCTTCTTTATCTCATTACTACTTGATTACTAGACAAGTTCATTTTTGATAAGTTGAGTTTATGTATGGTTTCATTTACATTTAGCTATTAGATTAACAACAAAGAAATAAGTAACTTATTTTACTGATAATTCTTAATTTTTTTCATATTCACTGGGCATTTTTAATAACTGTATCATTCTGTAGCAGGTAATATTAAAAAAGGAACACCATCTCACACTAGTGCTGGCACCAATGGGCAAAACGGCACCAGCAGGATATTCTCATCTGGGCAGACTCTCTGACTCAGAGCTCGCGCAATGTTTCCACCCAACTCATTAAGTTCCCTTGGTGGGTCGCTTCCAAGACAGCATCATGTAATCATCTGACCCCTGTGATTATAGTCACAATGTCCAGTAACCTGGCAAAATTAAAACTCTACAGGCTTGTAATTTATCAATCAGATTTATATCAGTAAATTCTCATACCACAAAATACCCACACAATAAACTCATAGCCAACTGATATTGATATAAACTGCCCACCTAAATAAGACAAATTGTCCTATAATTATATCATAGTCACAATGTAACTAAGAATTTAAATTTATGGTTTAATTGTCTTCACTCCCAATATGATAATATCCCTGTATAAGCACCATCTTTATTTTTTATAGCATCTAAATACAAAATTTGTACAACAAGTATGTTCGAGATAGGTAAAAATCACTTTTGAGATATATAAGTCTTAATGTTTCATTGGCCAGTAATTATAAATGATCTCTTTAAGTCATTGTTATTAAGAAACTAGCATTCTGAGCCTGAGGTTTGCTTGGTATAAGATGACTTTGCCTCCTGTGCAAGAGCTCCTAGATTCCTTGTAAAATATATTTTTCTTTACATAATACATGAGTAACACGGAGGATTACTGTACTTACCAAGTAAGTTTGGGATAAATTTTTCAAGAAAAGTGATGGATCTTAAATTATCTGACTGTAGGATGGTTTATGAATTTTCTTGAAAACTATATGTTTATCTCTTAATACTCAAGAAGATATAAAGTTTATTTTTTTTAGATTTGTATGGTTAACATTCGTTGTCAATTTGTCTGGTCTTATAATTGCTGTAGAAACACACCCCAGGTGTATCAATTAGTGAAGCTCCAGGAAATCTTTTTCAATTAATTATTTTATTTATTTACATTTCAAATGTTGTCCCTCTTTCCCGTCTCCTCTCTGCAACTCCCCAATCCCATATTCTCTCCCATTTGCCTCTAAGAGAGTGCTCCCGTACACACCCACCATCAAGCATGTCCCTTTACAGGGTCAGCAAGCCTTCACAAGAACAAGGATTTTTTTCTCCCATTGATGCCAGATAAAATAATCCTCTGCTATATAAGTTGCTGGAGCCATGGACCCACCATGTCTTTGGTTGGTAGTTTAGTACCTGGGAGCCCCGCCCGGAGGAGGTGTCTGGTTAGTTCATTTTGCTGTTCTTCCTAAAGGGATGCAATCTGTTTCAGCTCCTTTCCCCTAACTCTTCTCCATTGGGGTTCTCGGGCTCAGTCAGATGGTTGGCTGTGAATATATGTTTCTCAGGTGCTGGCCGAACCTCTCAGAGGAGAGCCATCCCTGGCTCTAGCCTGATAGAACTTCTTGGCATCAACAATGGTGTCAGAGATAGGTATCTACAGGTGAGATGGATCTCAAGTTGGGGCGGTCTCTGAATGGCCTTTCTTTCAGTCTCTGTTCTCTTTTTTGTCCTTGTGTTTCCTTTAGACAGGAACAATTCTGGGTTAAAACTTTTGATATGGGTAGGTGGAGCCAATTCCCCACTGAGGACCAAGTCTATCTATTGAAGGTGTTCTCTTCGGGTTTTAACTCCCTGTAGTTATGTATTTCTGCCAATGTATCCCCACTGACTCATGGGAGCCTCTCGCGTCCCTGGCCTGTAGAACTACCATGAAGGTTGGCTGAAGTCTCCCTTGATAACAGTCTAGACTGAATATAAAGGACAAGGAATACATAAGACGAGCTCCAGTACTCATCTCTCTGGATCCGGATTGTAGACAGGCTGCCAGTGAGCTGTATCAAGTCCCTGCTGCCTGTAGCCTAACCATGATGGACTAGAACATCAAATCAAAAGTCAAGCGAACCCTATCCCAATTCTCAGATTACTCACAAATAACTTGTTAATATACTGTACAGTTTAGAGAATGACCAAAAATTCAGCCCATTATAATACTGACTATTTTGTGCTGATTACATGGGATGAAATACAGATGTAGATTTCACCGCCAGGAAGAAAGAGCTACAAATACTGAGTTGCCCTTTCTTGACTGTATAGAAGCTGAGTTTTCATATGTGATCTATCCTTTTGGTAGATTGAATACAATGAATATCACATTCCAATTTCTGTTTCTTCACACATCAAACCTTCCCCTTTTCTCCTGCTGTTGCAGATATTTTTGGTGAGGAAATTTTGTTTTCTAACTGTATTCCCACAACCTTATTGTCTAAGGGTATCAAAAGTATATATCCACTTTGATGTCCATCGTAAATATTGAGAATTTATATTTTCCACTCAGGATACATGTCTTACGTCTAGAAGATGCTTTCTAAATGGAAAAGTATTATTTTTCAAAGCCAAATACAATGTTTTTCTATTTATAAAACATTAATCACTGTTATGCCCTACCAATTCAACCTCTCTTTTTGGGTAGTTAAATTATGGAGAGGTGAATTTGAATATAAAATTAGAAATTATTTAATATTGATTGAATACACATACACACACAAATGCACACACACACACACACACACACACACACACACGTAAAATCATGTAACCAAACTAACATCTCATGGAAAATAGGATAGAAAAAATTAGGAAAATAAAGCACAAATAATAAAAACACTACTGAGTAATGGATTGCATGGTTAAAAGTGGTGGCTTTAAGAAAATACTCTCATCTGTACAAAATTTACTGTCTGTACACATTCGACATAGGACAGGTGAGACATATGAGTTTTTTTATATAGATATCATTCCTTATTAATTTTTTCAGTGTGGGTTAGTGAAAACATAGCTAGTTTCCCTCTTACAAACCCCATATATCTCATGTATTTTCATGGAATGCTCTGAGGAAAATACATGCCAGAATATTTCCTGGATATGTATTTGACTTAGATATATGTCTGAATAATATCTCCAATTGAATTTCAATATATCACAATTCATAGGGAAGTAGTCCAATTTAAAAAATAAATAGCTGCTGGTATCATCATAATTTATTATAAGTTTAGACTTCTTTTCCACTTAATTTCAATTCCTTCCTTAATGCTTTGTGATGACTTTTGGCAGGTAACTTTTTTTTTCTTTTTTTTTTTTTATTAACTTGAGTATTTCTTATATACATTTCGAGTGTTATTCCCTTTCCCGGTTTCCGGGCAAACATCCCCCTCCCCCCTCCCCTTCCTTAGGGGTGTTCCCCTCCCAACCCTCCCCCCATTGCCGGCCTCCCCCCATAGACTAGTTCACTGGGGGTTCAGTCTTAGCAGGACCCAGGGCTTCCCCTTCCACTGGTGCTCTTACTAGGATATTCATTGCTACCTATGGGGTCAGAGTCCAGGGTCAGTCCATGTATAGTCTTTAGGTAGTGGCTTAGTCCCTGGAAGCTCTGGTTGCTTGGCATTGTTGTACTTTTGGGGTCTCGAGCCCCTTCAAGCTCTTCCAGTTCTTTCTCTGATTCCTTCAATGGGGGACCTATTCTCAGTTCAGTGGTTTCCTGCTGGCATTCGCCTCTGTATTTGCTGTATTCTGGCTGTGTCTCTCAGGAGCGATCTACATCCGGTTCCTGTCGGTCTGCACTTCTTTGCTTCATCCATCTTGTCTAATTGGGTGGCTGTATATGTATGGGCCACATGTGGGGCAGGCTCTGAATGGGTGTTCCTTCAGTCTCTGTTTTAATCTTTGCCTCTCCCTTCCCTGCCAAGGGTATTCTTTTTCCTCATTTAAAGAAGGAGTGAAGCATTCACATTTTGATCATCCGTCTTCAGTTTCGTTTGTTCTAGGGATCTAGGGTAATTCAAGCATTTGGGCTAATAGCCACTTATCAATGAGTGCATACCATGTATGTCTTTCTTTGATTGGGTTAGCTCACTCAGGATGATATTTTCCAGTTCCAACCATTTGCCTACGAATTTCATTTACTCGTTGTTTTTGATAGCTGAGTAATATTCCATTGTGTAGATGTACCACATTTTCTGTATCCATTCCTCTGTTGAAGGGCATCTGGGTTCTTTCCATTTTCTGGCTATTATAAATAAGGCTGCGATGAACATAGTGGAGCACGTGTCTCTTTTATATGTTGAGGCATCTTTTGGGTATATGCCCAAGAGAGGTATAGCTGGATCCTCAGGCAGTTCAATGTCCAATTTTCTGAGGAACCTCCAGACTGATTTCCAGAATGGTATTACCAGTCTGCAATCCCACCAACAATGGAAGAGTGTTCCTCTTTCTCCACATCCTCGCCAGCATCTGCTGTCACCTGAGTTTTTGATCTTAGTCAATCGCACTGGTGTGAGGTGAAATCTCAGGGTTGTTTTGATTTGCATTTCTCTTATGACTAAAGATGTTGAACATTTCTTTAGGTGTTTCTCAGCCATTCGGCATTCCTCAGCTGTGAATTCTTTGTTTAGCTCTGAACCCCATTTTTTAATAGGGTTATTTGTTTCCCTGCGGTCTAACTTCTTGAGTTCTTTGTATATTTTGGATATAAGGCCTCTATCTGTTGTAGGATTGGTAAAGATCTTTTCCCAATCTGTTGGTTGCCGTTTTGTCCTAACCAAAGTGTCCTTTGCCTTACAGAAGCTTTGCAGTTTTATGAGATCCCATTTGTCGATTCTTGATCTTAGAGCATAAGCCATTGGTGTTTTGTTCAGGAAATTTTTCCAGTGCCTATGTGTTCCAGATGCTTCCCTAGTTTTTCTTCTATTAGTTTGAGTGTGTCTGGTTTGATGTGGAGGTCCTTGATCCACTTGGACTTAAGCTTTGTACAGGGTGATAAGCATGGATCGATCTGCATTCTTCTACATGTTGCCCTCCAGTTGAACCAGCACCATTTGCTGAAAATGCTATCTTTTTTCCATTGGATGGTTTTGGCTCCTTTGTCAAAAATCAAGTGACCATAGGTGTGTGGGTTCATTTCTGGGTCTTCAATTCTATTCCATTGGTCTATCTGTCTGTCTCTGTACCAATACCATGCAGTTTTTATCACTATTGCTCTGTAATACTGCTTGAGTTCAGGGATAGTGATTCCCCCTGAAGTCCTTTTATTGTTGAGGATAGCTTTAGCTATACTGGGTTTTTTCTTATTCCAGATGAATTTGCAAATTGTTCTGTCTAACTCTTTGAAGAATTGGATTGGTATTTTGAAGGGGATTGCATTGAATCTGTAGATTGCTTTTGGTAAAATGGCCATTTTTACTATATTAATCCTGCCAATCCATGAGCATGGGAGATCTTTCCATCTTCTGAGGTCTTCTTCAATTTCTTTCCTCAGTGTCTTGAAGTTCTTATTGTAAAGATCTTTTACTTGCTTGGTTAAAGTCACACCGAGGTACTTTATATTATTTGGGTCTATTATGAAGGGTGTCGTTTCCCTAATTTCTTTCTCGGCTTGTTTCTCTTTTGTATAGAGGAAGGCAACTGATTTATTTGAGTTAATTTTATACCCAGCCACTTTGCTGAAGTTGTTTATCAGCTTTAGTAGTTCTCTGGTGGAACTTTTGGGATCACTTAAATATACTATCATGTCATCTGCAAATAGTGGTATTTTGACCTCTTCTTTTCCGATCTGTATCCCTTTGATCTCCTTTTGTTGTCTGATTGCTCTGGCTAGAACTTCAAGAACTATATTGAATAAGTAGGGAGAGAGTGGGCAGCCTTGTCTAGTCCCTGATTTTAGTGGGACTGCTTCAAGTTTCTCTCCATTTAGTTTAATGTTAGCAACTGGTTTGCTGTATATGGCTTTTACTATGTTTAGGTATGGGCCTTGAATTCCTATTCTTTCCAGGACTTTTATCATGAAGGGGTGTTGAATTTTGTCAAATGCTTTCTCAGCATCTAATGAAATGATCATGTGGTTCTGTTCTTTCAGTTTGTTTATATAATGGATCACGTTGATGGTTTTCCATATATTAAACCATCCCTGCATGCCTGGGATGAAGCCTAATTGATCATGGTGGATGATTGTTTTGATGTGCTCTTGAATTCGGTTTGCCAGAATTTTGTTGAGTATTTTTGCGTCGATATTCATAAGGGAAATTGGTCTGAAGTTCTCTTTCTTTGTTGTGTCTTTGTGTGGTTTAGGTATAAGAGTAATTGTGGCTTCGTAGAAGGTATTCGGTAGTCATCCATCTGTTTCAATTTTGTGGACTAGTTTGGATAATATTGGTATGAGGTCTTCTATGAAGGTTTGATAGAATTCTGCACTAAACCTGTCTGGACCTGGGCTCTTTTTGGTTGGGAGATCTTTAATGACTGCTTCTATTTCCTTAGGAGTTATGGGGTTGTTTAACTGGTTTATCTGTTCCTGATTTAACTTCGATACCTGGTATCTGTCCAGGAAATTGTCCATTTCCTGAAGATTTTCAAGTTTTGTTGAATATAGTTTTTTATAGTAAGATCTGATGATTTTTTGAATTTCCTCTGAATCTGTAGTTATGTCTCCCTTTTCATTTCTGATTTTGTTAATTTGGACGCACTCTCTGTGTCCTCGCGTTAGTCTGGCTAAGGGTTTATCTATCTTGTTGATTTTCTCAAAGAACCAACTTTTGGTTCTGTTGATTCTTTCTATGGTCCTTTGTGTTTCTACTTGGTTTTTTCAGCTCTGAGTTTGATTATTTCCTGCCTTCTACTCCTCCTGGGTGTATTTGCTTCTTTTTGTTCTAGAGCTTTTAGGTGTGCTGTCAAGCTGCTGACATATGCTCTTTCCTGTTTCTTTCTGCAGGCACTCAGCGCTATGAGTTTTCCTCTTAGCACAGCTTTCATTGTGTCCCATAAGTTTGAGTATGTTGTATCTTCATTTTCATTACATTCTAAAAAGTTTTTAACTTCTTTCTTTATTTCTTCCTTGACCAGGTTATCATTAGGTAGAGCATTGTTCAATTTCCACGTATATGTGGGCATTCTTCCCTTATTGTTATTGAAGACCAGTTTTAGGCCGTTGTGTTCCGATAGCACGCATGGGATTATTTCTATCTTTCTGTACCTGTTGAGGCCCGTTTTTTGACCAATTATATGGTCAGTTTTGGAGAAAGTACCATGAGGAGCTGAGAAGAAGGTATATCCTTTTGCTTTAGGATAGAATGTTCTATAAATATCCGTTAAGTCCATTTGGCTCATGACTTCTCTTAGTCTGTCGACATCACTGTTTAATTTCTGTTTCCATGATCTGTCCATTGATGAGAGTGGGGTGTTGAAATCTCCCACTATTATTGTGTGAGGTGCAATGTGTGTTTTGAGCTTTAGTAAGGTTTCTTTTACGTATGTAGGTGCCCTTGTATTTGTGGCATAGATATTTAGGATTGAGAGTTCATCTTGGTGGATTTTTCCTTTGATGAATATGAAGTGTCCTTCCTTATCTTTTTTGATGACTTTTAGTTGGAAATTGATTTTATTTGATATTAGAATGGCTACTCCAGCTTGCTTCTTCTGACCATTTGCTTGGAAAGTTGTTTTCCAGCCTTTCACTCTGAGGTAGTGTCTGTCTTTGTCTCTGAGGTGTGTTTCCTGTAGGCAGCAGAATGCAGGGTCCTCGTTGCGTATCCAGTTTGTTAATCTATGTCTTTTTATTGGGGAGTTGAGGCCATTGATATTGAGAGATATTAAGGAATAGTGATTATTGCTTCCCGTTATATTCATATTTGGATGTGAGGTTATGTTTGTGTGCTTTCATTCTCTTTGTTTTGTTGCCAAGACGATTAGTTTCTTGCTTCTTCTAGGGTATAGCTTGCCTCCTTATGTTGGGCTTTACCATTTATTATCCTTTGTAGTGCTGGATTTGTAGAAAGATATTGTGTAAATTTGGTTTTGTCATGGAATATCTTGGTTTCTCCATCAATGTTAATTGAGAGTTTTGCTGGATACAGTAACCTGGGCTGGCATTTGTGTTCTCTTAGGGTCTGTATGACATCAGTCCAGGATCTTCTGGCCTTCATAGTTTCTGGCGAGAAGTCTGGTGTGATTCTGATAGGTCTCCCTTTATATGTTACTTGACCTTTTTCCCTTACTGCTTTTAATATTCTTTCTTTATTTTGTGCGTTTGGTGTTTTTACAATTATGTGACGGGAGGTGTTTCTTTTCTGGTCCAATCTATTTGGAGTTCTGTAGGCTTCTTGTATATGTATGGGTATCTCTTTTTTTAGGTTAGGGAAGTTTTCTTCTATGATTTTGTTGAAGATATTTACTGGTCCTTTGAGCTGGGAGTCTTCACTCTCTTCTATACCTATTATCCTTAGGTTTGATCTTCTCATTGAGTCCTGGATTTCCTGTATGTTTTGGACCGGTAGCTTTTTCCGCTTTACATTATCTTTGACAGTTGTGTCAATGATTTCTATGGAATCTTCTGCTCCTGAGATTCTCTCTTCCATCTCTTGTATTCTGTTGGTGAAGCTTGTATCTACAGCTCCTTGTCTCTTCTTTTGGTTTTCTATATCCAGGGTTGTTTCCATGTGTTCTTTCTTGATTGCTTCTATTTCCATTTTTAATTCCTTCAACTGTTTGATTGTGTTTTCCTGGAATTCTTTCAGGGATTTTTACGATTCCTCTCTGTAGGCTTCTACTTGTTTATTAATGTTTTCCTGTGTTTCCCTAAGTGTGTTCATGTCTTTCTTGAAGTCCTCCAGCATCTTGATCAAATATGATTTTGAAAATAGATCTTGCTTTTCTGGTGTGTTTGGATATTCCATGTTTGTTATGGTGGGAGAATTGGGCTCCGATGATGGCATGTAGTCTTGGTTTCTGTTGCTTGGGTTCCTGCGCTTGCCTCTCGCCATCAGATTATCTCTAGTGTTACTTTGTTCTGCTATTTCTGACAGTGGCTAGACTGTCCTATAAGCCTGTGTGTCAGGAGTGCTGTAGACCTGTTTTCCTCTCTTTCAGTCAGTTATGGGGACAGAGTGTTCTGCTTTCGGGCGTGTAGTTTTTCCTCTCTACAGGTCTTCAGCTGTTCCTGTGGGCCTGTGTCTTGAGTTCACCAGGCAGCTTTCTTGCAGCAGAAAATGTGGTCTTACCTGTGGTCCTGAGGCTCAAGTTCGCTCATGGGGTGCTGCCCAGGGGCTCTCTGCAGCAGCAGTAACCAGGAAGACCTGTGCCGCCGCTTCCGGGAGCTTCAGTGCACCAGGGTTCCAGATGGTCTGTGGCTTTTTCCTCTGGCGTCCGAGATGTGTGTGCAGGGAGCAGTCTCTTCTGGTTTCCCAGGCTTGTCTGCCTCTCTGAAGGTTTAGCTCTCCCTCCCATGGGATTTGGGTGCAGAGAACTGTTTCTCAGGTCTGTTTCTTTCAGGTTCTGGCGGTGTCTCAGGCAGGTGTCCTGCAGCTCCTGGGCCCTCCCCCACGGGAGCCCAGAGGCCTTATACAGTTTCCTCTTGGGCCAGGGATGTGGGCAGGGGTGAGCAGTGTTGGTGGTCTCTTCCGCTCTGCAGCCTCAGGAATGCCCACCTGACCAGGCGGTTGGGTCTCTCTCTCACCGGGTCTGGGAGCAGAGAGCTGCTTTGGGCCGGGATCCGCGGAAGATAACTTTTTTTTTTTTATGAAATATGTCTACTACGAATTTTCTGCTTCTATTAATGGCAAATTAATACTAACTGATTTTCCACATCTGTTCACTAATATATTAATTTAAATGAATATGAAAGTGATACACTGTCTTGTGTAACTTCACAGCTCTAAATGTAAGTTTAATCTCTATCTTAAATGAAAAAATAAATACAACAAAATTCCTCCCTGACAACTTTTAAAGCAAAAGCTCTCCTCTGCTCTTTTTGAAGGATACCTTCCAACCCAGAAATGTGGAGTCATCATTTCCACTGGTGAGGATATTAAGTCTTGGAGTGACCTTCCTTTGGATATAGAAAGAAGGCTGAAGTAGATGTGATTCATCAAACACATTGTGTCTAACAAACAAACAAACAAACAAACAAACAAACAAAAAGTCCTATTAATACATTTGTGTTCTTATTCTTTCAAACTCCATGAGTGAGTGTATTAACGGTCTTCAGAAAAATCACATTCCCTGTCAGTCAAGATCCAATGGGCATATCTCATGGTTCTCAGGACACCTACACACTTTTATTCTCAGACAGAGTCCATTGTATACCACACATCCATAACTAACCAAAGGTTATGTGTATGATTGCTTTTTTCTTCTCTTTTTATTTTCATTTTGTAAATAGCGTAGCCATTTCTATCTGTGAATATTTTTCCTACTTTTACTCAATCATGTTGCTGGTGCTTTGGGAATATGTAGTGGTATACAGAAGGGAATCCTTGCTATCTCTCCTTTATTCTTATTTGTCACTTTGATTCCTGACACTCCTTTATCCTTTTTCCTTCTGAACAAAAGGTATAATTAGGTATAATTTAACTATTTAAAGGAGACTGGAATCCATGACTCTAACATTCTACTAGAGCCAAGTGAGAGGACACATGCTCAAGATTACAAAGACCCCACCCAGGAGCCAGTAACTTAGCTCAGCTGGCAAAATTATTTTCCATGAAAGTGTAACGTGAGTTTAATTTCCAGATCATAAGAAAAGGTGGTATAAGAGAACTGACACCACATTGATCATCTCAGACTGCAACATATGTGCAATACCATGCATATCCACAGGTAGATGGAAAGACAGACAGATAAATAGACAAACACACACACACACACTGTATATATTTAATAACAGTAAAAGCAATAAATATAGTAGTATTAATATTAATAGAAGAGATAAAAATTCAAAAACATATAAAAGGGAGCATCCTAATTAACTCTTGAACTGAATTGTCCATTTTTTTTGTGCAACCCAGTTTTCCAGCCAAATACTTTGTGCCCTGAAGTTCCACAAGAATGAAAATTTTGACAGAAATTTCATCTGTCCTCCTCAGAGTTGTCTTTGAATTGATCTGTTTTATTCTACTAATTTCTAACTCCTGGGATTTCAGTACACTTCCATCAGCCTACTTTAGCAGAAGTTTTACTCCAATGGAGTAAAATCTAGCTTACTCTGAGTTTATGAGGACTAACCATGCAGGAGAATACAGAATTAGGTTATATTAAATAATATGCCCCACTGTGCAAGAGGTTACACAAAATTTTATGGAAGAAAATAAATAAATGCATTTATCATTTATGAGAGCAGGAGATTGGCTTCTTTGGGAAACTTCAGTTCACAAGTGGTATAGTGATTATGGTAAAACCTGGGTCAGTTTTTTCTGGCTTACATTTGTTATCATTAAATAAACTCCTATTTCAGAGATATTGTCACCTTTACCATTTTGAATTATTAAAGTTCATTTTTCATCAGACACCCTCCATCTTATTTCAAGCTACATTCATATTAAGTATGAGAAAATTTAAAACTGCCTTGTTGTTTCCATCTTTTTGGAAAGCAAATGTAATATTCTATGTGCTATCTCCCTGAGGAGATGCATTCATCCTTGTTCTCATTAATGTTTATTTTTCTTTCCATATTCCAACAAATAATTGGTTAATTTTATTTTAAGAAATAAATACTTAATTTGTTAAGGAGATTATTTAATAGTTTTAATTAACCTGTGAAGTGAACATATGAAAATAGTATTCAATTAATGAAAAATACAATTTATTTTTCTCACCTGGAAAACATTAAGCCTAATATTAAAAGAGGACTTAATTTATCCTATTTACTACAAGATTTTAAATTCTTGATAAACATGTCTAATGTAACCACCTGCTAAAATTGGTGTGTTGGGGAAACTGTTTGTAAGCTCAATTTCTGCTAAGGCAATTTTCTTTGTATGCACGGAAAAATACCCATTGTCTTGAATTGGACAGCACTGTAAAGATTTCTTATAACATGATTGATAAAATTGTGATGTTAAACTTTCCAGAAAATCCTTGATGCACTGAGATAGACTTCAAGTTTCAAAAGTTAAAGAGGTTCGGAATGGTGTGTCTACTGACATGATCCCTGCCTTTTGCTCTGTGAACAAAATTACAGTTAGATATGCAAACGACTTCTCTTGATCCATAGAACACAGTGACTACAGTTAAAGAATCTGAATTGCACACTTTATAAGGTATTCATGAGAGGGATTGGAATGATATAATCAGTACAAAAACCTCAGAAACATGGAATATTAATATGATAGATTTGTTCATTGTCCTAATTTAAAACAATAATAAAGAAAATAAAATGAAAACAAACAAAAGAAATGCATCTTTGGGAAAGGTGGAATTGCTGCTGACCACTGGAACATGTGGAAGAAAGAGTCAAACTCATGTCAGTATGCAGTTACTAATGGAGCATGCTTGACTCAGAAGTGTCACTTTCTGCTTTCTTCAATGTTCTCAGTGCCCCAACTCCATCTCCATGCTAATTTTTTTTCTTTTGGCTTCTGCCTCATCTTTCATATAATTTGTAATCGCCTTTCCTTTACTTCTTTCTAAAAATGTTTATGAAAGTTTATGCTATTTTTAGATTTTAAATTATCATACTTTCTCTTATTCTATATTTTCATTAATAATTTTACATATTAAAGTTATATTTTAAATGTATCTATCTATGACCTTTCATTTTTATTTTTTAAATCTTTGAGAATTTTTTTTACATAGCAGTTTTATCACCTTCGGCCACCCCCAACTTTCACAATATGCACCCCTTTTTCCTACAATCCTACTTTATGTCCTAGTCTGTTAATTGCCTGAGTGCACTTTGTATGTTTTACATATCTGAGAGATGTCTTTGGCATGATTTCTTTTGTTTGGTTTCATATTGACAATACCTTTTCTGAACAACTATTGTTTTTAGTATCTTTTCTATGCAGTGGTGGGTGTTCAGCATCATTCCTTCCTCCACCCATTAAATACAAGAGCATCCTGTCCCTATGTGCCATTAATCTTCATACATTAACATTCTTATTTTTTTCTTTTAATTTATACTCATTTAATTATTTACATCCCAAAGACTGCCCTCTCCAAATCCCCCCATCACAGAGACCTTCCCCCATTACCCTTCCCCTTCTCCTCTGAGAGGGTACCCTCCTCATATCCTCCCACCCTAGAGTACCAAGTCTCTGCCAGAGTAGGCACATCCTCTCTCATTGAGGCCAGACAAGGCACCCTTGTTGGGGAACAGGTACTACAGTCAGGCTACAGCTTTAGAGAGAGCCTCTGCTCCAGTTGTTGGGGAACCCACATGGAAAGTGGGTCATACATCTGAAACAAATGTGCCTGAGGTCTTGGTCCAGCCCCTGTGTGTTTTTTGCTTGGTGGTTCAGTCTCTGAGAGCTCCCAAAGTACTAGGTTAGTTAACTCTGTTGGTCCTCCTGTGGGGTTCCCATCCCTTTCAGGGCCTTCAATACTTCCATAAGAGTTCTCAGCCAATGTTTGGTTGTGGGTATCTGTGTCCGTTTCAGTCATCTACTTGATAGAGCCTCTCAGAGGACAATTATGCTAGGCTCCAGTCTATAAACATAACCAAGTATCATTAGTAATATCAGGAATTGGTGTTAGCCCATGGGGTGGATTTCAAGTTGGGTTGGCTATTATTTGGCCATTCTTTCACTCTCTACTCCATCATTATTTCTTTTAGACTGGACAAAGTTTTGGGTGGAAAGATTTATTGCTGGATTGGTATCTTTATTCCCCCCACTGGGAGTCTTGCCTAGCTATAGGAGGTAGCTTCTTCAAGTTCTGTGTCTCCACTGTTAAGTATCACAGCTAACGTCACCCACATTGACTCCTGAGATCCTCTACCATCTCAGGTCTCTGGGACTTCCTAAATATCTTCTCCCAACTCCCCCTACCCTGATAGCTAAAAGAAAGGAAATTCATTCTGTGACTTTCTGTGTTTCTTGAATATCTCCTCTCTCCACACCTGATTCTACACTCTCTTCCCTTCCCGCTCACCTCTCCTACCCATTTCTTCCCTCCTTCTGTTTCCTATGACACTTTTGTTCTCCCCTATAAGTGCCATTCAAGCTTCCTAGCTCAAGCCTTCCTTCTTTAACTTCTTTGAGTCTGTGGGGTTGTATCTTGGATATTCTGTGCTTTAGGGCTAATATCCATATATCAGTGAGTACATACCATACATGTCCTTTGGGGACTGGGTTACTGCACTAATGATTCTATTTTCCACTTCCATCCATTTGCTTGCAAAATTCATGGTGTCCTTGTTTTTAATAGCTGAATAGTATTCCATTGTGTAAATGAACCACAATTTCAGTTCATTCTTCAGTTGAGGGACATCTGGGTTGCTTTCAGCTTCAGGCAATTACATAAAAATAAAGCTGCTATGAACAGAGTCGAGCACGTATCCATGTGGTACTGTGGAGCATGTTTTGGGTATATGTCCAGGAGCTGTATACCAGGTAGAATTATTTCCCATTATCTGAGAAACCACCAGATTGATTTCCAGAGTGGTTGTACAATTTTGCAATCCCACTAGAATTGGAGGAGTGTTACCCCTTTCTTACATTCTTGCCAGCATGTTTTTTCTTTGTGTTTTTTATCTTAGTCATTCCAATTTGTATAAGGTAGAATCTAAGGGTCGTTTTGGTTTGCATTGCTCTTAAAGCACAGTTATAAAATTAAAAAACTAAAACTAAAATTCATTGTTTGTATTCAGAATAATAAGCTTTTGTATCCAAAAGATTTTAAAATATGTATAGGGTTTTGTTCCATGTATGTTTTAAGTGAAATATTTTTTTCTCATAGGACCTCCATGTAAAATAAACATGGCTTCATTTTTCTCCACAGTAAGAAGTGTGGTTTAATTTCTTTAAAGTTAAAAATACTTTTATTTCTGTTTGTTCTATAATACAAAGTTTTTTATTCTTTCTGGTGATGTGTGCTTAGGCTTTTTACATTTTTTTAGCCTTAGTAGAGTTATGGTATTTTGAAGTTTTGAAATGTAAAGAAACACATCTTAGGAAATTCCTCAAAGAATTCCAGGCCACTTTGCAGCATATGTCAAGTGGTATGACATATTACTTGTTTAAATACCCACATGCAAAAATGATTTCATAATCATGAATCATGAATCACAATTTATGTCTGCTTTGTTTGCAAGACTTCTGGAAATGAGTTCCACTTAATGCTTTGTATTGAATTGAAAACACAATGTCATAATGATATTTCCAAAGATAATGATGTCTACCTAGTTCACGGAAATATTACTTAAATTATTTTATTAAAAATATCAACAAATATAGCCAGTTCTTACTAGCATATTTTTCCTCACTCATTTAAGTGCAACCATTCAGTGAATGAAAAATTAGTGATTACAAATTTCTCCAAAGATTATGGTTTTGAAATCTTTATTAAAATTGTATGTCCAATGAAATAAATTAACAAATTTAGTTCAAAGAAGCTGAAAATGTATAGAGCAGAAAATAAAAGGCACAAAGAAAGAGAAAATGTTAAAATCTCAACCATGTACTAAATTCCAATTTTGATGGATTCATGAAAAAGGCTTTGCTTTTTACCTCAATAAAATAATCTTCAAAGTTTGTATGAAGGGTGTTCAGAACAGGAAAGAAAGACAAACAAACATGTTGGAGAAAATACAATAAAACCATCCAGGAGCCCAGCTGACACCTTCCCAAAAACTACCCTTTTAGTTATGAACCTGCAGCTGGACAAAGCTTTATCTCTTATTTGTTCAATTAGAGGTTTGTTCTCCAGCTCATTGGTGTCATTTTTAACTTTTAATGCTCACTGACACTTACATCTACTCAGGTGTCCTTTAGCTATATTCCTTTTATTGTACTGACCTCTCTAAGTCCCTGCTGTCAAACATTCATTATTACCGGACTTCGAAGAGTCTGTGCTATTTTGTAACCATCTCCCTTTGGATACAGTTTGATCCAGCTAAACCAAGAATGTTCAGATACAAAGTAATAAAACTGTGCTTTAATTCTTCTATCATAAATGTATTATTTAATCATTAAAGCTTCTATGGTGTTTGGAAGGCTGATGACAATGCAGGTTCATGATAATAGGAATTCTTATTGCATCCTCTGAAAGACTGTTGTCTACTGTTGTGTATGGTATCTGAGCAATCTTCAGTTGCAAGAGAATCATTGGTGTACAGTAGTAAATATGAGTGATTTTAATGTTTAACAGTTATATTCCTTAAATGTAGGGGAATATCCAGGGGCGGGAAGGAGAGGGAGGCTGGGGACGAGAAGACCCTTATAGAGGAAGGGGATGGGGATGGGATAGGCAGTTTATGTCCAGGAAACAGAGAAAAAGAATACCACTTGAAATGTAAATAAAAAAATCCAATAAAACAACAAAAACAAACAAACAAAAAAGCCAAACAAACAAACAAAAAGAGAGACAGAGAGAAACAACATACTTCAGAAAAAAGCAGTAAATTGAATCATTTTCAATATTATGCAACAAAGCTTACACAATAGCTTCATATAACTACTCAAAGGACAAACAGATGAGAAAGAAATTGGGAAATGAGCCTCTTCACAATAGCCACAAATAATATAAAATGCCTTCATGTGACTCAAACCAAACAAGTGAAAGATATGTATGACAAGAACTCTGAAGAAAGAAATTGAAGATCTCAGAAGATGGAAAGACCTCCCATGCTAATGGACAGGTAGGATTAATAGAGTAAAAATGGCCATCTTGCTCAAAGCAATCTACAGATTCAATGCAATCCCTATCAATATTCCAACTCAATTTTTCACACAGTTAGAAAGGAAAATTGCAAATTCATTTGGAATAACAAAAAAACTGGAATAGAGAAAAGTATTTTCAACAATAAAAGAACTTCTGAGGGAATCACCATCCCTGACCTTAAGCAGTATTACAGAGCAATAATGATTATATATATATATATATATATATATATATATATATATATATATATGTGTGTGTGTGTGTGTGTGTGTGTGTGTGTGTGTGTGTGTGTGTGTGTGTGTGTGTTACTGGTACTGAGACAAGCAGGTAGATCAAAGGAATACTGTTGAAGACCCAGAAATGAACCCAAACACCTGTGATCTTTGAAAAAGGAGCTAAAACCAATCAGTGGAAAAAAAGATAGCATTTTCAACAAATGGTGCTGGTTCAACTGGAGGTACTCATAGAGGGACCCATTGCTCCAGCCACATGTGTAGCAGAGGAAGGCATTGTCCAGCATCGATATGAAGAAAGCCCTTTGTCCTGTGAAAGTCCGTATCCCCAATATAAAGGAATGCCGGGGTGTTGAGGTGGGAGTGGGTAATGTGAATGGGAGCATCCTCATAAAAGCTGGGGGAGGAGTCAAGGAGTATGGGAGAGGGGGAAGAGAGGGTAACATTTGAAATATAAATACCTGAAATATCCATGAAAATAAAATAAAAAATAGGTAGCTTCATAAATTACAACCTTTATACATATGAAACACTATGAGAACGTCTATCTGGGATCAAAGTACATGAAGAACATTGATTAGTATTTGATGAATATTTTGCTACATAAAAGCAGAGTGTTTTATTGCTTTAGGTTTTAATACTTTATTTCTCATCCTAATCTTAAAATATAAGTTTAATATTTTTACATTGAAATTCTGAAGTTAGATGTGAGATTTCATATTTGGAGTCTATTATGATGAACAGACTCACACATACTTTATTGAATGCTTTGCTCACATGAAGGTTGATTATTTTTAAATGTTATTTCTAAGTCTGCATCATTTAGTCCATAAATTGTAATCCAGTTTGAGAGTTCATGACTGGGCTAACTGAAGACAGGCTCACATTAGGACATGCTCAAAAGTTAAGGAACATAATTATTCCTTTAACAAGATACTGTGCTTTTTCCTTTTTCTTCTCCAATGAATTTCTGTTCTAAACCGTTTTTTTTTTCCTAGAGCTGTAGACATGATTCTCCTATCTTTGCCTGGTTCTCTGTATTACTGCGAAAAGAACACTATTCTTGTGCTTTTCCCTAATTTCTTCATATTTTTCCCATAACCATACCTACATCTGACATGTGATATACTGTTGCCATGGGTCTCACATGCATGCACACTGATATGGCCTTTTAAAACCTCCTTTGTTCCAATCTTTCCTCTGCAAAGTTATCTAACTATCTTATATTATCCATATTTCCCCTCCTACCCAAATTCCAACTCTAAACTCCTCCCCCTTCCCCAATCTCTCTGTCTCTGTCTCTGTCTCTGTCTCTCTCTCTCTCTCTCTCACACACACACATACACACACACACACACACACACACACACACACACACACACACACACTAATTCACTTTCTCTAAAAAACAAAACTCAAAAGTTAAACTCAAGGCAAAAACAATGTAACAAAACGTAGCAAAACCAAATGAAAATTGCACATGCACACCTATACACTCATCAAACACAAAACCAAGCAAACAACACCAAAACAAGTAGTTTTGACCAACTACTCCTGGGAATCGAACATTTTCTGAAGTGTTGCTGACACATGCTCAGTGAAATTTTTGAAAAATATAATTTATTTTTTCAGCCAATATTAATTACAATATATCTTGATTAAAGGTGAGGCTTTGCATCTACTTCCACTTCTCTGTGCTGGGATTATTTTTTTCTCTTATTTGAATTTGTGTATTTCGTATTCATGCAGTTACAACTTCTGTAAGATTTGTGTACCAACACTTTTGTGTCTTGAAGATACTGTTCGTTTTGAGTCTTCTACAACTTCTACCTCTTAAAACTTTCCTTTCTCCTTCTCTATCCCATAGACCCCTGGAGTTCCATAGAAGGGATTTATAAATATATTACATTTAGGTCTGAGGGCATCATCACACATTATCTATCTATTCATGGATCTTTTTGTTATTTACCATCGACTGTAAAAGAAAAAAAAGCTGATTCCATTGGGATTAGGTGATTTACAAGTATAACCATATAGCATTAGAGTAATTTTATTGCTATATTCTTTTAACAGCATAATAACAATAGTTTATCTCATTTAGGGCAGATGGCCTATCTGGTGTAAACTTGTTTTCCTCTTTACACTCGGGAATGATTTTTATCCTACAGGTGGGTTTTAAATCCAAGTGTTTGGCTACTCTCATAATACTTGTGTCACTAATTATATCAAGGTTTCTTTCAAGTACATCACTGTTATAGGTTATAGGGATTGTAAGTGGATAATACTGATAATTATTTGTTCTGATCTGATAATATCCAAAGTACTTTCCTGCACCATAATGAGGGAAATAAATGCTCATTGTAAGAAATGAAGTTTCCAGCTGTTACCAGCTTGAATTTCCATGTTCAATAATATACAATGGGACTCACATTACATTTACTTTCCATTCTTCATCCAGAAATATTCATGTCTTATTAAGAATAAAAATAAATATATTTGTAAGTTAGAAGAGTTATTGAATACACTGTATATTTACAAGCTATTTTTGTAACAAAGTATAGCAGAAACATATGAGTGCATGAATATGAAACACTTTATATTTTTCAGTATTTCATCAACCATATTTAACCATAAGCTGTTTTGCTATAGTACAGAATATTATGAATTCCTTTGTTATAAAGAATACTCAATATCTGCTTCCATGTTCATGACTACATGATTTGTACATCCGAGTTCCATTTTCAGAACCCTAAACAGCATTTATTAATTTTCCCAAGTTATTATATTTACTCAGTAATTTCAGTTCCGTGGTGTGATTCAGCACAGGTGTGACTAGCTGTTATGTTTCTTCATCCATAGAGCCCCTGCTGTACACAAAGCATCCACCAGCAATTTTTGTTAATTTATTTAATTGCCTGGGGCAGCCGGAGTCACTGTTTTCTTCTAATTTGATGCTTTCTGTTGTGATCCATGAAAAACAGAATAGTCTGAAGAGGGACCACTTGTACTTACAAGAATTGAAATGTGAGCACACTCATGTCTGATGCACACTTGGAGTCAACCATGAAGAACTTAAACAGAAATCTTTGAGATGAGATGCAGCAATTCAAGACACAAAAATCACTTGGAATGAGAAACATTTGCAGGAAATCAACATGAATAATACAAGTGTTGCTTTTAAAAAGATTATCATCAGGTTTCAATATTATTATACTAACTGAAAAAACATCCTATGACAATTGTATTCTATTTACTGTTGAAAATACACTATTTTTTAAACTAAATTCCTCCATTTCTACTGTTTCCTGTTAAATTGATTTTTTTGTTATTGTTATACTCTCTCACACACTCATTCACTCTCCTATTCCTCTATCTTACAAATATATGTATACAGAAATGCATGTATATATAACAACAACTATATCTTATTTATAATACAGAACACACACATATACAAACTTGATATTCACTCTTATTTTATATTTGGTACATGTGTATGCATGTGAGTTCAGGGTCAATTATTAACTCCACATGTCTGTATATGTGCTATGTTTGTGCATACATACACATATCAAATACACATATGGACTTTAAAAGGCAACATTAGGGAATTGGTCATTGCCTCCTACAGGCACATTTTCCTGCTTTGTAAGTAAAATTAGTTAGACTTGGTTTGGACTCAGCTGCCATCATGCATTTTAAGAATTTGGTTTGTAACTTGCTTATTCTTTTGTCTAAGCAATGTGGTATAATTATTACTAAGTTCTCCTAATTACACTCTGCTTCTTTGATACATGTTTCTTTCTTTTTTTTTCTATGTATATTTCAAATGTTATTCCCTTTCCAGGTTTCCTGGCCATAAGCTCCCTATCTTTTCTTCCCCTTCTTCTATGAAGGTGTTCTCCCAACCCAACAATCCCCCTTTCCATCTCTCTAACATTCCCATGCACTGCTGGGTGGCTGTTCAGCCTTGGCAGGACCAAGGGCTTCTCCTCCCATTGGTGCTCATCAAGGCCATCCTCTGCTACCCATGCAGCTGGAGCCATCGGTTGTCCATGCCTTTAAGTAGTGGTTTAGCTCCTGGGAGCTTTGGTTGGTTTGTATTGTTCTTATGGGGTTGCAGGCCCCTTCAGCTCCTTCATCCTTTCTCTAATTCCTCCAACAGGGACCTAGTTCTCAGTTGGATGGTTGGATACATGTATCTTAAATAATGGGTTAGTTTGATGCATAAGTAACTTTGTCAATGCCTTTAGCATGCTGAATATATGATTTTCAATATATCTTCTGATAGAACGGTAGCTCTAAACATTAAAATTAATATATATTTAATGAATTCACTAAATTGGTTTTAAATGTAAATATAAAAAATAAGGTAATATTTATTGTTGAAAAATTTCATTCAGGAAAACAGCAGAAGTTCAGTTATCATGAAGATCAAAGCATTGTTAATGAAGACACAGTTTGCCTCAGAGCAAAGCATATGAAGCATAAATTGAAATCCGTTTTGCACCTGCATGTTCAAAGGATAACTTTTGATCAACCCATTAATCTTTGTCACTCCTGCAAGCATGTGGGTATTGTGAAAAGTCAAGTGAGGAAAGAAATTTTGGTGGTTGGTGATTTCATGAGCATCTGGTTACCAAAATGATTATTCTCATCAATTTATTTTCCTTTTTTAACTGATCTGTTTAGATAAC
The DNA here is from genome assembly GCF_021556685.1 of Rattus norvegicus. NCBI lineage: Eukaryota > Metazoa > Chordata > Mammalia > Rodentia > Muridae > Rattus > Rattus norvegicus. Next base: position 53,668,372 of record NC_141547.1, on the reverse strand, counting down.
AGTCCACCATTTACCAGGACAGTCTGCATACTCAGAAGATAGATGAGCATACTTCATCTGCCCTTGTTTCAACAGTTGAAAAATCAACCTGGTCCATTACAAGAGCTTCTCCTCTAAAAATTCAAACATACTTATTGTGAAGATTTGAGAATACTGAAGTTTCCAATAATTTTTGAATTGTTGAGAACTATCAATTTGTCCATCAAGAAAAATTCTTGGCAGAAAATTACATGCAGAAGTCATAAGGTCCTTGCTAGTTGAGGAATAACACTGATTTTTTTACATCTGTTTTTGATAAACAATGATTAGAATGACAGATCCCTACAAAAGAAGCTACCTTCAGTCTCTTGATCTCTAACATCATGTATTTCGTACATTTTTCTTAAGACTCCAACTTCTTTCTTAGATTTATGTTTTATGTAACTTTATTTACTCATGGCTATACCAAATATATTTTCCTCCCCAAATACCACTAAAAATATAAAATAAGTCTAATAAATTTAGTTCACTACTGCTATTTGATATTATATAGTAGCTTTTTTTCTGATTATGCCATAATTCATTGTTTCACTGTTTCAATTTGAGAGTAGATTTAAAATTAATTTTGTACATTTATTATTATTCTCTCAATGTTAATTATCAATACCACATTACTTCACAGGTTTTGGTTTTAATATTTTGTTCAGGTTGTTTTTTCATACAGAGAAAGAACATGAAATTGGGTGATTAAGGACGGGAAATATTTTGAAGTAGCTGGATTAGTAGAAAAATGTAGTTAAAATGCATTTGATGACTTTTTTACTGAAAAATAAAGTAAAAGTAAGAGTATATGAAAATGTTCTTTACATATTAAAAATTTAGTCCTCATGTGATATTTAAAATCTTCATAGGAATTGGAAATCAATGCCTTCTTAAATTTATCATCCACTCAACAACGTAATGTTTTGTGTCGCATAGAAAAGTCATTTAATCATCAACTAACAAGTCATTACTACGCAAAAGTTGACATCATCAATGATGACTTGAAAATGATTATATATTTCAGAATGCTTAATTAGGAAATCGCAGAATCATAGGACTTTTCATGTCTGTCTGTCTGTCTGTATTTATTTATTTATTTACTTACTTATTTATTTATTTTTGGTCAAAGTGGAAACTGGAATAGAATAAATTAAATCGAACTAGAATAAATTAAATTGCTAGGAATACATTTCCAACACTCAACAGAGGAGAGAAGGCTGAGCCAAGTCTGACCTCAGTAAAGCCTAGATTGCTTTTCTGACATGGGTGTACTGGTTGAAATGTCCTAGAAGTCATTTTGACCCCAAGATCCCTAATCATTCACTTTACCAGATAAAACTGCAGGTCATTCTTCTTTGTGAGAGGGACAGCTATCGGGAGGCAAACTTCGGAGGGGAACAGCTACTAGATGGTTTGATTAGTCTTTCACTCCTATACCCAGGTTGGATGATCAATTTGCATGTCAGGACCGCTATGACCTCTACCAGTTTGTGCTATCTTTGCCCTGCCCCGGCACATCAGTTCACCTGATCTAGCTGTGTCCTGAAAGGCTCTGCCAGATACTGACGAACACAGATGAGGATTCTCAAAGCTAGCCATCAAATTGATCACAGGGACACCAGTGGAGGAGTTAGAGGAAGGACTGATGGAGATAAAGGGGCCTTATCTGGCATCAATGGGAGGCTCTTAGTCCTGTGAAGGCTTGATGCCCCACTGTAGAGGAATTCTAGCGAAGTGAAACATGAGTGGATGGGTTTGTGGGTGGGGGAGCACCCTCATAGAAGCAAGGTAATGGGGGATGGGATAGGGGGTTTGCAGAGGGGAAAACGGGAAATGGGGTAACACTTGAAATGTAAATAAAATATCCAATTAAAAAAATAAAATGATGTATTTTCAAAATGAAGATAGAAGAAAAGTCCTGGAGGATGTTGGGAAATTTGTTTACATTCCTGAGTTTATAAGTAGTGTTCTCTGAAGTTAGGTTGTGTTTGCTGTTTGGCAAGTCAGGTTAGAGTCACCATGGAGTGTAGCACACATACATCACATTATGGAGACTGGAGCGCTGGCAGACTCTTCCATGTGTAGAAACTACAGAGATGTGGTTCTTAGATCTTTATTACAATTCCTAGATTCCAAAGTGGCAAACCTTTATAACTTAAAGGTGCTGAAAAAGAGGTCAGGAGAATATGTGTTTTAATGATGATGTGCTACAAAAACGAAATCAGTAAGATTAAAAAAAACAGCAAAAACAAAAACTGTGTCTGAAGTTTAGTAAACTGGGAGGATTGATGTACTTGCATGTTTTTACTTTTAAGTCTACATACAATCTGTTACATACCATTCTTACATGATTCAAAAAAGTGAGCTTTTATGATTTCCTATGACTCCATCACACCCTCTTCTTCTACTTCTCCAAGATATACCCTCAAAACCAAACTCTTCTTACTTCTTATCCCTGCGTCATTCATTCGCCCATTCTCCACTTTATATGAGGGACAAATTTAATCATTTTTGTAGCAGATTATGTAAAATATCCTGATAAATCCAAACCTGTTGAAGGTGACATGCTGATTGGATGATTAAGATTTGTCAATTATGGAGAGATGAAATGTAATAGATTCAGAACCAAATCTATTTGGGCTAGTTATCAACCAATTCTTTACTTGTCAATAATCATCTATCTCTGTTTCCCACCTATAATACATCTGACTAAACAGGTAAAAAGAAAAGAAAGCATCCATCAACCAAAAATCTAAGAATGTCATAATATTACACATGGAACATATAACACATTTTTTTCCTTTCACTTGGAGGTATCCCTTTTGACTCTATTGTTGTGTTTGACAAATTCACTTGTGTATGATTGCTTTTTTTTCTGCAACTATATGAGGAACCACTTCAGTAGTGGGATTGCTATTTAGTGTAAATGAAACCAATGTTCCTAGGCCAAGAATAACTGGCTCTCATTTCATGTATTAGTTTATTTTCTGTGTCTATAATGAAATATACACACTATATAGTTTCTGTGTCACTACAACTCTAAGTGACTTACAGGCGAAGACTTCTGTGACTTATAATTTCAGATAAGAGAGTTTATCATGTTAGTGAGGCTTGCATGTTGGAAGGCAGAGGAAGCAGACAAAGCAGCAATGATGTGGGATGTTGCTATAAATAGATCTTCAAAGTCTGTCCTTCTGCTGTACCTTATCGACCAAGCTATTACTTAATGTTCCTGAAACCTACGCAACAGGAAACCAACTAGAATTAGATATTCAAATATGGGAGTCTACAGTATGTATTTCTCATTCTAACCACCACTACATTCCCTTTGACTCAAATGATTATGTGGGGGATTAAAATTGTTATGACACAATATCAACATGATGCTTGAAGAAATGAAACCAAACTCACATTGTTCAGGTTTTCAAAGTAGTGAGTTGCCATAGAAAATGTAAAAATGAATTCCTTAAATACCAGTTTTATCTATGGTATTCTTCTGTAGAAGGGTATTTCACTCAGAACATAAAGCTTTGAGATTCTGATACTTTAGCATAGCAAGACAAAGATGAAAAAATATGTATGTGCTTCCTCAGCGAGGTTCTTTTTTATTATTAGATTTTTTCTAGTAGCATTATGTTTATTTTAGTACTTTAAGTGCAGTAAGATCCAGTAAGACGTAAATAATAGTTGAAGACTTCTTGTAATAATAATTATAACAATGAGTTCACACAGCAGCTTAAAAAGAGAAATGTCACACAGATTATTAGAGACTCTATAAATGTTCCTAAATGATTGGTACGTTTTTGTTTTATTAGGATTATTTCAAAAATTCAAAATCATACTTTACATGTAATATATTTAAATGCAATATATATATATATACATTAAACAGTTTATAGAAAGCTTACATTCATATTTGTTTTAGGAATTGTTTATTTTTTAAATATATTATGGGAACAATTGATGTTCCTTTCAGATATTATGCTTTTATTAATTCTTGAGAATTTCATACATGTATACAATATATTTTGATAATTTGTATCTCTACCCTCTCCATAATTCTTCTATATACCTCTTTACTCTTTCCTAATATTGTGTTCTTTTTTAATTTTTTTTACCCACTGACTCTAGTGTGTATTCTCCACATTAAAGGGTATGTTGCTAAGTTTTTTATTTACATTTTAAATGTTATCCCCTTTCCTGGTTTCCCATCCATAAAACCCCTATCCCATTCCCCTCCCCCTTCTTCTATGAGGGTATTACCCCTCCCCAACTATCCACTCCTTCCTGTCTTCCTGCCCTGAAATTACCCTACATTGGGAGGTTCATCCTTGGCAGGACCATGGGCTTCTCCTCCCATTGTTGCCCAACAAGGCCTCCCTTTGATACATATGCAGCTGGATCCATAGTTCTGTCCATGTGTCCTCAAGGTTATTAACTGCGGAGAACATATCAATGACAACTAAGGCTCGATTCAAGAGGGATCTTCTTTTATTCTTATTCTTGGTAAAGATACAGACAGGCTATACTCTCAATACAGTTTCTTCTGTCCAACAATTTTTTGGTGATTCTATCTCTAATATAAACATTCTAATAAGAGGTAGTAGTAATTGAATAAAGAACATTAAAGTCTATCCTCGTGTGAGCCTCCCAATCTATTAAACACAAAATTACAGTCAATCTGCAGATGAAGCAGAGTTGAGTGTATGTATCTGTACCTGCTTACTTGGTTGGTGTAAACATGAGAGCATGAATTCAAGGTCAAGGAGGTGGAGACCAGTTTGGGTCACTTGAGAATCTGAATGTGAAAACAAGCAAACAAACAAATTAAAAAATTAAAAATAAATAAATGAAAAGCCCAGATTATCTACAAATATTGTTTGTGAATATATTTTATTTATAAGCATAATATTTCAATTATGTATTTTTCTTAAGCTACTTTCCCAAACTCTGTTTATAAACCATTAACTTTCTTTTTTCCTGCATACATCAACATATTTCTTAGTAATTGCTCTTCTGTGAATGTTCTGTTGTATCTCTCCTCAAGGGGAAACATTCTGTTGTCTGTTCATATACTTTTGTCAATTCCTTCAGTTAATTTAGTTGGCTCTGCTGCTATTCACTCTCAAGGTGAACTCCCTGCATGCAGAATGTTTACTCATCATTAACAGTGAAAACATGGACATTATGCAATTGTGATGCAAATTTATTATCTATTATGGCAAACACATATTTTTCTTGTCCTCAAAGATTCATCAACATTTTATATTATTTCTTTAGTTTTGCTTTTTAAAGTAATACACTAAATTCTTGTTGAAGGATTCAAAACAATTTGTGCATGACATTTTGTTTCCAATTTTTATTTTCCTTAGTAATTTCCAATAAGAACGGAAAATTGTATAATGTTTTACCATAAAGCAAGATATATCATAGAATATATTTATGGTATTAGAATGTCAATATTGCAAAATTCATCAACTGAAAGCAGAATATAGTAATTATTAGTGTAGTGCCTGTTTCAAATTAGCCCATTACATTAACTTTGTGAAAACATATGGACTTCTTAGAAGAGGAGACAATGACATTTGTTATGTTCAGGCATGGCAAACTGCTGGTGAAAATTGTGGGAGTGAAAGCCTAGAGAATTTAGCTTGTTTTTCCTTGTGTCATGCAGGTAAAATTGGCAATTAACATGCTGAGCACAAGTTTGGCAAAAAGTTCATAGAAATATTGCAGTGGAAGGGAAGTCACTTTATTCTTACTCTTGCCAAATAAGAATTCCCTACAAATATACGAGAAATTGTCAAACTAAAAAGTATAAGCTGCAATGCTATGTTTGTTGGTAAAATGTTCTTTAAAAGCAATCTCTCTTCTAGTGGTAAAGGGAAAGTTAAAAATAGAAAAAAAAGATAAATTACACACACTGAAATATTTTTCAGGCTAGGTTGTAACTCAGTGATAGAGTAGATGTATCACCTGTTCTAAAGAACTTGGATTCACTCCTTAGTATCAAAATGATGGTGATGATGGTGACAATGACAACGATGACCATTACATTAACAATGACTTTCTACTGTTTATAACTTCACAGGTTTCCGTTGCTAGTAACAATATTTGTACTACCAAGTTAACACTTTCCTCTCATAAAAAGAAAAATATTAGTATAAGAAATCTTGCATTTCTACCCTTGTTATTCACCAAGGTTGACAAACTTCTACATTATAGATTATTTTATTGTGTTGAGGAACTTCAATGCAGCAACATGGCTGTCCTGGCAAGGGGTCACATCCAAAGTCATAATCCAGCAGGATGCAGACACACCCTGAATTAGAGTATGATCTGACTGGAATCCCTAACAATGACAGGAGGATTACTTTGTGAGAGTAAGCAGCCATGTTTGAAAGTGACAACTAATTGAGGGCCAAAGTGATGAGAGAAATAACTCACAGAATGGGTCAGAGATTGTAAACATTCAACTTATAAAAACCAAAACCAAACAAACACACACACACACATACACACATAAACATACACATACACACACACACACACACACACACACACACACACACACACAGCAAAGAGATACTACATAATCACAGATCGGAGAGAGAAAGGGTGGAGTGGGTATAACAATGACATGTGGCGTTTGTATGACAGATTGACAGGAACAGTTTTACTGAGACAAATTGCAGGAAAAAATCAGTAAGATATCAGTAAGTTGGGTATATGGTGTATGTATAATACAGTTAGACTGGGACAGTTTTACAGAGACAGGTTGTAGAGAAAACAAGCTAGATTTAGGTGAAGGCAGAACAAGCCAGAAAATTTGAAGGAACTGAAAGATTAGAACAAATTGCCAAAGTTAGAATGAGGTGAGGCAGAGCAATTCAGTCAGAAGCCTAGAGAGGCAGTATTCAATCAGTCAGTTTGAAAGATTAGAATTTACAGAGGCAAGAAGCTCTCAAACCTATGCCTGGAGATCATTAGAGAACAAAATGCTCTAAGTTAGTTATGTATTCATACAGGTTGAGTACGACTCTCATCTCATCAGATTGTCTGAGGAAATAAAAGCAATATTTACTTTATTATAACACTGTGCATTGGTATTTTACCTTTGTTCTTTGCCAGCTCATAAATTCTTAAAATATTACTTTTTTTAATGAAATAACTAGGCGAAAGCATCATTTAAATCAGGATGTTACTTTAAGAAATTTAAGCTACTTTGTTGGAAACAAGGCATTACATGTATTACATAGTTTGCTCCTGGTTTACCTAACCAAATTGCCTTTCTGCAGGAGGAGAATTGGATTACCATCTGCATATGCTTATGGCATTCAAACATTAAACAAAAGGGTCATCTGCTTGCTACACATTATTTATCAAAAAAAGAAACTCTCATTAAGCATGTCTACTCCCCCTGTTTACAAGAAGATACTGAACAAAAAAGTCCTCTACATTATTTGATTTGTTTTTGTATTCCTCATATATATAATATGTGATTGCTTGGGGAGGGCGGTAATGGGGGGAAGGGGAGGGGTTAGGGGGATGTTGGCCTGGAAACCAGGAAAGGGAATAACAATTGAAATGTAAATAAGAAATACCCAAGTTAATAAATATGGAGGAAAAAAAAGAAAGAAGAAAAAAATTAACACAGATTTAAAATATCTTTGGAAACTCTCTAGTTAGCACAAATTGCATAAATTATCCAAAAAAAAATCCTTTAATTAAACTATTTAAATAAGTATATATCCTTACAGCCAGTCTTATTAAGTAGAAGCAAAGAATACTAAATAAAAACATTATATGAAAAATATTATAATTTTTGATGATGATGGTAGCATTAATCATCACTTAATATGGGACATTAATTATTTTTACACCAAGCTCCAGGGTAACTCAAAAACAAATACTTAGGTTTCCTTAGGGACATGAACTCAGCAGAGAGAGTTCAACTCTTCAGTCGCTGAGGCTGCATTCTCTGTCAAAATGTCACACTCTGAAATGGACTAAGAATGGTAACAGAGAGAGATGGTCAGTCCTTGTGATTTCCTGGCAATTAAATGACATCTAGAATGAGAGTTGACATTCAAGATTTCACAAATTACACTTGACATGCAGAAAAGGCTTCCACAATAATATTATAGATTACCCAATCAAATGAGCATCCCACGACTTCTTTTTCTTTTTGATATGGTTTGTGATATTTTTCTAACTTAGGAGTCTGTCTCTCTCTCAACCTTTTGAAGTCTCTGTTTTTTCTCTGTTTCATTTCAGCCGACTTGTTCTCATATATTCATTCTATTTTGATTGTAAGGGTTTTGCTTGCTTGTATGCATGTGTCATACATATATGCTTGGTGCACAAGAGGCTAGAAGATGGTTTTGAATGTCTTGGAATTGTAGTCATGGGTGGTTTGGAAGACACATGTGGTACTGGAAATCAAAACTAAATATAGCCAGCAAGTGTTCTTAACTGCTGTGTCATCTCTCTTGTCAAAATAATCTAATTTTTAAAATTATACTATTTATTAACATATAAGATGAAGTGACATACATGGGCCATAGTGTACATGTGGAAGTCAGAGAACAACTTGTGACAAAAGTTCACTCATCCCAATATTTATTTCAATGGGACTAAACTCAAGTCCTCTATCTTATTGAAAAATGCTTTTATTTATTAAGCAGCTTTCTCTGGCTTTAAGTGGGGTTCCTTTGTTATTGTTGTTGTTTATTTGTTTGTTCCTAAATTATTTTACTTATTTATTCCAGACATTGCCCTCTTGCAGTCACCCTTCTCTCAGTTCCTCATCACATCCCCCCTCCTTCTTGCTTCCAAGAGTATGCTACCCTGATCTCCCCCTCCACCAACAGGCAGTTCCCTTCCCTGGGCCTTCAGGATTCTCAAGGATTAGGCTCATCTTCTCCCACTGAGCCCAAACCAGGCAGCCCTCTGTTATATATGTGCTGGAGGCCTCAGATGGGCCTGTGCTTGCTGCTCTGGTACTCCCAGAGGTCCAGGTTAATTATGACTGCTGGTCTTCCTTTGGGGACATCCACCTCTTCAGCTCCTTCAATCCTTCCATTAATTCCTCCACAGATGTCCCTGACTTCAGTCCAATGATTGTGTGTGCATCTGCTTCAGTCAGCTGCTGGTAGGACGTCTCACAGTACAGCCATGCTAGGCTCCTGTCTGCAGCACATCACTGTAGGGTGTCATACAGGTAAAGGAAGATAAAAGATAAAATGAGCCCTGCATTGGATGAGAAAGAAGGATGGGCAGGAGAAAAGTTTAAGAGAGAGGGGGAGACTGGAGCAAGCAGAGGAAGCAGCAGAGAAAACATGGAGGCTGATGTTAAGATTCCTTTCTTCACATTTATAGGTTGTTATGAATATTCTTAAAGGGTAGATGTGTACAGGGTTTTGTGTGTTTAGATGAGTCAAATTATATATCATCAATTGGATCAGAGGTTATTGTGTTGTGATTTTTTCATATGGTGATTTAAGATTAAGAGAGTTTTGGTGGTGGAGATATTTGGGCCACCACAGAATTGAGATGTGTGTGTGTGTGTGTGTGTGTGTTTGGCATGGTGCCAACCTGCCTTGGGAACTAGATGGGTAGAGAAATTGTTGCCAGGCTCTGAGAGAAGACATCTGCAGTGTGATGAGGGATGGAACAAAGCAGGTGAGACACTTTACTGACTGAGATGAAGATATCTACCAGATATCTTGGGGCACAAAAGTGCTGGATCTAGTGCGGGGTAAAAGACAGCATTTTACTTTTTATAATTTTACAACAACACATCATAGCATCAGCAATAGTATTAGGCCCTGGTGCCCTCCAATGAGATGGATCCCAAGTTGGTTCCATCACTAGACTGCCTTTCTTTCAGTCTCTTCTCCATTTTTGTCCCTGCACTTCTTTTAGACTGGAATAATTCTGGGTCAGAAATTTTGACTCTGGGTTAATCACCATGTCCCTCTACTTGAGGCTTCTCTATCTACTGGAGGGACTCTTTGAATTCCCATTCCCCTCTCTTAGGCATGTTGGCTAGAGTTACCCCATTGAGCCCTGGGAATCTATCACATCCCAGATCTCTGGGATTTTTCTAAAGGTTCCTACCACTTCCATTCCCTGATGCTATATATTTTCATTCATTCTTCTGATCCTCTGGGTTTCTCTCCTATTCCCCAGAAGTCTTTTTAAACATATTTTATTTCAAATTATTGTTTTCTATAAAACCTTTATGAATGTTTTATGGAATACTGTGATCTAATGAGTACTCAGCATCTTATGGTGATGATGCTCAGATGCTAGGCTGCCATTGTTTTTATGGAAATTTTATTGGTCAAAATTGTGACATATCATCTATGTCTCTTTCCATCACTGTCTATTGACTGTAGCTGTATATCCCATATGTTTATCATTCTCTACAATTATTTCTTTTTGTTTAATTGTACAATTGTACAGTTCTTCAGTCATCGTATCCTCCCATAGCTACATAGTTGAATAGGCCTGCTATTAATTTTGCCTCTTCCTAAATTCACCTTATAGTCACTGTTCCTCATAAAAGTTACAGAGGTATATATAGTGTCTCTTCAGTGACAAAGGTTGAAGATCTGCTAAGGAAATACAGTAAGCTATAAGCAAGCACAAGACGCTGATTTACTACATAATTGATCTTGTATAAAATGATTCTCACCTTCCTTAAGAAATGATGGATAGCCCCTGGTGCTGAATATAAAGCAGACACTGGTCTGACTTATATGACTGTAGACTTGACTATGTCTATCCATCTTAAAAAATATTCAAATTTATAACCTCACTTTCTATACTGATAATTTCCTTATGCTCTGTCTGTGATTGTTAATCCTTTTCAACTCTATGTCTTCACATCTTATACCTCCACTGTGTTCCTCAAATTACTTCTCAAGGATAGTTAGTGTTAGTTGATATTTAGCAGTTGCATTTACTGTAGCCATTAAATAGTGGACTACCTATATACATGCATTATAAATTATGATTCAGAGTCAGAATAATGTGACATTTCCTTCATATCAAGAAATCTAAATAATTTTATGACATATATGATAATTATAAATTCATACTTCAATAAGAGAAATAATATTGGGGGAGATAACTAGATAAACCAAATAGTAAAATTTATTAATTCAGATAAATTTATTGATGTAAAAATAGCAATCTCTTTTTATTTTCCCTTTACAGGTTAATGCAGTTTCTGAGATTTGGGAAAAAGAAAGTTATCTGAATATTTTCGTCATGATTAAATAATGTTTCTTAAGAAAATGTGCAGAAGCTTTGATTTAAAGTTTAAGACATTTTAATTAATTCATTCATTTATTTATTCTGATCCTAATTGTAGCTACCATTCTCTCCTCTCAGTCTCACCTTCACAATCCCCCTATAAACACTCCCTTCTCCTCAGAGGAGGGGCACCCTGACACATCAAGTCTCAGCAGGACTAGGTACATTCTCCCCCCTGAGTCTTTACAAGATACTTCGGCTAGAGGAAAATGATCCAAAGGCAGACATCTGAGTCAGAGACTCAGATCAGTGGAACAGAATTGAAGACCCAGAAATGAACCCACACACTTATAGTCACTTGATCTTTGACAAAGGAGTTAAAACCAACCAGTGGAAATGAGATAGCATTTCCAGCAAATGGTGCTGGTTCAACTGGAGATCAGCATGTAGAAGAATTCAAATCAATCCATTCTTATTGCCCTAAACAAAACTTAAGTCCAAGTGAATCAAGGACCTCACCATCAAACCAGATACACTCAAACTAATAGAAGAAAAAGTGGGGAAGAGTCTCGAATACATGGGCACTGGGGAAAATGTGCTGAACAAAAACATGATTGTCTTATGCTCTATGAGCAAGAATCAACAAATGGACCTCATAAAACTGCAAAGCTTCTGTAAGGCAAAGGACACTGTCGTTAGGACAAAATGACAATCTACAGATTTGGAAACGACCTTCACCAATCCTTCATCTGATAGAAGGCTCATATCCAAAATATACGAAGAACCCAAGAATTTAGACTCCAGAGAGCCATATTACCCTATTAAAAATGGAGTACAGAGGTAAACAAAACATTTTCAGCTGAGAAATATAAAATGTCTGAAAAGTACCTAAAAAAATGTTCAACATCCTTCATCATCAGGGAAATGCAAATCAAAACTAATGTGAGATTCCACCTCACACCATTCAAAATGGCTAAGATAAAAACCTCAGGTGACCAGATGCTGGTGAGGATGTGGAGAAAGAATAACACTCCTCCATTGTTGGTGGGACTGCAAACTGGTACAACCATTCTGGAAATCAGTTTGGAGGTTCCTCAGAAAATTGGATTTTGTACTACCTGAGGACCCAGCTATACCTCTCCTAGGCATATACCCAAAAGATACTCCAACATAAAACAAAGACACATGTTCCTCTATGTTCATAGCAGTCTTATTATAATAGCCAGAAGCTGGAAAGAATCCAGATGCCCTTCAATAGAGGAATGGATTCAAAAAATGTGGTTCATCTACACCATGGAATACTACTCATTTCTGCAAAACCAATGCCTTCGTGAAATTCATGAATGTGTTGAACTAGAAAATACCATCCTGAGTGAGTAACCCAATCACAAGAAAACATATATGGTATTCACTCACTTATAATTGGATAGTAGCCCCAAAACTCTAATTCACAAAGATACAATCCATAGTCCATAAGAATCTCAAGAAGGATGACCAAAATATGGATGTTTCATTCCTCTTAAAAATTAGAACAAAAATATTCACAGGTGTGGTTATGGAGGCAAAGTTTGGAGCAGATACTGAAGGAATGGTCATTCAGCGCCTGACCTCCATGGGTACAGGCCCATGTACATACATATATAGATGATATAGATATAGATATAGATATAGATATAGATATAGATATAGATATAGATATAGATATAGATATAGATATAGATATAGATATAGATATAGATATAGATATAGATATAGATATAGATATAGATATAGATATCCATCAAAACTAGATAAGATTGATGAAGCTAAGAGTGCATGCTGACAGGAGCTGGATATAGCTCTCTTCTGAGAGGCACAGACACAGCACTTCAAATTCAGAGGTGAATGATAGCAGTAAACCATTATACTGAGAAGAGAATTCCTGTTGGAGTAATTAGAGAAAGGATTGAAAGGACTGAAGGGGCTTGCAACCCCGCAAGAACAACAATGCCAACCAGCCAGAGTTCCCAGGGGCTAAATCACTACTCACAGACTATACATGGACTGAGTCATGGCTCCAGCTGCATATGTAGCAGAAGATGGCCTTGTTGGGCACCAATGGAAGGAGAAGCCCTTGGTCCTGCCAAGGTTAGAACCCCCCCATTGTAGGAGAATTTCGGGGGTACAAGAAGGGGGGAGAATGGGGAAGGGAACACCCTTATAGAAGAAGGGGAAGGAGAAAAGATGGGGGCTTATCTCCAGGAAACCGGGAAAGGGAATAACATTTGAAATGTAAATAAAAAAAATATCCAATACAAGTAAAAAAATAAAAAGAAAAGAAATGTAAATATAAATATATAAAATATCCAGTAAAAAAATTCATGTAAAGAACTAACTTAAATATTTTGTTTTGAAAGTTGAAATTTGCCATGGAAATATTTGAGTTCAAGGTCATTTTTATCCATTTTAGTGAAGTTTATCTTAAACTCTACTTAAATTTCATTTTGATAGTTGTGAGCTATAATTGGTTCTCATTATGGAAAATAAATATATCCCATGACTCTTGATTTGCTAAAAATTTAATGTGATCAAAATCTTATACAGGCACAGTATCTGTAGGTATAGAGATGATTAGTGAATATTGAGTCTCAATAGAGAAAGCTGCTAGCAACTCATATTTATGGCATTGGAATGTGACAGATGACCAGTAAAGTGTCTTGTCACTGAATTAATATGATAGTATCCCAGACAGTTTGTTGTCTGCATAGCATCTGTTAAGTAGTAACACCAAAACAGAAGACAGAAATTGTTATCACTGAAAGGAAAGGAGTCTCTGAAAAGTGTAGCCCTCCCATCTCTCCTTTACACGGCAGTTTCTTCTCTCAGCTTTGAATTTTAAAGCAAGAAGAAATTTGAAAAGATGAAACAAAATGTTGTCAGTATACCTTTCGGTTTTTGGTTCAATGGTTCTTCTGTTTTTCTGTTCCATCAACATATAAACATATTTTTCTCTACAAAATATCCAGTTTGCATCCCACAAGTTCTTGCACCTCTGTACTTTATTTAATACCAAAAACTGAGTCTTAAGAAAATAAAAGGCAATCACAATCAAGTTAGAATTTAATATGATTCAGCTAATATCTGATTTTGCTAAAACTTGGTGTCAACTCTCATTAACTTATCACATTTTATTTCTTTACATTTGCATACTTAGACACCATAAGTTCAAGTATTGCTTGACTGAGTTTAAATTTTGCATTCATTTTGCAAGCAATTTCAAGAGAACCAAATAAAATTGATGCCACCACAGTCTTAAAAGCAAATGAAATTATATATATATGTATATATATATTAATGATATGATTTTAAAGCTATATATAAATTCATTATTTTTTCATGTAAATATCTACATTTTCTCCTAGTAGATATTTCCTTTAAGCCTGTATGCAAGCTGTAGGCATCATTTACAGGTACTAAATCTATAGCTTCTGGAATAGCCTGGCTTGCTTTACAAAGTTTCAGTATAGACGTAGCTGACAATATACAGCGTGTCATTGTAGGAAGTGTTAATGAATAACACTACTAAGGGTTAACAAAAATTGCTAATGTATGTAAGGATGAAAATGTATACAAGGAAAAACAGGAAAATTGCAACTAATTAGACAGTCCTGGGTTGATTTCCTTCCTGTACCAAACAATCTCGATGATTTCTACAATCTCCACAGCAAATTTGAACAAATTATGAGGCAGGAAAAAACATAAGAAATAATTAGCCAAACACATCTGCTGGTGGACTGCAACACACCAAGTTGAGAGTAACCGTAGCATGGACACAATATTAAGACTACCAGAAAATCTGTCAAGCTGGAATAATGTGGTAGGTTTCACAGAAATAATTGATCAGAATACCACATATTTAACTTTTTGCAAATGAAAGAATATACATAAAAAATACAACACTATATTTACTGAAAGTAAATTAAATTCATCACCAATTATTTTAACTGAGTAGTACAGTGCTCTAAGTTTGCACTGTTTCTAAATTTGGAACTGTTAACATGATTTGTTTACAGTTTCCTCCAAGAAGAATCTCTTCGAAATAGAGCAATAGTAAATAGCTTCTGCTACAGCTTAAATGCAAAATGTCCTCTCCATGCTCCTGTGTTTAAATAATTTTGCCCTTTGCTGTTGATATTGTTTTGAGAGTTAGTCCGATTTGTTCAGATTTCGACTTTAATAGTAGGTAAAAAAAAATAACAGATTTTGAGACACTGATATTTATAAACCTGCTCTGCTTCTGGCTCAGGTTCTAAGCTTCCTGACTGTAGATAGGATGTTAGCAAAAACAGACCAATCAGGTCATGATTGCACACTGTAATGGACATTACTCATGCAAACCATGATACAAAATATATCCTTCTTTAACTATGTAGTTTAGGCCATATATTCTGATACATAAAGTAGAATAGTAAGTAATATAGCAAGTAATTGCATTTAAATAAAATATCTTATTTTTAAAATAAATTTCTAGTAAAACATTTAAATTCCATCATTAGTTTAAAGGAACAGGTTGTAGAAAATGTGAGTTTGGGGAGAGTGACAGATATAATTGTTACATATTTATTTATGAAAGATAATAAAGTAAATTCTCATCTATAATTATTACAATCAATGTTATTCTTGAGAAAATTTTGATGTCTATAAAATGATTTCATTAAAATATTAAAATTTAATTTCCATAGCCAACAAGTGAAATCCTGCTTTTAATGATTTATTCATTTAAATATAATTTTATTTTATTTTTTGTTTGGAAATTTTGTCAGAATACTGTGTATCATGTGAGTGACTGGAACCTACAGAGACCAGAAAATAGCAGTGGATCACCTAGTTCTGGAGTTATAGATGCATGTTTGTAGCCAATGATCTTAAACACTGAGCCACCTCTTTGACTTCTAGCCATCTAAATGTATTTTGAAGAATTTGAGTCTTGATGTGTAGACATCAGTGAGAATGAGTTCTTTACTTTCAAGATTATAATTCAGACTCTACAGGAGTAATTAAAGACAATGTCTTACTTGACACAAGCTAGCATGACAAATGAGGTGGGATCCTCTTTGAAGAATAATTTCCAGATAGAGCTGTAAAAGCTGCATATAGTATTACCAGTTATACCACTCCTGGACATATACCCAAAAGATACTCCAACATATAGCTAGGACACAGGCATCATGAGGTTCATAGAAGCCTTATTTAGACAGAAGCTGGAAAGAACCCATATGTCCTTCAACAGAGGAATGGATACATGGTATGTGCTCACTGATAAGTGGATATTAGCCAAAACAAACAAACAAACAAACAAAAAACCCCTCAATTCAACTCACAGAACATATAGACCACATGAAACCCAAGAATAATGAAGAAAACACCAAAAGAAAGGAGAAGAAAATTAACTCGGGAGGTAGAAGGAGAGAAGGATTTGAGAGGGAGAAAGGAGGGGGAAGAATAAGTGGGGCTTTTTCAGATAGTGGAGGAGATGAAGGAGAAGTACAGAATGTCAGGAATTTGAAAGACGGTGTGCAGCAATGGGGGTGGGATTACTGGTGAGAGCCACTAGAAAGTCCCATATTCCAGGGACACAAGAGTTTTCCAGGACACAACAGAGAAAACATTAGCCGAAATTCCCAACAAAGGCGAGATAGATCCTGTAGTGACCACATTCAGTAGATAGGTATGGCCCGCATTTGAGGGATGGTGCCATTCACCTCAAAAATAATAATCCAGAATTGTTCTTGTCTTAAGGAAATACAGAGACAAAGTGTGGAGCAGAGAGTGAGGAAAAAGTTATCCAGAGACTGTACTACCTAGAGATCCATCCCATCTCCAGACACCAATCCCAGACACAATTGCTGATGCCAAGAAGAATTTGCTATCAGGAGCCTGGTATAGCTCTTCAAGAGCCTGACCAATACAAATGCAGATGCATGCATCCAACCATCCAACTGAGCAAGGACCCCATGGGAGGAGTTAGGGCAAAGACAGAAGGAGCTGAAGGGGTTTGCAATTCTCAGAAAGAACAACAATACCAACCCCCACTCCATCTCAAAGCTACCAGGGAGTAAACTACCAACCATAGAATACATATGGGGGCAGGAGAACTCATGACTCCAGCTGGATATGTAGCAGAGGATTGCCTTATCTGCCATCAATGGGAGGGGAGCCCTTGGTCCTGTAAAGCCTAGATGCCCCCCTCCCCGGCCCCAGTGTAAGGGAATGCTAAGGCGCTGAGTCAGGAGTGGGTGGACAGTTGGGGAAGCCCCCTTATAGAGGCAAGAGTGGGTGAAGGGAATAGGGGTTTTGTGGAAGGGAAACTTGAAAGGAGGATAACATTTGAAATGTAAATAAATCAAATAACCAATAAAATTATGAAAAAAAGATAGAGCTATAGGAATGTCTGAAGGGTATTTTCTGAATTAGTGATTGATATGGGAGAGTTTAGCCCACTGTTTATGAGGCTACACCTCGTCCTGGGTTCATAACAAAAGAGTTTGACCAAACCATAAAGAAGCCAGTAAGCTACACTTAATGGCATCAGTTCCTGCCTCCAGATTCTGGCTCTATTTGTGTTCCTGTCCTGAATTCCTTTAATGATAATCAGTGAAGTAACACCACAAATCAAATAAACCAGCTCTTTTCCAAAGGGTTTTTTTTTTTTTATAATGGCGCACCATCACAGCAATAGCAACTTTAAATTAGAGGGTTTAAACTTTAATTCCAACTAACAGATGTTAAATTGCCAGATATGACAGGATGATCATGAGTGGGAATGACATGATGGGAAGTCTAGGTTTCCTGAATTTTGGAACACTAAAGAAAGAACTTCTTGTGCTGCTTAATACACATTCAGAATTTTATTTCATTTTCTTCATTTGTTTTTTTTCTATGTGTGTGTGTGTGTATGTGTGAACATTCTTCTGTGTGTGTGTGTGTGTGTGTGTGTGTGTGTGTGTGTGAGAGAGAGAGAGAGAGAGTTTATGTGTAGGTTCATGGGTGTGTATTGCTGTTCATGCATGCTCATTTGCAGAGGCAAAGAGGTGGTGTCTTCAAGCACCATGTTTCAGTACAAGATCTCTAAATGACCTTAAGATCATCCTATAGCCTCCATAGTTCTGAGATTAATCCGATCAAACCATGTTACTGAGATATCTTTTCATTCTCACAACTGTTAGTTTGGAAAGCATAACTCACTAAACCAAGATTCTCAAGCTATAGGCTTTCATTCAAAATTCTTACTTATGTAGAAACATGAAATATTAAAAATACTGTTACGTTATTTTCTGATGATTTTTTTCCAATCAGGGTTCACAAATAAGCAAGTACACCATGAAAAGGAATATTTTGAAGAAACTCTAAATTGTCACCTCCAATTGTATTCTTTTCATCAAATTGGTCTCATACACCATAAACACACTAGAGAGTCAGTGTTCTTCTTATACACATAGCATCAACATTCAGTGTGGGAATTATTGCAGTGAACATTTCTGTCATTATCCTGGAGGACGTTTAACAGATAGTTGTAAAACTGCATCTCCTTTTTAAGCTTCAGTGTCTGTGTGTTCCTGATAATATTGAAACTGCAGTCCATGTTGGAGCTAACCTTTGTCAGTAAATATATATTTATTGGAGCCCTAGATTTCTTGTTCTTCTCTCCCCCGAAACCATGGCTTTAGAAGAGTTTATAGAATATTTCAAAGGCCATTTGTGAAACATGACAAAAGTGATTTAGGTACAGAACATATGTGTGTGAGAGCAGCTTTTTACAATTATAATTTTTCCCACAAGTTTTTACTACAAAACCTTGACATTTGGTGGAGCATATGAGAAATTGATATGATTTTATGTTATGTTTTTATATTTATTGTGGATAGAAAATAACTACTGTGTAATTAGGTTTTCTTTTCTTCCTTTGGTTTATTTTGGATCTTAGAAGGCTTTAATCTGAGCAGTAGATCTTAACTACCTCTAACTCAAGGCTGAGACCATTCAAGTTGAGATAACTTATATAAAATCAAAGTATCTATTTCCTTTTATTAATTTCCCTAAAAAGGCATGCATAAGCAAGCCACTGTATGATTTGGTGTGTGTATGAGCTTCTTTCTCTTCAAGCCAAGATACTGGTTGCTTGCTTATTTACAAGTATACCTATGAAAATCTCATATTTGGGACATCTCACAAGAATCTTGTTCTTTGTCCATATAACTTTCAAGTACTAATGTCACAGAAACTTATAGCATCTGCTTCCTTATGCAGCACTGTTGTATCAAAGTACAGAAGCATGATCTGAGCATAGTCGATCAAAGTGCACTTCAGATTTTATAGAGGAGTTAGAAGGTATAAAGTGTTTATTTCTGATGGAAATTATGCAAAGAATAAGGCCCATCTATCAGTGCTGCATGAGAGAGAGAGACTGAAATGAGAGAGAGGCTGTTCTAGGATGAAAAAAGATCTGCCCTAGAGATAGCACTGACAGCTTTGAAGAACCTCTTTAAACTCTCCACTGAAATCAGATTCCAAATACCCTTTTGTGCTATTTGATTTTCCATACTGATAATAATTCTCACTCTCGCTCTTCCTTTGCTAAAATTAGACTCTTTTACTTTCAAACTCAATATCAGTGCTAAAAAGAAAGGTTTAACAACACTGATCAAATTTTCCACCCAAAGAGAATTTAATGATCTCATAGCTTCCTGCTGCCATGAGCCTCAGAGGTGTGTTGTTCTCAAGCTAGACTGATACTGAACACAGTAGAGGTCAAACCTAAATAACATCATGTTCTCACACCTAAATATAGTTTCCTTGTTTCTTACAAGTGGAAAAAAATCTTCTCAAGGAGTGTTAGTGTTTGTGATTACTTTTAGACTTGATAGATATCTGGTACAGGGAATTCTGAAAATATCATGATAGGATTAAAAGAGCTATCACAAGAAAGGAAACTTTTACATTATGAGTCTTTGGTTTAAAACAAAAATACAATACTATAATACAGAAACAAATGATCAACAATCTAAATTAAAATATTTACAAAAAGTTGAAAATGCACATGTACAAAGTAAACATTTAAAAAATTCACTGGAGAGATGGCTCAGGGGTTAATTCTGCTCTTCCACAAAATTCAAGTTCAGTTGAAAACACTCAACCTGGACAGGATTAAAAAATAGAAGTATAAAAAATTACAAATATATAAAATATGTAAAGTTATATATCCTGTTATCCAAATGATACCGTCATTATACATTGTCTAAGTAGACAATAGTAAAGTGCTGAATCTCAAGTTATAATCTTTTGACCTGGGTCATTTGGAACATATGCTTGATGAATGCTGGTTCTTTATAAGGTTTTATTACCTGCGCCCACTACAACAAAATACCAGAAATGACCACTTGCCATTGTGTGAACTGGAAATGTTTATTTAGTCCACGATTCCAAGTAGCAACTTCTGCTTCACATTCAATGGTTCCAGAGCTGGTGGAATTATAGGGTTTCATTCTGTCTAGAATAGGTCATGTGTTAAAAAAAAGCCAGAGATTCAGGAAGACAACTTCTTTGTAACAATCCGCTAATTATTACTAACTCACATCCCTTAATTTATCAATAATTTTTGCAAAGAGCTCTATCGTTACCATCTAGTCAGCTTCAACGAACTCTTCTCCCTAAAAAATCTGCTAACCCTCACTAAATCACATCGAATGTCTCTATCTACACTAATGAACTTCTGAGGGAATATTCCACATCTAAGCCATTAAAAAAGGCCAAATATTAGATAGAAACATGTTTCATTCTATGCTTTATATGACTGACATTCAATTTTCATATCTTCAGACAAAATTTTCTTATAGAATGATGTAGAACTTTTCTGTTAGATTTTGAAAGTGCATTCTATCCAAAAAATACACACTACGGTGGGTATTTTTCCTAAAAAAGAATATGTGTATGCTAAAACATAAAGGATATTAGTTTAAAAAAGACAGTGTTAAGGCTCAAGAAGCTTTTTGTCTCCTCATTTCAAACCTATTAAACTTGAGGGTCTAACTCAGTGAAAAGAGAGTGGCTGAACATATGTAAAGCTCTATGTAGCTCTCTCACAGGCAAACCAAGTACCAAAAAGGGATCTTTGAAAATATTTCCTGCACTGTATTTTAAGTTAAGAATCTAAGTGGCATTATTTTCAACTGAGATCACAGTAAGATAACATGATAGAACAGCAATTTTTTCCATGAAATCTGTAGTGATATGATAGTTCATCCTAATTAACAACTTCACTGAGCTGATAAGAATGAATAAAACCCAACTTTTGGAAAGTGTTGAAGTATGCCTGTTTTCAGAGCATGGGTCCTCTGACAGAGAGCCAAATAAACAGAAGGCGAGAAACCTGTGTAAGGTAGGAGCTCATGTGCTTGTCTCTTTAAAGGATTTATTTTTTCCAAGCAACTGTAATATGTGTCTCTATTTGTGCCCAAATAACTATGAGTTTTACAGCCTCGACAACATACTCATACCACTATAATTTAATCCTTTACTTTTATAGGCCCAGAAGCAGGGATGCACATGGACGTGAACAGAAACTTCAGAATTAATAATAAATTATCCCTTCCTTTTTAAAGTTGTTTTGTTTTGATTTTGGTTTTAGTTTCCATCATATTAACACAAAATGACTTAATCAGAATTTTGGTACTAGTGAACTGGAGCTATTTCTATAAATAAATCAAATTCTGTCTCTTTATTAAATATTTTTAATACTTTTATTATTCTTTTAAACTGGTTTCTGAGTGAGATTTGAAAATATTTGGAAAGATAGGTAACAGAAGCAATGTAACATTATAGTTGAAGTTAATAGATACATCAGTTGGAAGCTAGGAAAACCAGAATGTCTTTAGGCGCTCCAAACATGGCTCCTCTCTGTTGATTTTTCTGCTCTTGTGCTTCTGGATTCCCGAGTCTAGCAGATGTAATCTACCAAAGCCTTATCACCCTGATGGATGGAACTCTCTGAATCTTTGAACACAAATACATTTTCCTCCCTGAAAATATTCTTTCAGGTATTACAGTCAAAATTATGGAAACAAATAAACAAAACTTGGCTGTTAAATATTGTTTCAGCTGTGATTATAAGGCTATTAGATGTGATTTTCATGATCTAGTTAATTCAGATCATGATACAGTTTTTTATTGTTAATTAAGATTTACAATACCTATTTATTTATGCTTTATGTAAATGAAAATTCAATACATAGATAGTTATAATTTATTTCTCTTTGGAAGAACTTTTCCAAGTCAAGTCCCTAAAAATATGTATGTGTGTCTGTGTGAGTGCGTTTATGTTTGTATGCATGTGTGTGTATGAATATGTGTTTGTATGGGTGTCTTAGTCAAGGTTCCTATTCCCTGACATCATGATCAAGAAGCAATTTGGGGAGGAAAGGGTTTATTCAGCTTACTATTCATTCCCAAATGAAGTCAGGACTTGAACTCAAGGAGGTTAGGAAGCAGGAGCTGATGCAGAGGCCATGGAGGGATGTTTCTTACTGGTTTGCTTCCCCTGGATTGCTCAGCTTGTTCTCTTATAGAATCCAAGACCACCAGCCCAGGGACAGCCTCAATAGGCTGGGTCCTCCTGCCTTGATCACTAACTGAGAAAATGCCTCACAGCTGGGTCTCATGAAGGCATTTCCACAACTGAGGCTCCTTTTTCTGTGATAACTCTAGCTTGGGTCAAGTTGTCAAGTTGACCTACAAAGCTAGCCAATACAGTGTGTGTTTGTGTGTGCATGTGTGTATGTGTACATTTGTGTATATGTGTATGTATGTGTCCATTTGTGGGTATGAGTGT
Organism: Rattus norvegicus; assembly: GCF_021556685.1. NCBI lineage: Eukaryota > Metazoa > Chordata > Mammalia > Rodentia > Muridae > Rattus > Rattus norvegicus. Next base: position 53,645,223 of record NC_141547.1, on the reverse strand, counting down.
GTATAATTTTTTAATTAAAAATATGTATTTTTCATCTAAGATATTGAAGGGATTTATCCCTACTTATTAGTTATCTAATCAATCTAAACAGTTTTAAGAACCTTATGCAGTTATTCTTTAAGCTGGGGGGGGTTTATATCCTTTATATTTTGCACTGTCTTTGGAAATGTGACAAAAAATTCTAGTACATATCACCTTCAAATTTGAATGCTGTATATTTGTTTTTTTCTAGGGGATAACTAACAAATCTGTACTAACAACAGTAATAACTGGTGAGCAGGGTTAGAAATTCACAAGACAGCTTTTGGAAAATTACTCCTAAGAAATGTTTTCCTAAGGAGGACAACTGGCTTTAGACATAGCTGATCTTTCACATTTGTCGCGGTTAATCGACTTTGTCAATGCGGAGTTAATTGCTAACTGGACAATTATCATCAACTTATAAATATAAATATTTTTACTGGGAATATGGGAATATGCAAGTGTTCACCAGATTTTAAATATCCATGGTAGTCCTATCAGCTAGATTCCACTGAGGCAAGTATTGTTCATGGGAGAAACAAATTTCTGGTGTTTTACTATGTGTCAACTTCTCTGAATTTGTCATCATTTGACTTTAATTTTTCAAAATACTTCAAGTTTTTTGATTTTTAAAATATATACTTTGGAAAACCACACCTATACACACATTCCTTAATAAACACATGTATTTTAGCACTACTCATATTAATAACACCACTTTATTTTAATGAAGAAAAGTGAGATTTTCATGATAAATATGAGATTAATTTATTATATCACAGTTTATAACTAAATTCTCATAACCCCCATAGGCCTTATTCTGCTTAAACTTTTCAAACACTCCATTTCCTTGCAAGTAGAGTGTATTATTTGCACAATTAGCCAGTATAATTATAGTTGAAAACTTTAAGCCTCTATAAGAAATCTATAAATGAAAATATAAGTATAGTATCTTTTATTTCCCTGGAACCATAAGCCAAAATAAACTGCTTCTTCATAGGTTGCCTTGGCAACGATGCTTCATCACATTAGAAAATTAACGTATATGATATTTGGTTATGTGACTAATATATATTTTTAGAAGCCTAGAATTTCTAATAACTAAGTGCATAAAAATGGATTGATATGTATCACAGTTAGTTTGAAAATTTTATGATGAACTTATGACCAAGCATAATGAGTTAGTAGTGTGGAGAAAATGATTCTTCATATATTTGATGGAAACAGTAACAATGTTACATTTTAGGTAGCAAACTAATACTACAACTAAAAACTATTTAAGTCTTATTTTAATGCTATTATTCCTTCAGATAAAAAGAAATGACTGAAAAGGGATAGTTTGCATAACTAGAATGTTTTTAACAAAACAAAAAAGAACACAGGAACTTGTCAATGGAAATTAGTTAAATTATCTGTTGCTATATTACAACAATCACCATCAGAAAAAAATACACAATTGCTTTGATGCCATTGCATATTTTTAATAAAGCTATCTTTCCTGATAAGTATGTTTTGAATAGTCAAAGTTTCTATTTTCTTTTAACCTACTGAATTTTATACTTTCATTTTCAAGTATGTAATGAATAAAGAAGAGTAGATTTCTCCTGGATGGATGAGTTTGGTTATCACATACTAAAATTGGCTGTATATTAACACTAATTTTGGTTGACATGAAAACATTTTGTCTGTATTTTAGTAAAGAGCAATTTTGCATAACATACATGATCATAATGTAAACACATTATATTACTAACAATATAGGATTTTTATTTGATCAAGATATTATGAGATCAGTAAAATAAATTATTTCTCAGAAGTCATCATGTTTATCTAATCTTGCTACTGATATCTTTATCACAATTCTGAAAAATTTCAAGGCATTAAATTCTTCCAAGAAGAGGTAACTTTTGCAATGTGATAGTGTTCAAATTCAAAGCACAATTATGAAGCATCTTCACTTTTACACAGACTTTAGTTTTACACAGACACCATGCACTTTAATTAATATATCTTATGGAATATAAATAATAAAAGTTTAATTATGTGCTGAAAGATCATTACTAGGTGAGATATTTCTCTAGAAGCTTAGCTTTGTATAAATGATTGCAATTATAATTATTAGCATTATATAGCCCCTTTTGGAAGAGAATGGCCCTCACTAGTTGATCTTCATCCTAATTTATTGTGATTATGCTATATTGTTCATAGGACAATGCATTTATCTATGTGGCTTTTTCCTTGAATTGATAGGCCATTCCTGGAGAGAATAAAATCACATCTTATTAATGTTTCTTTATTTCCTGCTAAAGGTTAGGGCAGTGTCTAGGAGCTAATATTCACAAGGAGTTCAATAATTTTCCTTTCAAGTAAGATAAAATTTAAATGTGAGTACTGAGAGTTCTTGTATGAAGAAAGATTTCTCCCATTTTACAATTGAATACCCTATCATTGAGAAAACAAGAATGGCATAGACACAGGCAAGCTAAAAGTGCACATTCTTACATACTTCAAATGTTATATGTTGAAAATCTCTGTAATATTAAAATTACAGCTCTCAATTCTGAAAGTTCAGAATTCTGCAACACCAAAGATTTGGACATGAAGTAATTTGTTCTTACATAATAATAGTATTAGTTTGATACAATAAAACTTATCTTATATCTATTAGTATTCATCATTGTATACCACAGTTTAATTAAGTTTACTGAATAGAGTTACAAGTAAAGTAAATGATGCCTGATCTTTCACATTTTTTTAAGTATGGGCAGAAATGGCAGGGTTTTCAGAAAATTATGTACTAAAAATTTAGATACTGTGGGATTAAGTTTTGCAAGAAAAATCCATTCATGGTGCCTTGGGAACCTCACTATCTTTCAACTCTTTTGTAGGAAAATGCATTCATATATCTGTGTGTGCATGTCATTGTGTGTTTCACTTCAGTATTCAAACAAAATCAATCTATAAACATTATAACATTCATGTACTTCTTAGAAAGATAACGTGGTTTGTTTAGAATTTTATTGTTACAACTTAATTCATACAATAAAATATTTTAGATTAAACATCTTCAATGTAAAGAAAGTTTTTCAAATGTTTAAAATGTGACTACTGGCTCTTCTGGCCAGTCCTTTCTGCCAGAAAAGACTGCTAGCTGGCCTCATTGCCTGAAGACATGTTATCCTAAGGCACCCCAGGAGATCTGTTGCTCTCAGGCCATCTGGTAAACAGTCTCCTCCCTCCTCTGAAGGCCCACAGCTGCCTTTGGGAGCCCAGTTGACTTGGAACACATCAATCCCCAAAACCCCATCCCCCTGAATTCCACTCCCCTTCTGGCCTGACCTTTCTGATGAGACAGACTTCTACCTAGTCTGTTCCCCTGAAAAACCACAGCCTGAGGCAACCCAAGAGATCAGCTGCACACAGTGCAACTGAGAAACTGATTGTCAGTTTGTCTGCTCCCCTGAAGACACCACAGCTTGAAGGTATTCCAGGAGTTCTTTGTAGGCAGGGCAACTGGGCAACCAACAGTAGAGTCTGAAAACCTCATAGGGGCTCCACAGCATGTAGGGCAACTGACTATGTACTGAAACCCCCCCTCCCCCTGTAGTTCTGCTGCACATAGGAAAACAAAAACCAGAGTCCATAGGTGGCCCTGGAGAACAGATTCACACAGGACAACAGCTTGACTGTTCCTCTGAAGACCCAACAGTATGAAGGCCTCCAAGGAAATATGCTGAAGGCAAGGCAGCTTCTTTATCTCTCTGAAGACACCACAGTTGGAAGGCCCCACAGGAGGTCTGTTGCAGCCAGGACTACAGGACTACAGGCTTACCAGGAGACCTGAAGCAATACAAGGACACAAGAGACAGATTTCAGACAGAGTCAGCTAGACCAGAAGATACCATATGGCAAGAGGTGTGGGCATCATCAGAACCCAATTCTCCCACCACAGCAAGCCTGAATACACCAATACAGAAGAAAATCAAGAAGCTGACCTAAAATCCTATCATGAAGAAAATAGAGTCCTTTAAGGAGGACATAAATAACCCACTGAAAGAAATACAGGAAAACACAGATAAAGAGGAAGAAGCCTTAAAAGGAAACAAATAAATCACTTAAAGATATACAGGAAAACAGAATCAAACAGGTGATTGAATTGAATAAAGTAGTCCAAGACCTAAAAGTAGAAGCAGAAACAATAAAGAAAACACAAATGGAGGCAAACCTGGAAATGGAAAACCTAGGAAAGAGGTCAGGAATTACAGATGTAAGCATCACCAACAGAATACAAGAGGTAGAAGAGAGAATCTCAGGTGTAGAAGATACCTTAGAAGAGATTGACACAACTATCATAGAAAACTTACTAGTTTATGAGACTAGCAACTTAAAAAGCACCCCTTCTATTTTCCAAGTCTTCTTTTTATCTCGTTTCTGTCCCATTTTCAGAATGTGCCAAACGCTCTTCACACTTTTATGTGAATTTATTGTGCCATATAAGCTTTCATTTTATGTTTTATTTCCTGTCCATAATGACCTAAACTATTGTGCTCAGTCAAGTCCAAGTAAGCATAGGTGTGTAATAAATACTTATCCATAAAATCTGTCACTATCATAAAGACTTGCAGAGAATAATTTTACAGTGTATTTTTTTCTTGGGTGAAAGATATCAGCTACCACTATAGTTTAAATATAGGTTATAGATATTTTTAAAACTAACACATACATCATAAAGCTGAAAATATTTCTATTGATATCTTAAAAATAGGGGTGATTTTATTTAGCCACCCAGTGCAATAGCATCGAAGTTAATTTGAACTCAATAAAAATTCAAAAAACAATACATGTGGTAAACTAATTAAGAATAGCTACGACTTTCCTGAAGATTGTAATGAGTCTCAGAAGTGAAAAACTTACTTCTTATTCCTTTGGAAACCAATAACTTTTTAATCTATCCAAGAGAAGAGGCTAAAATCCACCAGATGTATCTGGAATAATTGATAGTATCCTGTATCAGAACACAGGTTGCATGTAAGTGGAGGAATTTCACACTACTCAGGTCAACGTTAACAAACCCATCATTTAAGAAGGATAATTATGACACAAACTTAATATCCTTAGAAAATAGTGTCTTGTATTTTTGGTTGTGAGCCTAGCCTTTAACGGCTGAGCCATCTCTCCAGCCCATTAGACCAATGGAATAGAATTGAAGACCCAGAAATGAACCCACACACCTATGGTCACTTGATTTTTGACAAAGGAGCCAAAACCATCCAATGGAAAAAAGATAGCATTTTCAGCAAATGGTGCTGGTTCAACTGGAGGGCAACATGTAGAAGAATGCAGATCGATCCATGCATATCACCCTGCACAAAGCTTAAGTCCAAGTGGATCAAGGACCTCCACATCAAACCAGACACACTCAAACTAATAGAAGAAAAACTAGGGAAGCATCTGGAACACATGGGCACTGGAAAAAATTTCCTGAACAAAACACCAATGGCTTATGCTCTAAGATCAAGAATCGACAAATGCGATCTCATAAAACTGCAAAGCTTCTGTAAGGCAAAGGACACTGTGGTTAGGACAAAACGGCAACCAACAGATTGGGAAAAGATCTTTACCAATCCTACAACAGATAGAGGCCTTATATCAAAAATATACAAAGAACTCAAGAAGTTAGACCACAGGGAAACAAATAACCCTATTAAAAAATGGGGTTCAGAGCTAAACAAAGAATTCACAGCTGAGGAATGCCGAATGGCTGAGAAACACCTAAAGAAATGTTCAACATCTTTAGTCATAAGGGAAATGCAAATCAAAACAACCCTGAGATTTCACCTCACACCAGTGCGATTGGCTAAGATCAAAAACTCAGGTGACAGCAGATGCTGGCGAGGATGTGGAGAAAGAGGAACACTCCTCCATTGTTGGTGGGGTTGCAGACTGGTAAAACCATTCTGGAAATCAGTCTGGATGTTCCTCAGAAAATTGGACATTGAACTGCCTGAGGATCCAGCTATACCTCTCTTGGGCATATACCCAAAAGATGCCTCAACATATAAAAGAGACACGTGCTCCACTATGTTCATCGCAGCCTTATTTATAATAGCCAGAAAATGGAAAGAACCCAGATGCCCTTCAACAGAGGAATGGATACAGAAAATGTGGTACATCTACACAATGGAATATTACTCAGCTATCAAAAACAACGAGTTTATGAAATTCGTAGGCAAATGGTTGGAACTGGAAAATATCATCCTGAGTGAGCTAACCCAATCACAGAAAGACATACATGGTATGCACTCCTTGATAAGTGGCTATTAGCCCAAATGCTTGAATTACCCTAGATCCCTAGAACAAACGAAACTCAAGACGGATGATCAAAATGTGAATGCTTCACTCCTTCTTTAAATGAGGAAAAAGAATACCCTTGGCAGGGAAGGGAGAGGCAAAGATTAAAACAGAGACTGAAGGAACACCCATTCAGAGCCTGCCCCACATGTGGCCCATACATATACAGCCACCCAATTAGACAAGATGGATGAAGCAAAGAAGTGCAGACCGACAGGAGCCGGATGTAGATCGCTCCTGAGAGACACAGCCAGAATACAGCAAATACAGAGGCGAATGCCAGCAGCAAACCACTGAACTGAGAATAGGTCCCCTATTGAAGGAATCAGAGAAAGAACTGGAAGAGCTTGAAGGGGCTCGAGACCCCAAAAGTACAACAATGCCAAGCAACCACAGCTTCCAGAGACTAAGCCACTACCTAAAGACTATACATGGACTGACCCTGGACTCTGACCCCATAGGTAGCAATGAATATCCTAGTAAGAGCACCAGTGGAAGGGGAAGCCCTGGGTCCTGCTAAGACTGAACCCCCAGTGAAGTAGTCTATGGGGGGAGGGCGGTAATGGGGGGAGGGTTGGGAGGGGAACACCCATAAGGAAGGGGAGGGGGGAGGGGGATGTTTGCCCGGAAACCGGGAAAGGGAATAACACTCGAAATGTATATAAGAAATACTCAAGTTAATAAAAAAAAAAACAAAAAAAAAAACAAAAAAAAAAAACAAAAAAAAAAGAAAATAGTGTCTTTTAGATGCTGGTTTGTAAATATCTTGTGAAATAAAGAAAAATCACAAATGGAAAAATAGATTATAATATTACTTCTTCCTTACAATATCGTTAATAATGCATATTAATTGAAGTCACATTATCTGTTACAACTGCGTGTTAAAATGAAGTTGTGTATGAGCTGTTATAAACTTCTGTGTATATACATATTCATATGGTATAGGTACATATATACATGCATCTGCATGTCACATGTATGCAAAAGAATAATTGTGTCTGTTTCAGATATCCCTTATCACTTTTATTTTTAGATAGCATCTTTCACTGACATGATTCATATCACATCTGGTTGATAAGTTAAGCAAGGAGGTCCACACATTCATCATAACTTGGACCACAAACTTTACCCATTATGCCTACCATTTTTATGTGACTCTTTTGATCAAACTCAGTTTATTGAACCTTTAAATATAAGCATTCTACTGAAAGTATCCTCTCTGGAGCACTGGTAAAAAGTTCTACAATCATGAAAAGGCAGATGTCCAGCCTGGATCCATACGCCTGATATTCCTTGGTTCATCTGTCTGGGTACCATGCCCAGATCAACTTCCAAATTCTAGTCCCTCTGTGTTATTGATGAAATTAAGGGTTTCAAAACAATAAACAATCAAACTTTGCCATAAAACAGTAGACAGAAATAATAAAACAAGACCTGAAATTAATGAAAGAGAAAGAAACAAAACAATGAAAACGATCAATGGATCCAAGACCCTTATTTATTTTTTAATAAATAAGACATTACTTGAGTTAACCAAAAGAAAGGAGAGACCAAAATTAACAAAATTAGAGATAAAGAGGAAAACCTTACAATGGACAACAACGGAAACAGGGACAGTATAAGGAAATACGTTAAAAACCTGTACAATATTAAGCTAGGTAACCTAGTATAATGTAAGAAATTTTCAGATCTATCTGAAACACCAGAAATAAATTAGCAAAATATCAATCCAGAAAAAATAATTTTACTAAGGAGATAAAGAAATGAACCATTCACAATCCAACAGACTCCTTAAAATGTTTGAATCATGGAACATACAGATGACAGCAGAAACAATGTATAATGGACTCAAAACAAAGAAATTTGTTTTCTTTACAGGACAAAATAGAGATGTTGTATCAATAGTTTCTCAACAATATAGCGTTTAAGGGAGAACATGAGAAGATTATAGCAGTGAATTTGACAATACATGTGGAAAAAGTACACAAGACCCAACCCATACTTGAAGAGTTAAGAAAAACGATGGTTGTTTAGGGAAAAATAATTCCTTAAAAACAAATGCAAAGACAGCTGTCCCAGTGAGATTGTTCACCACTAAACCCTTCATGCAATGGCAACACCAAATGCATTAAGTACATTGTAGTATTGCACATATGTGTGTGTGTATGTGTGTGTGTGTTTGTTTTTATGTATGTGAAATTGTAGAACTCATGCATTTTATAGGAGAGTCAGGAGAAAGGAAGGAAGGAATGACAGAGATTGTATATTTACAAAGTAGCCATGTATTATATTCTCAAAAATAAGTTAATTAAAAATTAAAAATTTAAAAATATAAAATTGATGAATTGATGCAACTGAAAGGATAAACATATTTTAAAATTATTTCTTATAAAACTTTAACAAAATACAATGCCACCTGATATCCACAGGACCCTACTTGCAGCCATCGTGGGCCAGCAGTTGAGACTCCTAACTACAAGTTCCTGCCTGCCAGCACCTCCAGGCAAATGCAACAGCATCAAGTTCTGCCCTGTCCCCTCTGTCCTCCATTTTCTAAGTCACAGAACTGCCTGAATTCCTAGAGGACTATTGTCACCTGGGACAACCTTGTGAGATCTCTAATCCCCAGTCTCCTAACACTGTGTCTCCAAGGAAGCCCAGCAGCTGTGAAGTCTGCAGTGTCCCCTCTGCAATCCATCTTCCATCTAAACCTCTACCTTCAATCTGGGAGGCCTGCAGTTATCAGGAGACAATAGCCGTGCCTGCATTCATGGAGGCCTATTGTCACCAAGGACAACCAGAGGCCTGAAGCTATCAGGGACTACATGCTCATCCTTTTCAGTCTTAGAAGCCCGCTACAAGCAGGGACTAACAGGCTTGCCAGCAGCAGGGAAAACCAGATGGCTAAAAGCCAGTATAAGAGTACAATGAACAAAACACAGGACAATCTGGCACTACCATGACCCAGCTATCCTATTATAGCAAGCACTGGATATCCTAATGCACTTAAAGCACAAGAAAATGAATGTAAATCAGATCTTATGATGATGATAGAGGCCTTTATAGAAGACATATATAAAGTTCTTAAAGAAATGCAGAAAAGGGGTTGGGGATTTAGCTCAGTGGTAGAGTGCTTGCCTAGCAAGCGCAAGGCCCTGGGTTCAGTCCCCAGCTCCAAAAAAAAAAAAAAAAAAAGAAATGCAGAAAAATACAAACAGGTGAAGTAAACGAATGAAACAGTTTAAGGCTTGAAAACGGAAATAAAAACAGCAATGAAAACACAAACTAGGTCAATCCTGATAAAGTTGAGGAAAAGAGTAGGAAATGGAGATGCAAACATCACCAACAGACTACAAGAGATGGAAGAGAGAATTTAGGACATAGAAAATACAATAGAAGAAATACATTGGTAAAAAATCCTAAATATAAAACATTTTTAACACAGAAATTAAGAGTCACTGGTCATTAAAATCTCGCAAAACCAATGGACTCAATACTCAAATAAAAAGACACAGGCTAACAGATTGGACACATAAATTGAATTCATCATTCTGATGCACATAAGAAACATACCTCAGCAACAAAGATAGACATTATCTCAGAATAAAGTGCTGAAAAAGAGCTTTCCATGCAAATGTACCCAAGAAACAAGCTGGAGAAGCCATCCTAAAATCTAATAAAGTTGACTTTCAACCGAAATTAAACAAAAATTATGAGGAAGGAAATGTCATACTCATTAAAGGAAATACCTACCAAGATGTCTCAATTTTGAATATCTATGTGCCAAATGCAAGGGCATCCATATTCATTAAGAAATATTACTAAAGCTTAAAATCACTCATGAAACCTTGCACAATATTGGGTAACTTCATCACCTGATCTCCAATGAATCAATACAGAAAATAAACAGAGAAAAAAATGAAACAATCTGAGACTATGAACCAAGTAGATCTATTGGATGTGTACAATACATTTCACCAGACATTCAAAGAAATGATAAAACTATTAATCCTCAAACAAATCCACTAAATAGAAAAAGAGGAGAGATTGCCAAACTCATTCTATGAGGCCACAGTCACCCTGATACTTTGATACCTCAACTACATAAATTGTCAACAAAGAAAGAGAATTTCAGACCAATTTTGCTTATTAATATTGTTGCAAAAATAATAAAATACAAACAAACTGAATCCAAGACCTCCTCCCCACACTCTTGTCTCCACAACAATTCCCTACCCCACCCCACCACCCTAACCCCATCTGACATTTAAACTCTCTAGGGCTTCCAGTCTCTTGAGGGTTAGGTGCATCTGCTGCATATATATTGGGATCCTCATCACAGCTGGTGTATGCTCCTTGGTTGATCGTCCAGCATCTGAGAGATCTCTGGGGTCCAGGTTAATTGAGAATGCTGGTTTTCCTACAGGGTTGCCTTCATCTTTAGTTTCCTCCAGGTTTTCCCTATTTCAACCAGAGAGGTCAGAATCTTTTCTTCACTGCTTGAGTAAGGATATCTGCATCGGACTCTTACAACTGCTTATTGGGTATTTTGGAGGGCAGTCATGAGGTGTCCCTTTTGTGAGAGCGCCATAACCTCAGTAATGGTATCAGGTCTTGGGGCTACACATTGAGCTGGATCCTTCTTTGGACCTGTTATTGGAGCTGCTTTTCCTAAAGCTCGTTTACATTTCTGTCCCTGAAGTTCTTTGAGACAAGAATAATTATGGGTCAGTGATCTGTCCATTGATCAGAGTGGTATGTTGAAGTCTTCTACTATTTTTTGTGGAGTACAATGCATGCTTTGAGCTTTAGTAAAGGTTTCTTTTCTTTTTTTTTTTAAATGTGGGTGCCCTGGCATTTGTAGCATAGATTTTCAGAATTGAGAGTTCATCTTGGTAGATTTTTCCTTTGATGAGTACAAACTGTCCTTCCTTACCTTTTTTGACAAGTTTTGGTTGAAATTCAATTTTATTTTATATTATGGCTAATCCAACTTGTTTCTGGAGACTATTGCTTGGAAGAATTTTCCCAGTCTTTCACTCTTAGGTAGTTTCTGTATTTGTCCCTCAGGTTTGTTTCCTGTATGCAGCAAAATGGTGCTTCCTCTTTATCTATCCAGTCTGTTAGACTATGTCTTTTTATTGTGGAATTGAGTCCATTGATATTAAGATATATTAAGCAATAGTGATTGTTGCTTCCTGTTAGTTTTGTTGTTAGAAGTGGAATTATATTTGTCTGTCTCTCTTCTTTTGGTTTTTGTTGCAAGAAATTACTTTCTTGCCTTTTTTTTAGGGTGTAGTTTCTCTCCTTGCACTGGAGTTTTCCATCTAATAACCTTTGTAGGACTAGATTTGTGGAAAGATAATGTGTAAATTCGGTTTTGTCATAGAATATGTTGGTTTCTCCATCTATGTTAATTGAGAGTTTTACTGAATGTAGTATCCTGGGTTCTCTTAGGGTCTCTATGACATCTGTCCAGGATCTTCTAGCTTTCACGATCTCTGTGAGAAGTCTGGTGTAATTCTGATAGGTCTGCTTTTAGGTGTTACTTGACCTTTTTCCCTTACTTCTTTTAACATTCTTTCTTTGTTTTGTGCATTTGGTGTTATTATGTGCATTTGGTGACTATTATGTGACAGGAGGAATTTCTTTTCTGTTCCAATCTGCTTGGAGCTCTGTAGGCTTCTTGTATGTTCATAGGCATCTCTTTCTTTAGGTTAGGGAAGTTTTCTTCTATTATTTTGTTGAATTACTGGCCCTTTAAGTCGGGAATCTTTCTTCTCTTTTATATCTATTATTCTGAAGTCTGGCCTTCTCATTGTATCCTGGATTTCCTGGATATTTAGGATTAGGAGCCTTTTGCATTTTTCATTTTCTTTAACTATTATGTCAATGTTTTCTATGGAATCTTCTGCCCCTGATATTCACTCTTCAATCTCTTGTATTCTGTTGGTGATGCTTAAGTTTATGACTCTTTATCTTTACCAGGTTTTCTATCTCCAGGGTTGTCTCCCTTTGTGATTTCTTTATTGTTTCTATTTCCATTTTTAGATCTTGGATGGTTTTGTTCAATTCTTCACCTGATTGGTTGTGTTTTTGTGTAATTCTTTAAGGCATTTTTGTGTTTTCTCATTGAGGGCTTCTACCTGTTTACCTGTGTTCTCCTATATTTTTTTAGGCAGTTTTTCATGTCCTTCTTAATGTCCTCTATCATCATCAATGAGATATTATTTTTAATCTAAATCTTGCTTTTCCTGTGTGTTGGGATATCTAGTATTTGCTGCGATGGGAGAACTGGGTTCTGATGATGCCAAATAGTCTTGGTTTCTGTTGCTTAGTTTCTTGAGCTTTCCTCTTGCAATCTGGTTATCTCTGATGTTAGTTTTGCTGCCTCTGACTGATGCTTTTCAGTCCAATGGACTTGTGTACCTGTGAGCCTGTGATCTTTGCAGTGAGAGTGCTCCTGGCAGGCCAACTCTCTGTTGGCAGTCTTTGTGTCTGAGAGCTTGGGGACAACCCCTGCTCTGAGTTTAGATGGAGACTGGAAGGGTCCTGCCATAGGCCACCCAGTAGCTCATGCCTGGGGCTAACTCCTCCTGGGGTGTCTCTCCTTTGACAGTCAATAGGGAGAAAGTTGGGTCTCACCTCTGGTCTGTGGGCTTAGATGGGAGAGTGCTTCTGGCAGAACAGCTCTCTGTAGTAAGGTTTTGTGTCCTAGGACTGTGGGAAAGCCCCAGCTGTGGGTGCACCCCAATTTCTCTTCTAATAGATTCAGTGTATCTGGTTTTATGTTGCGACCATTGATCCACATGTACTTGAGCTTTGTCCAAGGTGACCAATATGGATCTATTTTCATTTTTCTACACATAGACAGCCAGTTATATGAGCACCATTTATTGAAGATGCTTTAATATTTTCATTGTATATTTTTGGCTTCTTGTAAAAGATCAAATTGCATAAATGTGTGGTTTAAATTCTGAGACTTCAATTCTATTCCACTGATCATCATGTCTGTCTTTGTGTCAATACCTTTCAGTTTTTTTATCACTACTGCTCTGTAATATAAGTTAAGGTCAGGGATAGTGATTCCCCAAGCAGTTGTTTTATTGTTAAGAATTGTTTTCACTATTCTGGGCATTTAGCCTTTCCAGAAGACTTCTAGACATGCTTTTTTCATGACTTTGAAGAATTGTTTGGGATTGTGATGAGGATTTCATTGAATCTGTAGATTACCTTTGGTAGGATGGCCATTTTTACTATGGTTATTCTGTCAATTCATGAGCATAGGAGATCGGTCCATTTTTTGAGATCATCTTCGATTTCTTTCTTGAGAGACTTGAAGTTCTTGTCATACAGATCTTTCACTTGTTTGGTTAGAGTTATCCCAAGATATTTTACATTATTTGTGGTTATTGTGAAGGGATTTTTTCCCCTAATTTCTTTCTAAGACTCTTTATCATTTGGATAAAGGAAGGCTATTAATATTATTTGAGTTAATTTTATATCTGGCCACTTTCCTGAAGTTGTTTATCAGTTGGAGAAGTTCTATGGTAGAATTTTTGGGGTCGATTATATAGTATCATATCTGTAAATACTGATGTGTTTATTTCTTCTCGGCCAATTTATATCACCTTGATCTCTTTGTTGTCTTATTGTTCTGGCTAAAACTATGCGTAGTATATTGAATAGATATGGGGAGAGTGGAAATCCTTGTCTTGTCTCTGATTTTAGTGAGATTGCTTCAAGTACCTCTCCATTTAATTTGATATTGGCTGTTGGTTTGCAGTAAATTGCTTTTATTATGTTGAGGTATGACCCTTAAATTCTTGACCTTTCCAATGCTTTTAACATGAAGAAGTGTTGTATTTTGTCAAAGAATCTTTCTGCTTCTATGGATATGATCATATAATTTTTTTTCTTGAGTTTATTTATATAGTGGATTATGTTAATGGATTTACATGTATTGAACCAACCTTGCATCCCTGGAATGAAGCCTACTTGATTGTGGTGAATGATGGTTTTGATGTGTTCTTGATTCACCTTGCAAAAATTTTATTGAGTATATTTGCATCTATATCCATCAGTGAGCTTGGTCTGAAGTTCTCTCATGTTTGTTTCATAGTGTGGTTTAGGTATCAGAATAATAGTGGCATCATAGAATGATTTATGCAGTATTCCTTCTGTTTCTATTTTATAGAATAGTCTGAGGTATGTTGGTATTAAGTCTTTTTTTCCTTTTTTCTTTTTTTTTTTTTTTCGGAGCTGGGGACCGAACACAGGGCCTTGCGCTTGCTAGGCAAGCGCTCTACCACTGAGCTAAATCCCCAACCAGTCTTTTTTGAAGATCTGGTAAACTTTTGCTCTAAATTTGTCTGGTCCTGGCCTTTTATGGTTGGGTGTTTTTTGTTGTTGTTGTTGTTGTTTTTTGGGTTTTCCGTTTGTTTGTTTTGTTTTGTTTTAATATTATGTTTTTTATTACATTTTAATTAATGATTTCTTCTATTCCTTATGGGATATTGCCCCTTTAGATAGTTAATCAGCTCTTGATTTAGTTTTGTATGTGGTATCTGTGTAGAAATAGAAAACCATCCATTTCATTTAGATTTTCTAGTTTTGTTGAATATAGGCTTTTGTAATAGGATCTGATGATTTTTTAAATTTCTTTTTTTTTCTGTTGTTATGTCTGGTTTTATAAATTTGGATACTGCCTCTGGTCCCTTTAGGTAGTCTTGCTCAGGGTTTATCTATTTGGTTATTCTCTCAAAGAACCAGCCTTTTGTTTTATTGAATCTTGCATTGTTCTCTTTGTTTATATTTGATTGATTTCAGCCCTGAGTTTGACTATTTTCTGCCTTTTACTGCTCTTGGGAATGTTTGCTTCTTTTTGCTGTAGAGCTCTCAAGGGTGCTTTTAAGTTGAAAGGTATGCTCTCTCCCATTTTTTTTTAAAACCTGGGCACTTAGTACTATGAATTTTCTTCTTAGCACTGCCTTCATTGTGTTTCATAAGTGTAAGATCTCTTAGGTTTTGGATATTTTGCTTATTTTTTTGTTTGTTTTAAACCAGGGCATTAGTCCTATGAATTTTCCTTTTAGCACTGCTTTCATTGTGTCTCCTAAGTTTTGGTATGATTTGTCAACATTTTCATTAAATTCAAGAGAGTCTTTAATTTCTTTATTTCTTCCCTAACCAAATTATCATTGAGTAGAGAACTGTTCATTTCCCATGTGTGTGTGTGCTTTCTGTTGTTTTTCTTGTTATGAAGACCAGCTTAGGCCATGCTGATTTGATAGGCATATAGGATGATTCAATCATATTGTATAGGTTGAGGATTGTTTTGTACCCAATTATGTAGTCGATTTTGGAGAAGTTACCATGAGGTGCTGAGAAGAAGGTGTATCCTTTTGTTTTAGGGTGAAATGTTCTGTAGATATTTGTTAAATCTATTTGGTTCACAACCTCTATTAGTTTCATTATGTCTCTATTTAATTTCTGTTTCAATGACCTGTACATTGGTAAGATCGGAGTGTTGAAGTCTCTCATTATTATTGTGTGGGGTTAAATGTGTGTTTTGATATTTAATAAAGTTCTTTTTATGAATGTTGGTACCTGACTAAAAGGAAATTACTGACGCAACTCCCTTTTCAATAGTCACAAATAATATAAAATACCTTCGGATAAGTCTAAACAAAAGAATGAAAGATCTATATGACAATAACTTCAAGTCAAGAAAGAAATCAAATAAGATCTCAGAAAATGGAGAGATCTCCCATTCTCACTGATTGGCACAATTAGCATAATTTAAATGGCTATCCTACCAGTGGCAATCTACAGATTCAATACAGTCACGATCAAAATCCCAACACAATTCTTCAAAGACATGGGAAGAGCAATTCCCATATTCATCTAGGAAAAAACCCAGAATAGCAAAAAAAAAAATTCTCCTTTTTTTCAATTTTTTTAATTGGATATTTTCTTTATCTACATTTTAAATGTTATCACCCTTCCTGGTTTTCCCTTTGGAAACCTCTATCTCATCTCCCAACTTCCTGCCTTCATGAAGGTGTTGCCCCACCATCCAACCACTCACTCCAGCCTCCTTGCCCTGATGTTCCCCTACACTGGGTCATCAAAGCTTCACTGGGCCAAGGGCCTATCCTCCCATTGATGCCCAACAAAGACATCCTCAGCTACATATGCAGCTGGAGCCATGGGCAACTCCATGTGTACTCTTTAGTTGTTAGTTTAGTCCCTGGAGCTTTGGAGTGTTTGGTTGGTTGATATTGTTGTTTTTTTCTATTAGGTTGCAAACCCCCTCAGCTACTTCAGTCCAATCTCAACCTCCTTTATTGGGGACCCCATTCTCAGTCCCATGGTTGACTGTGACCATCATTTCTGTATTTGTCAGGCTCTGGCAAAGCCTCTCAGGAGACAACTATATCAGATTCCTTCAGCATGTACCTCTTGGCAACCTCAATAGTGACTGGGTTTTGTGACAGCATTTTGGTGGTATGGGGGTGGTGAGGGGTAGGGGATATCCTCATGGAGACGGGAGCAGGGAGGAAGTATGTGGATTAGTAGAAAGGTGGATGGGTGTTGGGGAGTGGACCAGGAGAGGAATAAAATCAGGAGGGTAAAAAAAAAGATTAAATAAAAAGATGGAAAGAAACAAATTACAGGGAAATAAATATTTTTCTACTTCCATAAAACTTACTTGTTCATACTTCAGGGGTTAAAAGTTAAGTTAGCAATCATCATAGAGAGAATAAGTTTGTCTTTTAAAATCAAAATAAATGTATTCTTCTTCATTTTTAAATAAGGGTACCAGTATTTGCTTCTTCTGTTTATTCACCATCATTCATTTTCAAAAATTATTTTATTTTTTAAATGAATTATTCTGTACTCTTTACATGTAGCTATCCATTTTCTGTAGTTGAAAGCAATTGATTCAATATGATATATTTGCATTTCATAATTAATATGCATAGTTATCATGACTTATATACTGTATTTTAAGTAAAAATAATCTACAGTTATATAGGGGTTTAAAAATAAATTTTATATAATTACTGCAGTCATTAAAATCTATTATCCATGTGATACTCTATAATATTTTATCTTTACAGACTTTAGTTGATTTGTAAAAGTCACAGATTATTGTATAGTTTTAAAAGTAGTTTTGGACACATGCTCCATTACGTTCATAGCAGCCTTATTTATAATAGCCAGGAGATGGAAAGAACCTACATGCCCTTCAACAGAGGAATGGATACAGAAAATGTGGTACATCTATACAATGGAATATTACTCAGCTATAAAAAACAATGACTTTATGAAATTCACAGGCAAATGGGTGGAACTGGAAAATATCATCCTGAGTGAGGTAACCCAATCACAGAAAACACACATGGTATGCACTCATTGATAAGTGGCTATTAGCCCAAATGCTTGAATTGCCCTAGATGCACAGAATACATGAAACTCAAGAGGGATGACCAAAATGCGAATGCTTCACTCCTTCTTTAAAAGGGAAACAAGAATACCCTAGGCAGGGAATACGGAGGCAAAGATTAAAACAGAGGCAGAAGGAACACCCATTCAGAACCTGCCCCACATGTGACCCATACATATACAGCCACCCAATTAGACAAGATGGATGAAGCAAAGAATTGCAGGTCAACAGGAACCGAATGTAGATCTCTCCTGAGAGACACAGCCAGAATACAGCAAATACATAGGCGAATGCCAGCAGCAAACCACTGAACTGAGAACGGGACCCCCGTTGAAGGAATCAGAGAAAGGACTGGAAGAGCTAAAAGGGGCTCGAGACCCCATATGAACAAAAATGCCAAGCAACCAGAGCTTCCAGGGACTAAGCCAGTACCCAAAGACTATACATGGACTGACCCTGGTCTCCAACCTCATAGGTAGCAATAAATAGCCTAGTAAGAGCACCAGTGGAAGGGGAAGCCCTTGGTCCTGCCAAGACTGAACCCCCAGTGAACGTGATTGTTGGGGGGCAGGCGGTAATGGGGGGAGTATGGGGAGGGGAACACCCACATAGAGGGGGAGGGGGAAGGGAAGAGTAATGTTGGCCCGGAAAACGGGAAAGGAAATGACAGTCGAAATGTAAATAAGGTATACTCAAGTTAATAAATATAAAAAAAAAGTAGTTTTACTTAACATGATCAACTCCTTTGTTTATTTATGTATTGTTTCTATTTTATCAATTTACTAGGAGAATCTTAATGCTAATATAAATATCATGAATGAATTTTTAACTTTATATGTGTTTCTAACTTAAGACTAGTGTGTGAGTACAATATCACATATGAAGATTAATTGATAGATTTAAGAATCTTTGATAAATGCAGCAACCTATCTTGTTCATATATATGTGACTTGGGGAAAAAGAAAATATATGTATTTATAGACTGGGGAAGCATTGTCTTGGTTATATTAGAATTGGGGAATAGAATGAATTTAAAAGGACAACAATATCAAAATTCTTGAAAGTCTATTCAATATTATTATTATCCTCCTGTGCCTTTTTCCACTGAATCTACCTACATATCTATATTTTTTCTTTTAGCTTTCCTTTTATTTATCGAATATTTCCACGTGCTGACCTCCAGTTGAACCAGCACCATTTGTTGAAAATGCTATCTTTTTTCCATTGGATGGTTTTGACTCCTTTGTTAAAACTCAAGTGACCATAGGTGTGTGGGTTCATTTCTGTGTCTTCAATTCTATTCCACTGGTCTATCTGTCTGTCTCTGTACCAATACCATGCAGTTTTTATCACTCTTGCTCTGTAATACTGCTTGAGTTCAGGGATAGTGATTCCCCCGGAAGTCCTTTTATTGTTGAGGATAGTTTTAGCTATCCTGGGTTTTTTGTTATTCCAGATGAATTTGCAAATTGTTCTGTCTAACTCTCTGAAGAACTGGATTGGTATTTTGATAGGGATTGCATTGAATCTGTAGATCGCTTTTGGTAAAATGGCCATTTTTACTATATTAATCCTGCCAATCAATGAGCATGGGAGATCTTTCCATCTTCTGAGATCTTCTTCAATTTCTTTCTTCAGAGACTTGAAGTTTTTATCAAACAGATCTTTCACTTGCCTCGTTAGAGTCACACCGAGGTATTTTATATTATTTGGGACTATTATGAAGGGTGTAGTTTCCCCAATTTCTTCCTCTGCTTGTTTCTTTTTTGTGTAGAGGAAGGCTACTGATTTATTTGAGTTAAGTTTATACACAGCCACTTTGCTGAAGGTGTTTATGAGGTTTAGTAGTTCTCTGGTGGAACTTTTGGGATCACTTAAATATACTATCATGTCATCTGCAAATAGTGATATTTGACTTCTTCTTTTCCAATCTGTATCCCTTTGATCTCTTTTTGTTGCCTGATTTCTGTGCTAGAACTTCAAGAACTTATTTACATAGCAGCCTTATTTATAATAGCCAGAAGATGGAAAGAAGCCGGATGCCTTTCAACAGAGGAATGGATACAGAAAATGTGGTACATCTATACAATGGAATATTACTCAGCTATAAAAAACAATGACTTTATGAAATTCATAGGCAAATGGATGGAACTGGAAAATATCATCCTGAGTGAGGTAACCCAATCACAGAAAAACACACATGGTATGCACTCATTGATAAGTGCCTATTAGCCCAAATGCTTGAATTGCCCTAGATGCACAGAACACATGAAACATTGAATAAGTAGGGAGAGAGTGTGCAGCCTAGTCTAGTCCCTGATTTTAGTGGGATTGTTTCAAGTTTCTCTCCATTTAGTTTAAAGTTAGCTACTTGTTTGCAATATATGGCTTTTACTATGTTTAGGTATGGGCCTTGAATTCCTATTCTTTCCAGGACTTTTATCATGAAGGGGTGTTGAATTTTGTCAAATGCTTTCTCAGCATCTAATGAAATGATCATGTGGTTTTTATCTTTCAGTTTGTTTATATCGTGGATATCATAATCTTAATGACTTAGATGGCATTTATTTCTCATGTCTTTTGTGCAAAGTATGATAAATTGAGTGACTTAGAACAACTTTTTTTGTGACTCATAATATTGAGCTTTATGACTATAATTAAATTGATTGAACAATGGTCCCTCATATGGAATTAGAAGAAAATTTGACCTGCATGTGGCTCAATGATTCTAATAGTTTGAGACATATTTGGAGCACACAGATGACCATATTTTGTTCATTTCCTTGTGTATCATCATGTATGTACATCGCCACATATAAATTTCCTCTTTTAAAAACCTCTGGTAATATTCTAACAACCAAATTCTTTTTTTCCCTTAAAAATAAAGGAAAAACAAGAGCAAAATTAAAAGTTTACTGAAGAAGAGTCTGGTTTTTGTTGTTCTCTACTTCTTAAAATGGGGACGTCTCTGGAGTATATTTATATACCGAGTAGTGTTTATATTACCTTATAAGTCTATGGATGCCATCTATAAGTATAGCTCTAAGTTGAAGCTTTAAGTTGAGTGTCAGTTATATTTTCCCACATTATTAAATATGTTTTTGTAGTGTCTTTAAGCATATGTTCTTACTCTCTAGTTGTTGAACTTAAGCAGTATCATTGACAATAACGTTTATCATTCAGAAGGTTCATAAAATCTTACTGGCCAAGAAAAGATGTAACCTATTCCTGATATTGATAGGTTAGTTTGATAGAATATTGCATTTATTGGAACATTATCTTAACCATTATATGGTTAATATATATATATATATACATATATATATATGCATTAAACACCTCTTATAGTAGCAGGTTTTCATATGGCTTTTCAAAAGGCCTTTTGTGTTAGTTATCTAATCCCATATCCCCTCCACTAACCAGTGTTACTATCAAACATCCCTTTTGGTCCTATTTTAAATTTCTCTTATTGCTCTGAAACACTGTCTTAGTGTTGTATTGCTGTAAAGAGACACCATGGTGACATCAATTCTTATATAGGAAAATATTTCATTTTGGCCCGTTTTACAGTTCAGAGATTTAGTCTTATTATCATCACAGTAAGAAATGTGGCAGGATACAGGCAGTCATTGTACTGGAGAAGGAGCTGAGAGGTTTATATCTTGATTAGTAGGAAGGAGAAAAATACTGTCTCATTAGGTCTAGCTTGAGGATATAGAGACTTCAAAACCTGTTTCCAAAATGACATACATTTAGCTACAAGGCTGTTCCTCCTAATAATGCCTATGGACCAAATATTCAAACACATGGGTCTATGGACACCATGCATATTCAAACCACCACAAACACTACAGTCTGTTCTGTTTTAGCTTCACTAGTACCATAGGACTTTGTTTTCAAATCATATCACCTTCTCACCTCCTTGGGGTCAGGATTTCAAGGTATTTTTCTGAAAAGATATAATTTAACCTCAAGGATTTGTTTCGATTACAGCATACATATATGTGTGTGTGAGTGTGTGTAAAATACAAAGTAAAATAACTAAGAAAGGAGAAAATAGAACAAAATTAAACTTTCAGAATTGAACAAAACCTGAGTGCCTGAGCCATCTGGAAGATAACTAAATAAAATGTGACTCAAGACAAAGTGACAATGAAGGACATTCAAATGTATAACAGGACAAAGAAAGCTGGTATAAATTATAGTAAATTTTCCAATTCGTAGATTGTCCTGAAAAAAGAAAAATTATGGTCCAATCACCCAATGGTGAGGCCCCCAAATCCAGAGGAGATCTATTACAAGAAAAAGTCTGCTTTTTACTGCATATTATGGGAATATACAAAAGCATGTTCTTTGGATATAAATAATAAAGTTGGATATTTCTCAAATATAAAATAAGATGAATTTATCTCCTTGGCACTAGAAATTTGCTTTTTTTTTATCTTTATTAACTTGAGTATTTCTTATTTACATTTTGATTATTATTCCACTTCCCGGTTTCCGGGCCAACATCCCCCTAATCCCTCCTCCTCCCCTTCTATATGGGCTTCCCCTCACCATCCTCCCCCCATTTCTACCCTCCCCCAACAATCACCGTCACTGGGGGTTCAGTCTTGGCAGGAACAAAGGCTTCCCCTTCCACTGGTGCTCTTACTAGGCTATTCATTGCTACCTATGAGGTTGGAGCCCAGGGTCAGTCCATGTATAGTCTTTGGATAGTGGCTTAGTCCCTGGAAGTTCTGGTTGGTTGGCATTGTTGTTCATATGAGGTCTCCAGCCCCTTCAAGCTCTGCCATTCCTTTCTCTGATTCCTTCAATGGGGGTCCAGTTCTCAGTTCAGTGGTTTGCTGTTGGCATTCGCCTATGTATTTGCTGTATTCTGGCTGTGTCTCTCAGGAGAGATCTACATCCGTTTCCTGTCAGCCTGCACTTCTGCCGGTTGTGGTGGCGCACACCGATAGGATTTGCTGAAGGAGGCAGAGGCAGGAGGATCAGGAGAAATTTGCTTTTTAAATTAGTTACAGTGCTCCACATTTTAGCAAATTTAAATATGAAGAACTATAAAATATACATGGGGTTTTTGGATAACATTTTACCTTATAAACATTTTTTATTTCCATTTAGAAAGTGCTATAAATATATGTTTCCTAAACAAATATTTCAAGGTTTTTACAAAATGACATTTGAAAGCCAAAGCTTATATTGTTTTTGAACACTCATGTATTATTTCCTTAAGCAAAGAAGGGTTACATGAAATCATCCTGCCATTCTGTTATGCCGAAAATAGTAGATAAGAACGCAATAAATTGTGACATCAAAATCTCTCCCTGTGTGAGAAGCTCCTCAAATTTGGAGCCACATTGAAAGACAATCTTCTGGTCATTTTTAGTTTTTTATTATTTATAATATATTTTAATCACGATTCCTTTATAGAAAGATTAAGACATGGGTTTAGAGTGAACATTTTAGAGGACTGAGGCAGAGTAGGGGAGGCTCAGAGTAAGGATTAGCCACTTGTGATTTATAATCAAGCATATCAAGGAGAAAAATCAAGCATCAGACAAAATCCTTCCTGTGGCGAAAAGTGAGTGATTAAAAAATGATTCTGAGAAACAAGCCTGAATCAGTGTAGCTATTAAGACAGCTATTCTATGTGAACTCTTTCACTACTTTTCAAAGTACCTTTGGCAATGTTAGCTTAGCAATGAAGATTTAGAGTAGCATTGATTCTATAGAATTAATACAATGGGGGAACTATGAGATATAGGTTGTGCTAATACCGAGGTGAATCCATCTAGCATATGCAACAGATTTAATGTAAATAATCTGTTGTTGTAAAAATACAAAAATAAATAATTGTTGTTGTCTTTTACCCGCTTGGTCTGCACCGGGGTGCCCCAAGATATCTGCTAGACATCTTGGTGGAAAAACATCCCAGCCGCACACTTTCCTGCACTCAAACCCTCACATAAAAGAACATACAACACAATAATCTTTGACCCAATTGGTAAGATATAATTGCCCACTTAAACATACAAAGCCCGGTACCATCCATCCCTTAGGAACATTGATAACAATCTGTAAATACACAAAGCAGAATCTTAACATCACCTGCCACGGCTTCTCCCCCTCTCCTCTGTCTCCTCCTTCCTGTCCTAGTCTCCTCCTCTTCCTTCAAATTTCTCTCCCGCCCATCCTTCCTTCTCCAATGACAGGCCTCCTTCTATCCTGTACCTGCCCCTCACCTGTACTTTACAAATTCAGTGGGGAGGTGGTTCTGGTGAAGTCACCGGATTTCTGAGTACTGACTAGGCAGGTGTCTTTGGGGCAGTGGAATTAGCATCAAAATACAGATAACTCCAGGGCAAACCACAACAATAATCTATCAAGAGAGATAAAGAAATGAAAATATTTGCAAGGGGATTCCTAACAAATCAAAGTAGGGGAAAATGTCTATAAGACTTTTCTACTGGGAGATATTAAATCAAAAATCAAAGGTGTCAAAAACCATATTCTCATGAAGGTAGAAGGTGATTTCAAGTTCCCAGTGCTGCAAAGCAAGGCAAATAAATGTTATTTTGTTATTTGGTTGCTGAGAAAAGTCTTCCTAGAAGAACAGGAAGTTGTCTTTCCCTTTGTAAATGCTAACTTCCCTTTTATTTGTTGTAAGCAACTGCTGGGAAACAGTGGAATTTGGTGCTGAGAGGAAGGTTACAGATTTTTTTTTTTTTTTTTTTTTTGTGCAAAATTCATTGGCATACACCAGAAGAGCAGACTCTCAAGGGAAATTGGTGAACTAGAAAAAAGATTGAATAAAAGTACTATACATATAGATTAGACTGCTCAATTGTAGGTGTGACACTCTGCTCCGTCATTGCTAACACGTTCCTAATAAAAGGATTCAGTTTAATTGTGAATTTTTTACTTAGATGAATAATTGGCCTGAGCTGGTTTCTTCTCTAATTACTCCAAAGAACGACTTTCCCTTTCCACGTCTGGTGATCTATGTGACTATGTGTTTTTCAAGTGCACATTTCCCTGCGGCTTTCAATGCAAAGATGTGCCTGTGCTGGTTTGATCATTCCCAAACAATAGAAAATATTTCAATGCATAAGTAAAACAGATCTAAGTGCTAAACAATATTTCAAGGAACTAAAAACTTCATTTTAATCACAAACAAGCTGCAAGGCAATTTTCAATTACAGCCAGCTTTTTTATTTTTCTCCAGCTGTGTGTCCCTGCTGATTCCTGAAATTACATGTAAGTTGTCCCAGATTTTCAAGTGGTGTACCTACCGAGGTTTTTCTTTTGTCAGTTGATGAAGTATCTGTGATTAGAACTTAAATAAATTGGCATTTATAAGATTCATTGCCCCACCCTGTAAATTTCAGGACATGATGATGGAGCATACAGGGATTAGGAGATATCCCCAGTGACAGCATGCAGCCTGATTAGGCCACTGGTGTTTCAAGACCTCACCTCCGCTGCAGGAACAGCAAAGGATAATGTGAGAGCGAAGCCCTAGAAAAAAGGAATCTGTTGGGTTTTAAACAATCAGGTCAATAACGGATTGTATTTTCAAAGCTCTACAGAGTCCCTGCTTTTAGAAAAGTTTGCAGCTGTTTGTTTCCCCTAATATTGTTTTCAAGTAAAACCTCTGTGTTAGCAGAATTGAAATGGATATATTTATATTTGGAGGACTCAGAGAAAATCTTGCACTTACAGGAAACCTTGTATCTTTCTTTGAAAAAAAAGACAGCAGTATTAATGCCACACAAAAAGAAAGGCAAACTTTAGATCATGATTTTCTTTGCCTCCTTGACCAATCTAATATCTATTGCTTGGCCAATTCCCAGTCATCTTTTTTAATGGCCACTCACTAAAGAAATGGAATTGTCAGTCCTTATTTGAAGGGCTCCTTTAATGTTTTGGGAAAATACTGATAGGGAAACATAAAAGTGAAAGAAGTGTCAAGAGGAGGTGTGAAAATGAAGAATGCACGATAGACAAAATAGTAAAAGACCTTGAGTAGAAACAACAGGTAATTTGGTAATTTACTATAAAAATAAAAAAGTAATGTAAGTGCACAAAAAGAAACAGAAAACACAATTAGATTTCAAGTATAAAAATTACTTTTTTTTTTGGAAACTTAGAATGAGAAGTTGGTATTTAACTGCAAAAGATTTTATTTTCTTGGCCAAAAACTGGAGTAATTAAAAATGCCTTAAGCATGTTGAACAATAATACTCGGTTACACACTAAAATATTTGAAGAACAGTGCACAGTATTGGAGAGAATAGAGAACACCTTCACTGGGTCCTCTAGAAAGAATTCAGGGTGTTTAAATGGCTTCTATGTGTTTTACCTTTTGATTGAGTTTTTAGATATTTCCTATGAGACTGGAGGAAACAAATTGAAAATTAAAGTTGTTTAAAGGTAATGAACTGGGAAAACCTGTCGGAAATTAGAGAAAATACAAACTAAATTTGGTAGAACAGTAGTGTGAACTTTAAAATAATTATTTTCCTTTTTATCCGTAGATTTAATGAATCATTATTAATTAGAGAGAAAATGAAAGCATTAAAGATATTATAAGGCATGTTTGTATTTCCAAAAAACCTGATATATTTCTGATATATATTTCTTTTGGTAATCTATGTATTTTTCACTGTTGAGTTTCCTACTTTTATGTCACCATTTATAAATTCTAAGAAAAATTTAATAATAAAGTTGCCTTATTCACTTTGAGTGCATGCTCACCATGCTTGTGAGTTTTAATTAATACCAGGTATTCCACTTTTACATGTCCTTTCACATGTTTTATGTATTTATATTAATTTTCACATGACTATTTTTCAGAACAAGATTTTAGCACATACATGTGTGTATTATACGTATTTTGAGTCTGTAATCTCATATTTCATTTTTATCTGAGGAATTGTTTATTAATATTTCTTTTTTGTTGTACTTTTTCTTTTATTGTATTTTTTTAATTTATATTTCAAATATTCAAACCATTCCCTGTTTCCCAGACACAAGACCCTCGGCCATCTCCCCCCTCTTTTATAAGGGTGTTTCCCTCCCCATCCATCTCCCCCTTCCCACCTCTGCCTGACATTCCTCTGCAAAGGGGATCGAACCTTTGCAGGACGAAGGGCTTCTCCTTCCATTGGTGCCCAAATGGCCATCCTCTGCTACATATGCAGCTAGAGCCATGGGTCAGTCCATGTATATAGTCTTTGGTTAGTGGTTCATCACTGTGAGCTCTGGTTGGTTGTCATTGTTGTTCTTATGGGGTTGCAAGCCCCTTCAGCTCTTTCAATCCTTTCTCTAATTCCTCCAACAGGAGTCCCGTTCTCAGTCCAGTGTTTTGCTGCTAGCATTCGCCTCTGTATTTGACATGCTATGGCTGTGTCTCTCAGGAGAGATCTATATCCAGTCCTGTTAGCATGCACTTCTTAACTTCATCAGTCTTATCTGGTTGTGGTGACTCTGTGTGTGTGTGTGTGTGTGTGTGTGTGTGTGTGTGTGTGTGTGTGTGTGTACATAATACGTGTATCAATTTTGCAGAAGATACCATGAGGTGGTGAGAAGAAGGTATATCCTTTTGTTTTAGGATGAAATGTTCTATAATATTTGTTAAGTCCATTTGGTTCATAACTTCTGTTAGATTCTCTACGCCTCTGTTTAATTTCTCTTTCCATGATCTGTTCATTGATGAGAGTGAGGTATTGAAATCTCCTACTATTATTGTGTGAGGTGCAACAAATGCTTCGAGCTCTAGTAAGGATTCTTTTATGAATACAGGTGCCCTTACATTTGGAGCATAGATATTTAGGATTGAAAGTTCATCTTCACAAATTTTTCCTTTGATGAATATGAAGTGTCTTTACTTATCTTTTTTTATAACTTTTGGTTGAAAGTCGACTTTATTGGATATAAAATGGCTACTCTAGGTTGTTTCTTTGGACCATTTGCTTAGAAAATTTTTTTCCATTTATTTACTCTGAGGTAGTATCTGTCGTTGTCTCTGAGGTGTGTTTCCTGTATACAGCAAAATGCTAAATCCTCTTTACATATCCAATCTCTTAGTCTATGTATTTTTGTGGGGGAATTCAGTCCATTGATGTTGAGAGATGTTAAGGAATAGTGATTGTTGCTTCCTGATATTTTCGTTGTCAGAGTTGGAATTATGTTTGAGGGTCTCTCTTCTTTTAGTTTCATTGCAAAGAGATTATTTTCTTGCTTTTTCCATGGGGTAGTTTCCCTCCTTGGGTTGGAGTTTTCCATTTAATATCCTTTGTAGGACTAGATTTGTAGAAAGATATTGTGTAAATTTGGTTTTGTCATGAAATATCTTGGTTTCTCCATCTATATTAATTGAGAGTTTTGCTGGATACAGTAGCTTTGACTGGCATTTGTGTTCTCTTAGGGTCTGCATGACATCTGTCCAGGATCTTCTCCTTTCATAGTCTCTGGTGAGAAATCTGGTATAATTCTGATAGGTCTACCTTTATATTTAACTTAGCCTTTTCCCCTTTCAATATATATTTGTTTTGCTTTTAATATTCTTTCTTGTTTTGTGCATTTGGTGTTGTGACTATTATGTGACTAGAGGAATTTCTTTCCTGGTCCAATATACTTGGAGTTCTGTATGCTTCTTGTATGTTTATAGGCATATCTTTAGTTTAGGGAAGTTTTCTTTCTATAATTTAGTTGAAGATATTACTGGCCCGTTCAGGTGGGAGTCTTCACTTTCTTCTATAACTATTATCCTTAGGTTTGATCTTCCCATTATGTCCTGGATTTCCTGGGTGTTTTAGGCTAGGAGCTTTTTGTGTTTTTTACATTATCTTTGATGTTTGTGTCAATGTTTTCTATGGTATCTTTTGCCTTGGAGATTCTCTCTTCTCTCTCTTGAATTCTGTTGGTGATACTTGCATCTATGACTCCTGATCTCTTCTCTAGGTTTTCTATCTCCAGAGTTGTCTCACTTTGTGCTTTCTTTATTGTTTCTATTTCCATCTTTAAATCCAGGATGATTTTATTCAATTCATTCACCCATTTCGTTGTGTTTTCCTGTAATTCTTTAAGGGATTTTTGTGTTTCCTCTTTAATGGTTTCTACTTTTTGCTTATATTGTCCCTTTTGTTTTTAAGGGAGTTATTTATGTCCTTCTTAAAGTATTCCATCATCATCATAAAATGTGATTTTAAATCTAACTCTTGCGTTTCCGGTGTGTTTGAATATCCAGTATTTGCTTTGGTGGGATAATTGGACTCTCATATTGCCAAGTAGTCTTGTTTTCTCTTGCTTAGGTTTCTGTGCTTGCTTCTTGCCATCAGGCTGTCTCTGGTTTCAGCTTGTCTTTCTGTCTCTGACAGTGCCTTGACCCTCCTGTAGACCTGTGTGTCAGCACTCCTGTAGACCTGTTTTCTTTCAGCTGGATCTGGGAACAAAGAACTCTCCTCTGAGGTGTGTAGGTGCTCCTGGTGACTGGCTTTCAGCTATAGGTACAGGCAGAAACCCAAAGGTTCCTGCCCCTGACTGATCCTAAGTCCCTGTGCCCAATAGGAACATATGGCATTAGGCAATTTCCTTTTGGGTCAGGAATGTGGGCAGAAAGTAGTTGTGTTCTCTGAGTTCTCAAGAGTGTTCCCACTTCTGAGGGCCCAGCTCTCTCTGCCATGGGACTTGGATGCAGGGAGCTGTGTAACCGATTTAGTTCAATTATGGGCACAGGCATAAACCAGCAAGTTCCTGTTGTTGACTCTCCTATACTCCTTTATCCAGAGGCACTATGCAGTTTCATCTTGGGCCAGGGATGAGGGCAGAAGTTGGCAGAACTGGCGGTCTTACCTGAGGTCTCAGGATTATCTGTACATCATGGAATTCAGCTCTTTCCACCAAGGCATTTGGGTACAGGGAGCTGTGTGACCAGTTCAGTTCAGTTCTGTGCAGAGCCAGAAACCCTTACCATTATTTCTAATATTTTATGATAGTTTTGTGGTACAAGGTGTTAGAAATCATACTTTTGAAATAGATATTTGGCCTCCAAATAAACGCTAATAGATTTAGGTATATTGCTAGAGCATGTGAATGTTATAAGTTAATATGCAGTTAAGGTTAAATTCTGACAACATAAAGCAATTTCTAATGGTAAGGAGAAAATAATTCTCTCCACACATTAAAGTGTCTTTTAGTTGTTTTATAAACTGGGTGCAATTAGAATTGTGCAATTAGAGTCATTAGCATGCACATGTATATCAGAACACTGGAGTATGGGTGACCCTGTACAGGACTCACCGCTAAGAAAATTGATGATCCTGACTTTCTTTACTTCACAGCCATCAACTGTGTGGCAGCTCAGCCAGAGTGAGCAATACAAAAGCATCTCTGTACTTATGCTGGAAGTATAACATTGTACATTGTGGACAAACTTTATAAAGTTAATTAGAGCTTCTGTGGTTTCATACGTGCAACTGTCACCATATACTAAAAGATAGTCAAAAGACAAAGTATCATTTGATTCCTCCCAGCTTTGATGTTTTAGTTTGCCTGCCTGCTCCTTAGTGACGGTCACTAAACCATGTAGTAGACAAGGACAGTATAGCTATCCCCTATAGAACTGACCCCACTGGTCAACATGCCTATTCTCATATTGATCATTTGGCTCTTTCCATTAACTAGTGGGTACTATATAAGAAGCTTATCTCTCAACATTTAAAATTTTAGTTACATAGATCACCTTTAAGAAAATTATTTTTTCTGTTCTAAATCTATTTATATCTCTTTTGTCTTCTAAAACTTTTAATTAAAAAAAGTGATAGTTTCCATGATATAATTCAGTTTTGAGGCATTTTAAGTTCAGTGTAATGTAAAACATTTTAACTAACACATTTTGATTCATAAAATAGTATTCATAGATCATTTTTTCTTTTCTAAAAAAGCCACCCTTTCATAGAATTTCATGGGTGTTGTGTATTTATTTTATGGAAAGTATCACTAAGGAATTAGTCACACTGTTGATCCAAAAGAAAATTTAAAAAGATAATATGTTTTAATAAAATAACTGTATTTCAACTGGATTGTAAATTCTTTCATTAAATATATGTTTTCTCTCCTGCTATTACTTATTACTACTTAAATATTTTCTAAAAGTCTACCAACACAAAATTTATTGTTTACTATAGATAGGTTAATTTTTGGATCTATATGTATATGCAATCAATCCAAAGAACAGGTTTAGCTTGACTATCAAATTATTCTGTTTTAGAAATTTATATTTCACTGGCAGAGCTATTCTGTCAGTGAATATTTTAGTAGTGCATGTTAATCACTGCTAGTTTAATACTTATTTCTGGCATTAAAATGCTCATTAGAGACAGACTGAATAATGAATAACACAAGTTAAAAATTAGCTTCTGTTAGATCACAGTAATTTGTAAAGTAGGCAATAAATACTAGTTTTTACTACTTTATTATGCTATTCATATTCTCAAAATGTAAAAGTAAAAAAAAAACCAAATATAATGAAGATATTATTGTAATCGGTTTTATATTTTAATAAGAATATAAAAATTAACATTTTTAAGTATCAGTATCTATGTCCATTTTAATGCTGTCACTCAAAATAATCTATCTGTCTTTTGATTAAAAGTAGAATGACTTAGGTTAAATGGAAAGGTTAATATACCTATATTTATCATCGTACATTATAAAGATGAACTGAATTGTTTTGAACATATCCAGTTTAAAACAAATTTTAAATTAGTACTATAAAAGAATTAAATGAGTTGATGAGAATATTAAGTACCCCTCAAAATTCAGAGAGCATCTGCGAAGAATGGACTGGAAATATGGCTGTAGGGAAACATACAAATTGTATCAAAGTCAGTATAAAGACTGTGAAAAGAATATCACCAATACTTACTATTCTACAATTTATGCTATTTTATTATTTCTTTTCATTCAAACATTTGCCTTAAGAATCATTTTATCTAGAAGGTATAATTTATTGTTCTATCCTAGAAAATGTATCTGTAGTCAGATTAACCAATGACTTGGAATATATACCATTATTTGTAGAATGCTTATTCTAGCAAGACCACATAAGACAAAGTATGTCGGGGAATTATATTTGAGGAAGAGTACTAATACATTGTTTTTCAATATAATCATAAATTAATAAAGCATATCAAATTTTCTGACCTATTCCTAAGCTTAGTCATAAAACATATATCTTAAACCCAGCTTTATGAATAGGTAAAAGGCATAGAAGCTCTAAAAAGAATAATGTACAAGGACGTCTGAAGTCAACTTAAAGGAGAACACCGTGGATAATTGAAAGAGGCACCTTATGTAAAGTTCCTTCAAAGATAAATATACTGTAACTCCTGTTCTATATAACAGGTAATATCACAGTACATATGTCTTTCCATTCGAAATTCTAGAAACATCCATTGTAAAGGATTTTCAGTAATCATTTTAAGAAATACTAAACGATATGGATGAACTCCCATTATAAAGAATTGATATAAAAATTGGCTTTAAAATGAAACATCATAACTTTTGGTAGTATCTGTGAGATTTTGAAGTAACTGTGATCAATATGATATAGGAAATCAAATAAATGACAGAGAATGTGAACACAAAGAGAACGGTTATGAGAACAAAATGGTACAAACAAAAATACATTTAAACTCACACACACACACAACACCCCCCACACACACACACACAAGGGGAGAGAGAATGAGGGAGGCGAGAGGGAAAGACACAGATAATCACCCTAGAATTAAAGTTAAATAAATACATAAAATAAAAATAACTCCAATAGCACAAACATAATGACTGTAATTGCTATAAGACTTTTATTTGTAAATAAGAGATGGATTTATTTGAATATTTTATTACATTTACTATTTTTTTGGACTGTGTTGAAGAGTTTCATAAGCTACAATATATATGTTATATTGTGTGTGTGTGTGTGTGTGTGTGTGTGTGTGTGTGTGTTTTCAGATTTCAGATCACTTGAGAGAGCGGTATCTCTATCTGTTTCTATCCTAAAGGATTAAATTCAGTTGGTGAGGTTTGAGGTCAAAGAGCCTTTATCTTATTTGTCTTGGATCAGTTTTATTAGTTGTTTTGGGTTTAACTTGAAGTGGATCTAAAACTGGTTACATTGAAGTCATTGGCCTCAGCTTGTTCTATTTAGTGGAGGCTGGATTATATAGTCCCTGATTTCTTTAATGGATTAACTCATTGATAATTTCATAGATGAGAATTGTACTAGAACATTTCAAGTCATAGAAAAGTGATAAACTACAGCCAAACATTTGAGAAGTATATCTAACTTTTTTAAATTTTATTTTTCTTGGATATTTTATGTATTTACATTTCAAATGTTATCCCCTTTCCTCCCTCTCCCATACTTCCTCCCCTCCCCCTGCTTCCATGAAGATGCTCCCACTCCCATCCGCCCACTTGAACATCAATGCCCTGGCATTAACTTACAGTTGGGAAACAAGCATTCCCAGGACATAAATAACACCCTTAAAGAAATGCAGGACAACAAAGATAAACAAGCAGAAGCCTTTAAAGAGGAAACATAAATCCCCTTAAAGAATTACAGGAAAACAAAACCAAATGGGTGAAAGAATTAAATAAAACCATCCAGGATCTAATAAAGGGTATTGAAACAGTAAAGAAACGACCCTGGAGATAGAAAACCTAGGAAAGAGATCAGGAGTCATAGAAGCATACATTACCAATAGAATACAAGAGATTGAAGAGAGAATCTCAGGGGCAAAAGATATCATAGAAAACATTGACACAATAGTCAAAGAAAATGCAAAAAAGCAAAAAAGCTCCTAATCCAAAACATCGAGGAAATCCAGGACACCATAAGACCAAACCTAAGAATAACTTTTATACCTTTCTTCACTCTGTATCTCTCTCTTTTTTTTTAAATTGACTTTTCACTTTTTTTCTTTTTTTATTGGATCTTTTATTTATTTACATTTCAAATGTTATCCCCTTTCCCGGTTTCTCCTCCAGAAATCCCCTATCCCATTCATGTTCTCCTACTTTTATGAGGGTGCTCCCCAACCCATCCTGCCCTGGCATTCCCCTACACTGGAGCATCGAGTGTTTTCAGGACCAAGGGCCTCTCCTCCCATTGATCCCGGACAAGGCCATCCTCTGCTGCATATGCAGTTGGATCTATTGGTCATTTCACGTGTACTATTTTGTTGGTGGTTTAGTTCCTGTGTGATCTGGAGTATGTGGTTGGTTGATGTTGTTCTTCCTATGGAATTGTAACGCTCTTCAGCTCCTTTCGTTCTTTCTCTAACTCCTTCATTAGGGACCCGGTTCTCAGTCTAATGGTTGGCTGTGAGCATCTGCTTCTGTATTTCTCAAGCTCTGGTAGCTACATCAGGCTCATGTTAGGAAGCACTTTTTGGCATCCACAATAGTGGCTGGGTTTGATGTCTGTATATGGGATGAATCCCCAGTTGGGGAAAACTCTGGGTGGCCTTTCCTTCAGTCTCTGCTTCACATTTTGTTTCTTTATTTCCTCCTGTGAGTATTTTGTTCCCCCTTTTAAGAAGGACTGAAGAACCCACACTTTGGTCTTCCTTCTTCTTGAGTTTATTTCCTTTTATTTTGCATGGAACTGGGAACTTTCCTGTGCATTCTCAACCAGGAAGATTTTGCCTTGCCTCAGGACTAAGAGCAATGAAGCTGTATGACTTAACTTAAAGACCACGAGTCAAAGTAAACCTTTGGTCATTCTCAATTATGTAAAGAATTGGGATCACAACAAAGGAAGAAATGATAATACAATTAATACATTAAATATAAGACTTTGATTTCACTGAGACCTATGAGTCATACTGTTCACAATGCCTATCTGGTATTTCAAATTTCATTAATTTCATATGTCTGCGCTTACAAGATTCATCCAATGTTAGCTCATCTTTACTTGACAGGAAACTAAATTATATGTTCTGGCAAAATGCTGTCACATGGAAATAGTTAACCTCCATATTATTTCTTAATCTTTAGAGATAATAAATAATCAATAAATGTACAGAGTCATTGACTATCTTGAACATATGGAGAATTCTCCAATTTTCATTTTAAAAGGAGTCCTGATATGCCTGGATTATGTTTTGTGACAATTTCAGTCATATTAGAAGCTATATGTGCAAGTGAAAAATGTGGTAGCAATTGATTTATTAGTAAATTAGAAATTTGCTTTGTTTTAAGTTAGGGGAACTTAGCCATCAACATGGAGGTGTTGGTTGCTTAATGGACTATAGATACTGCTGCCTTTATTTTCTTACAGCGAGGGACTTTTTCTTTCTTTTTTTTGAACTGCTAGCCAAAATAAGCTTACATCTAAATTGCTTAATTAATATATTTCATCTAAGGTTGGGGATTGAGCTCAGTGGTAGAGCGCTTGCCTAGCAAGCACAAGGCCCTGGTTCGGTCCCCAGCTCTGAAAAAAAAAAAAAAAAAAAGAAAAAGAAAAAAGAAAAAAAATTTTCATCTATCACAGCAAAAGAAAAAAAAGTAGGACAGAGTGACTAATCGTCACTCACTACATAAGCTTCATTACATTCTATATCATTCATGATGACTGAAATATATATATATATGTATATATATGTATATATATATACATATATATGGAAATTAGTGCACCAAAATATATTAGACAAGTTTCCCCAATCATGTAATTAGTATTCAAGAGAGTAAGAAATTAAAGTCCTAGGTGTAGATCAATACTATTATTCTATTAAGTGAGTATAGAATTAAAATGACACTCCCCACCACCATGAATATCAGTACATCTTCAAATACTTATCTGAGAACTGTATATTTATAATAGATAGAAACAAACACACAGACTCCACAACTGTTTAGTGTTTAGAGAATAATATTCTATGAAATTTTAGGTATAAGTGATACATAAATTCACAGCCCTTGCCACAAAGTTCAGGGATGTTCATGAAATAAGGAATGGAAAGATTATAAAAACCAGATATAATCAAGAACATTGGTGAAACTGTGCATCCAAGACACTACAGTATAGTTGCACGTATGAGCTCATAGGGGCCACAGCAATGTGCCTAAGACTCACTCATGATCAAGGCAAGTAAAATCCATTCAAGGAATAGATATCAACCATAAAACCCAATTATGACCAGAGGAATCATTCATATTTGATACCTGTTTGAACAATGGGAGCTGATTTTCTTTAATATTACATCATCCAAAGAACCACATACCAGGAAAGACACTATTCCCAGGATTAGCAGCTGACAAAAACTTGAAATTCTGAGTTTCAAAATAAAATAAAATGAAGCAAAGCAAAAGAAAACAGAAAAGCAAAAAACCAAAAACAAACAAAAACAAAAAACCCCTAATAGTTGGAAAATAGGGTTGAGAAGAGGTATCTATAGGGAATTTGAGAGAAAGGGGATTAATGTGTAAAAAACCAAGCAAGTAAAAGATCTGTATGAAAAGAACTTCAAGCCTCTGAAGAAAGAAATTGAAGAAGACCTCAGAAGATGGAAAGAACTCCCATGCATATGGATTGGCAGGATTAATATAGTAAAAATTGCCATTTTACCAAAAGCAATCTACAGATTCAATGCAATCCCCATCAAAATGCCAATCCAAATCTTCAGAGAGTTAGAACAATTTGAAAATTCATCTGGAATAACAAAAAACCCAGGATAGCTAAAACTATCATCAACAATAAAAGGACTTCTGGGGGAATCACTATACCTAAAGTCAAACAGTATTTCAGAGCAATAGTGATAAAAACTGCATGGTATTGGTACAGAGACACAAAGATAGACCAGTGGAATAGAATTGAAGACCCAATCTTCCTGGTTGATGCCGCCATAGAGAGCTCTTAGGCAACATCCCACGAGCAAACTTGAGCCTTGGGACCACAGGTAAGACCAACTTTTCTGCTGCAAGAGACCTGCCTGGTGAACTCAGGACACACAGAGGCAAAATTCCTCTAGGACTGGGCACTTCCGGTGTTTACCTGGAGTCCCAAACCCGCAGATCCCGCCCCACAGCAGCTCTCTGCTCCCAAACCCCGTGGGAGAGAGACCTCACCACCTGGTCAGGTGGGCACTCCTGAGGCTGCAGAGCGGAAGAGACCACCAACACTGCCCACCACTGCCCACATCCCTGGCCCAAGAGGAAACTGTATAAGGCTTCTGGGTTCCCATAGAGGAGGGCCCAAGAGCAGCAGGACCGCTGCATCTGAGACACCGCCAGAACCTGAAGGGATCTACCGGATAAACAGTTCTCTGCACCTGATCCCGAGGGAGGGAGAGCTAAACCTTCAGAGAGGCAGACACGCTTGGGAAACCAGAAGAGACTGCACTCTGCACACATCTCTGACGCCAGAGGAAAACACCAAACGCCATCTGGCACCCTGGTGCATGGAAGCTCCAGGAAAGGGTGGCACAGATCTTCATGGTTGATGCCACCACAGAGAGCTCGTAGGCAATACCCCACGAGCAAACTTGAGCCTTGGGACCACAGGTAAGACCAACTTTTCTGCTGCAAGTGACCTACCTGGTGAACTCCAGACACAGGCCCACAGGAGCAGCTGAAGACATGTAGATAGGAAAAACTGCACGTCCGAAAGCAGAACACTCTGTCCCCATAACTGGCTGAAAGAAAACAGGAAAACAGGTCTATAGCACTCCTGACACACAGGCTTATAGGACAGTCTAGCCACTGTCAGAAATAGCAGAACAAAGTAACACTAGAGATAATCTGATGGCGAGAGGAAAGCGCAGGAACCCAAGCAACAGAAACCAAGACTACATGGCATCATCGGAGCACAATTCTCCCACCAAACCAAACACTGAATATCCAAACACACCAGAAAAGCAAGACCTAGATTTAAAATCATATTTGATCATAATGCTGGAGGACTTCAAGAAAGATGTGAAGAACTCCCTTAGAGAAACACAGGAAACATTAATAAACAAGTAGAAGCCTACAGAGAGGAATCGCAAAAACCCCTGAAAGAATTACAGGAAAACATGAATAAACAAGTGGAAGCCCATAGAGAGGAGTCACAAAAATCCCTGAAAGAATTCCAGAAAAACACAATCAAACAGTTGAAGTAATTAAAAGTGGAAATAGAAGCAATAAAGAAAGAACACATGGAAACAACCCTGGATATAGAAAACCAAAAGAAGAGACAAGGAGCTGTAGATACGAGCTTCACCAACAGAATACAAGAGATGGAAGAGAGAATCTCAGGAGCAGAAGATTCCATAGAAATCATTGACTCAACTGTCAAAGATAATGTAAATCAGAAAAAGCTACTAGTCCAAAACATACAGGAAATCCAGGACTCAATGAGAAGATCAAACCTAAGGATAATAGGTATAGAAAAGAGTGAAGACTCCCAGCTCAAAGGACTAGTATATATCTTCAACAAAATCATAGAAGAAAACTTCCCTAACCTAAAAAAAAGAGATACCCATAGGCATACAAGAAGCCTACAGAATTCCAAATAGATTGGACCAGAAAAGAAACACCTCCCGTCACACAATAGTCAAAACACCAAATGCACAAAATAAAGAAAGAATATTAAAAGCAGTGAGGGAAAAAGGTCAAGCAACATATAAAGGCAGACCTATCAGTATCACACCAGACTTTTCACCAGAGACTATGAAAGCCAGAGGATCCTGGACAGATGTCATACAAACCCTAACAGAACACAAATGCCAGCCCAGGTTACTGTATCCTGCAAAAATCTCAAATAACATAGATGGAGAAACCAAGATATTCCATGACAAAACCAAATTTACACAATATCTTTCTACAAATCCAGCATTACAAAGGATAATAAATGGTAAAGCCCAACATAAGGAGGCAAGCTATACCCTAGAAGAAGCAAGAAACTAATCGTCTTGGCAACAAAACAAAGAGAAGAAAAGCACACAAACATAACCTCAAATCCAAATATGAATATAACAGGAAGCAATAATCACTATTCCTTAATATCTCTTGACATCAATGACCTCAACTCCCCAATAAAAAGACATAGATTAACAAACTGGATACGCAACGAGGACCCTGCATTCTGCTGCCTACAGGAAACACACCTCAGAGACAAAGACAGACACTACCTCAGAGTGAAAGGCTGGAAAACAACATTCCAAGCAAATGGTCAGAAGAAGCAAGCTGGAGTAGCCATTCTAATATCAAATAAAATCAATTTTCAAATAAAATTCATCAAAATATAAGGAAGGACACTTCATATTCATCAAAGGAAAAATCCACCAAGATGAACTCTCAATCCTAAATATCTATGCCCCAAATAAAAGGGCAACTACATACGTAAAA
The DNA here is from genome assembly GCF_021556685.1 of Rattus norvegicus. Classification (NCBI taxonomy): domain Eukaryota; kingdom Metazoa; phylum Chordata; class Mammalia; order Rodentia; family Muridae; genus Rattus; species Rattus norvegicus. Next base: position 53,605,997 of record NC_141547.1, on the reverse strand, counting down.
GAAACCTTACTAAAGCTCAAAACACACATTGCACCTCACACAATAATAGTAGGAGATTTCAACACCCCACTCTCATCAATGGACAGATCATGGAAACAGAAATTAAACAGAGACGTAGACAGACTACGAGAAGTCATGAGCCAAAGGGACTTAACAGATATTTATAGAACATTCTATTCTAAAGCAAAAGGATATACCTTCTTCTCAGCTCCTCATGGTACTTTCTCCAAAATTGACCATATAATTGGTCAAAAAACGGGCCTCAACAGGTGCACAAAGATAGAAATAATCCCATGCATGCTATCGGAACACCACGGCCTAAATCTGGTCTTCAATAACAATAAGGGAAGAATGCCCACATATACATGGAAATTGAACAATGCTCTACTCAATGATAACCTGGTCAAGGAAGAAATAAAGAAAGAAATTAAAGACTTTTTGGAATTTAATGAAAATGAAGGTACAACATACCCAAACTTATGGGACACAATGAAAGCTGTGCTAAGAGGAAAACTCATAGCGCTGAGTGTCTGCAGAAAGAAACAGGAAGGAGCATATGTCAGCAGCTTGAGAGAACACCTAAAAGCTCTTGAACAAAAAAAAGCAAATACACACAGGAGGAGTAGAGGTCAGGAAATAATCAAACTCAGAGCTGAAATCAACCAAGAAGAAACAAAAAGGACCATAGAAAGAATCAACAGAACCAAAAATTGGTTCTTTGAGAAAATCAACAAGATAGATAAACCCTTAGCCAGACTAATGAGAGGACCCAGAGAGTATGTCCAAATTAAGAAAATCAGAAATGAAAAAGGAGACATAATTACAGATTCAGAGGAAATTCAAAAAATAATCATATCTTACTATAAAAGCCTATATTCAACAAAACTTGAAAATCTGCAGGAAATGGACAATTTCCTAGACAGATACCAGGTATCAAAGGTAAATCAGGAACAGATAAACCAGTTAAACAACCCCATATTCCTAAGGAAATAGAAGCAGTCATTAAAGGTCTCCCAACCAAAAAGAGCCCACGTCCAGACGGGTTTAGTGCAGAATTCTATTAGACCTTCATAGAAGACCTCATACAAATATTATCCAAACTATTCCACAAAATTGAAACAGATGGAGCAATACCGAATTCCTTCTATGAAGCCACAATTACTCTTATACCTAAACCACAGAAAGAACCAACAAAGAAAGAGAAGTTCAGACCAATTTCCCTTATGAATATCGACGCAAAAATACTCAATAAAATTCTGGCAAACCAAATTCAAGAGCACATCAAAACAATCGTCCACCATGATCAATTTGGTTTCATCCCAGGCATGCAGGGATGGTTTAATATACGGAAAACCATCAACGTGATCCATTATATAAACAAACTGAAAGAACAAAACCACATGATCATTTCATTAGATGCTGAGAAATAATTTGACAAAATTCAACACCCCTTCATGACAAAAGTCCTGGAAAGAATAGGAATTCAAGGCCCATACCTAAACATAGTAAAAGCCATATACAGCAAACCAGTTGCTAACATTAAACTAAATGGAGAGAAACTTGAAGCAATCCCAGTAGAATCAGGGACTAGACGAGACTGCCCACTCTCTCCCTATTTATTCAATATAGTTCTTGAAGTTCTAGTCAGAGCAATCAGACAACAAAAGGAGGTCAAGGGGATACAGATCAGAAAAGAAGAAGTCAAAATATCACTATTTGCAGATGATATGACAGTATATGTAAGTGATTCCAAAAGTTCCACCAGAGAACTACTAAAGCTGATTAACAACTTCAGCAAAGTACCTGGGATTAAATTAACTCAAATAAATCAGTAGCCTTCCTCTACACAAAAGAGAAACAGGCCGAGAAAGAAATTAGGGAAATGACACCCTTCATAATAGACCCAAATAATATAAAGTATCTCGGTATGACTATAACCAAGCAAGTAAAAGATCTGTACAAGAACTTCAAGACTCTGAAGATAGAAATTGAAGAAGACCTCAGAAGATGGAAAGATCTCCAATGCTCATGGATTGGCAGGATTAATATAGTAAAAATGGCCATTTTACCAAAAGCGATCTACAGATTCAATGCAATCCCATCAAAATACCAATCCAATTCTTCAAAGAGTTAGACAGAACAATTTGCAAATTCATCTGGAATAACAAAAATTCCAGGATAGCTAAAACTATCCTCAACAATAAAATGACTTCAGGGGGAATCACTATCCCTGAACTGAAGCAGTATTACAGAGCAATAGTGATAAAAACTGCATGGTATTGGTACAAAGATAGACAGATAGACCAATGCAACAGAATTGAAGACCCAGAAATGAACCCACACACCTATGGGCACTTGATTTTTGACAAAGGAGCCAAAACCATCAAATGGAAAAAAGATAGCATTTTCAGCAAATGGTGCTGGTTCAACTGGAGGTCAACATGCAGAAGAATGCAGATCGAACCATCCTTATCACCCTGTACAAAACTTAAGTCCAAGTGGATCAAGGACCTCCACATCAAACTAGATACACTCAAACTAATAGAAGAAAAACTAGGGCAGCACCTGGAACACATGGGCACTGGAAAAAATTTCCTGAACAAAATACCAATGGCTTATGCTCTAAGATCAAGAATCGACAAATGGGATCTCATAAAACTGCAAAGCTTCTGTAAGGCAAAGGACACTGTGGTTAGGACAAAACGGCCACCAACAGATTGGGAAAAGATCTTTACCAATCCTACAACAGATAGAGGCCTTTTATCCAAAATATACTAAGAACTCAAGAAGTTAGACCACAGGGAGACAAATAACCCTATTAAAAAATGGTGTTCAGAACTAAACAAAGAATTCACAGCTGAGGAATGCCGAATGGCTGAGAAACACCTAAAGAAATGTTCAACATCTTTAGTCATAAGGGAAATGCAAATTAAAACAACCCTGAGATTTCACCTCATTCCAGTGAGAATGGCTAAGATCAAAAACTCAGGTGACAGCAGATGCTGGCAAGGATGTGGAGAAAGAGGAACACTCCTCCATTGTTGGTGGGATTGCAGACTGGTACAACCATTGTGGAAATCAGTCTGGAGGTTTCTAAGAAAATTGGTCATTGAACTGCCTGAGGATCCAGCTATACCTCTTAGGTATATACCCAAAAGATGCCCCATCATATAAAAAAGACACGTGCTCCACTATGTTCATCGCAGCCGTATTCATAATAACCAGAAGCTGGGAAGAACCCAGATGCCCTTCAACAGAGGAGTGGATATAGAAAATGTGGTACATCTACACAATGGAATATTACTCAGCTATCAAAAACAATGACTTTATGAAATTCGTAGGCAAATGGTTGGATCTGGAAAATATCATCCTGAGTGAGGTAACCCAATCATAGAAAAACACACATGATATGCACTCATTGATAAGTAGCTATTAGCCCAAATGCTTGAATTACCCTAGATGCCTAGAACAAATGAAACTCAAGACGAATGATCAAAATGTGAATGGTTCACTCCTTCTTTAAAAGTGGAACAAGAATACCCTTGGCAGGGAATAGAGAGGCAAAGATTAAAACAGACACAGAAGGAACACCCATTCAGAGCCTGCCCCACATGTGGCCCATACATATACAGCCATCCAATTAGACAAAATGGATGAAGCAAAGAAGTGCAGGCCGACAGGAGCTGGATGTAGATCGCTCTTGAGTGACACAGCCAGAATACAGCAAACACAGAGGCGAATGCCAGCAGCAAACCACTGAACTGATAAAGGACCCCCGTTGAAGGAATCAGAGAAAGAACTGGAAGAGCTTGAAGGGGCTCGAGACCCCTCATGAACAACAATGCCAAGCAAGCAGTGCTTCCAGTGTCTAAGCCACTACCTAAAGTGTATACATGGACTGACCTTGGACTCTGATCTCATAGGTAGCAATGAATATACCAGTGGAATGAATATACCAGTGGAAGGGGAAGCCCTGGGTCCTGCTAAGACTGAACCCCAAGTGAACTAGATTGTTGGGGGGAGGGCGGCAATGGGGGAGGATGGGGAGGGGAACACTGGTAATAAAGTGGAGGGGGGATGGAGATGTTTGCCCAGAAACCGGGAAAGGGAATAAGACTCGAAATGTATATAAGAAATACTCAAGTTAATAAAAAAAAAAAGAATTGAAGACCCAAAAATGAACCGACACAACTGTTGTCATTCTATTTTTGACAAAGGAGCCAAAACCATCAAATGCAAAAAAGATAGCATTTTCTGCAAATACTGCTGGTTCAACTGGAGGTCAGCAAGTAGAAAAATTCAGATCGATCCATGCTTATCACCCTGTACATAGCTTAAGTCCAAGTGGATCAAGGACCTCTACATCAAACCAGATATACTCAACCTAACAGAAGAAAAAGTGAAGAAGCATCTCGAACACATGGGCACTGGAGAAAATTTCCTGAACAAAACACCAATGGCTTATGCTCTAAGATCAAGAATCAACAAATGTGATCTCATAAAACTGCAAAGCTTCTGTAAGGCAAAGGACACTGTTGCTAGGACAAAAGGACAACCAACTGATTGGGAAAAGATATTTACCAATCCTACAACTGATAGAAGGCTTATATACAAAATATACAAAGAACTCAAGAAGTTAGACCGCAGGTAGACAAATAACCCTATTAAAAAATGGGGTTCAGATCTAAACAAAGAATTCACAGCTGAGGAGTGCCGAATTACTGAGAAACACCTAAAGAAATGTCAAACATCTTTATTCATAAGGGAAATCCAAATCAAAACAACCCTGAGATTTCACCTCATTCCAGTGAGAATGGCTAAGATCAAAAACTCAGGGGACAGCAAATGCTGGCGAGGATGTGCAGAAAGAGGAACACTCCTTCATTGTTGGTGGGATTGCAGACTGGTACAACCATTGTGGAAATCAGTCTGGAGGTTCCTCAGAAAAATGGACATTGAACTACCTGAGGACCCAGATATACCTCTCTTGGCATATACCCAAAAGATGCCCCAATATATAACAAAGACACGAGGTCCACTATGTTCATAGCAGCCTTATTTATACTAGCCAGAAGCTGGGAAGAACCCAGATGCCCTTCAACAGAGGAATGGATACAGAAAATTTGGTACATGTACACAATGGAATATTACTCAGCTATCAAAAACAATGATGTTACGAAATTCATTGGCAAATGGATGGAACTGGAAGATATCATCCTGAGTGAGGTAACCTATCACAGAAAAACACACATGGTATGCACTCATTGATAAGTGGCTATTAGCCCAAATGTTTGAATTACCCTAGATGCACAGAACACATGAAACTCAAGAGGGATGACCAAAATGTGAATGCTTCACTCCTTCTTTAAAAGGGGAACAAGAATACCCTTGGGAGGGAATAGGGAGGCAAAGTTTAGAACAGAATCAGAAGGAACACCCATTCAGAGCTTGCCCCACATATGGCCCATACATATACAGCCACCCAATTAGATCAGGTGGATGAAGCAAAGAACTGCAGGCTGACAGGAACCGGATGTAGATCTATCCTGAGAGACAGAGCCAGAATACAGCAAATTCATAGGCAAATGCCAGCAGCAAACCACTGAACTGAGAACGGGACCCCCGTTGAAGGAATCAGAGAAAGAACTGGAAGAGCTTGAAGGGGCTCGAGACCCCTTGTGAACAACAATGCCAAGCAACTATAGCTTTCAGGGACTAAGCCACTACCTAAAGACTATACATGGACTGACCGTGGGCTCCAACCTTATAGGTAGCAATGAATGGCCTAGTAAGAGCTCCAGTGGAATGGGAAGCCTTTGGTCCTGAGAAGACTGAACCCTCAGTGTACGTGACTGTTGGGGGGAGGGCGGTAATTGGGGAGGATGGGGAGGGAAACACCCATAGAGAAGGGGAGGTGAGGATGCTGGCCTGGAAACCGGGAAAGGGAATAACAATCGAAATGTAAATAAGAAATACCCAATTTAATAAAGATGGAAAAAAAGATATTTTGTTAAATTCTCAAAAAATTACTAAAAGATATAGTTAATAAAAAATGTAAAGTTAATTTACCAATATTCGTTATCTTATTTAAAGTTATCACCAATAAAAGCCTTAGTGAAAGAAACACACAAACACACACACACACACACACACACACACACACACACATAAACACAGACATGGGTAAGGGAGAGATCATTAATAAAATTCACACAATATTCACTAGAGATATTTTCCATAAAATCATTTTTATAACTGATGACTAAATTTATGAATTAGCCTAGCTCTCTCCTTAAATCCAACCTGTGGAATTTAAGGCCAACCTACTCTACAGAGCAAATTCAAAGACAGCCAAAGGTACACAGGGAAACCCTGTATCAAAAAGCCAATACATATGTGAATTTCAAATACTATAAAATGTCAAGGATAATTAAGTAATTATACCGCTATGTAGTTGAAATAAAAGACAAATATAGTATTGTGCTTCATATATTTAAAATATGTTTACTATGCTGTACATAATTATAAAAATGAAAATAAAAGTAAAGAGAAGAATATTCATGCCATAAAAAATATCATGTCTACCTATGTTCTTAAGGAAACAAAGAAGGAAACGCCAATGTTCCCTCTTTCCAGGCAATAGTTTGGGACACTTACACATACTGTAATTAATTCTGATTTATAATGTAGACAATGTTATGAAAAGACAGATCAATACCAATGTTCATCCTTGCATGGAGCAACCCATGGCTCCAGACTCATATCTAGCAGAGGTTGGGCCTTGTTGGGGGCATCAGTGGGAGGAGAAGTCCTTGGGATTGTGAAGACTCAATGCCCCAGTGAAGAGGAATGCCATTGTGGGGAGCTGGTAGGGAGTGGGTGGGTGGGAGCACCCTCATAGCAGTAGGAGGAGGGGGAATGGGAAAGGGGGTTTCTGAAGGGGAAACCAGGAAAGAGGATAATGTTTGAAATGTAAATATCCAATAAACTAAAAGAAAAAAGAAGAAAAGAAAAGAAAATCAGGACACATGTTTGCAACCATTCAATTTTTAGAGATTATACATATATAATGCTACACTCAAATTTCTGATGTTTAATTAATGTATGTTTATTAAATGTATGATGAAGTTGATACTTGATATAAAATATAATGAAAGTGAAAATATACCTGAGTCTGAGTATGTTCTGGATTAGATAACATGAATGGATCGTGACATTTAGTTGATGTGTTGATATGTTTTTATGTACATGTAATATTTTCTCAATCGAAATAAAATAAAACATTTTTTCAGTTTTATAATAGTTTTTAACTCTTCTATGACATTCATACTGCCCTGCAAAAGAAAATACACACGTGAAAATTTTTAAAAAAACGACATTAAATCAGATATTTTAGTTCTTCGTATACTCGGTAAAAAAAATACTTGGTTGTATGATGTGTAGAATTATAAGTATGTGCATATGAGTCTGTGTATATTTGTGGGTCACACAATTGGACTTTACCTTTGCATTTATGTTATGAATGAAAATTAACAAACACAAATGACAGTACAGAATCTGATTAAAAATACAAGTTCATGGAATTTTTACATTTTTCCTAAAAGAGTGATACACACCATGTGTTATTTATCCTTTTTACATACTTCTCTTTTAAAGCAATATTTAATGAGTTATAAAAAAAAAAAACTGGCGCTGCCCAGACCGGCGAACACTACAGTCAGGATGGCTAAAGGTGATCCCAAGAAACCAAAGGGCAAGATGTCCGCCTATGCCTTCTTCGTGCAGACGTGCAGGGAAGAACACAAGAAGAAAAACCCAGAGGTTCCAGTCAACTTTGCCGAGTTTTCCAAGAAGTGCTCTGAGAGGTGGAAGACGATGTCTAGCAAAGAGAAATCAAAGTTTGACGAGATGGCCAAGGCAGATAAGGTACGCTACGGTCGTGAAATGAAAGATTATGAGTCAGCTAAAGGAGGCAAAAAGAAGAAGGACCCGAATGCCCCCAAAAGACCTCCGTCTGGATTTTTCTTGTTCTGCTCTGAATTCCGCCCGAAGATCAAATCTGCAAACCCTGGCATCTCCATTGAAGATGTGGTCAAAAAGCTGGGTGAGATGTGGAATAACTTAAGTGACAGTGAAAAGCAGCCTTACATGACCAAGGCAGCAAAGCTGAAAGAGAAGTATGAGAAGGATGTTGCTGACTATAAGTCTAACGGGCAGTTTGATGGCGCCAAGGGTCCTGCTAAAGTTGCCCGGAAAACGGTGGAAGAAGAGGAGGAGGAGAAGGAAGAGGAAGAAGAGGAGGAGCAAGAAGATGAATAAAAACTCTGTCTCCTTGTGAATACCTTAGAGTAGGAGAGCGCTGTGATTGACACATCTCTTATTTGAGTCGTGTCTATTGCCCTTGTTAGGTTTAATTACAAAATTTGATCACGATCATATTGTAGTTGCTCAAAGTGTCAGTGGTTTACATGAAGTGGCCGTGGGTGTCAGTGGTTTACATGAAGTGGCCGTGGGTGTCCGTAGCGCCCTGAAACTGTATCAAAGTTGTACATAGCTCCAAACGTTTTTAAAAAGGAAAGGCACTCTCTCGTCCTCCTCACTTCAGTGCACTTTGCTGTTCGGGTGGGGTGACAAGGCATTTGAAGATTTTTTTCTGGCATTTTGTTCTCAACTCGTAAGGTAGTGTTAACTATATGGCTATTGGCTAGAAATCTTGAGTTATCAGCTGTACATATCTATAGTTTGTAAGGAGAACAAAGCAACCTAGACAGATTCTTGATGCTCCTTGTTTGGCTTGGAGGCTGTGAGAGGAGATACCTTTCACAGGAGGGCCATAACTCAGGGCGTGCACTGTGAGGCTGGACCTTTTGATACTGCCGTGGGCATCCGTTTAGCTTCAGGTAGTCTTGTTTTTGTACATAGTGGCATAGCATTCTGCTGAGATTCTTAGTTGTGGAGGTGGGGGGAGGGGTCAGCTGGCATGAGAAGTGTTTGGAGATTTTCCTTTAGTTAAGTGCAGTAGATTTTAAACTTTTTAAAGCAACTGTAGAACTCATCGTTGTCAGCAAAGTGAAGAACTACTGCATCAATGGAAGGTCAAGGACCCTTTGTACCTAAACCCAATTTGCAACATTCTGTTATTTTTTGTATATTTAGAATGCTTAAATGTTTTTGAAATTAAATAAACAGTATTACATATTTTTAAAAAAATAAAAATTAAAAAAAAAAACTTCAGCTGGAATCAGGCTTGTGATAACAATGTGGGATGCTCATTCCCATTCAAAGTTTTATTTGTTTGCCATGACATTATGTGCCAGTGAGTACATTTAACACTTTGGATCTGATGATAAAAACAAAAACAAGAAAAAGTTCAATAAAGTTTACATTTTACTTTATTTACATTTTTCCCATCTGACTTACTACTGGCCAAGATTAAACTTTCTTTTAATGAAAATGAAGCTCTAATACAAATATATTAAAATGTATCACTTTAGGAAATCCTGTAAAAATAAAACATGTATGCAACGACCCCTGAGAGGCTCATATTATTATTAAGAAATTACCTTCAGCATTATATTGTATCCAGGTAAAATTTGAAACTTATAATTCTTCTAGATGCCATCACTGTCTGCTCTGAAATCTTGAACACAATCCAACTTCATCTCATAAAACTTTTAATGTTGACTTATTAATAGAATGAACAAACAGCAATTGGTTTTGTTTATCTGGTCTTTCTACAGTACTATTTGTCGAATGAGAGGATAAGATTGAATGACAAACTGTCTTTGCAGAACTTATTCTTATCATTTGAATTTTGCATTTCTCCATGGTCCCATACCTTTGCTTTGGAAGATCTTGTATCTCAATAATGATGGGACTATTATTTTTATATGTGTTCAATTATGTATATTCCAGGAAGTAATAGAGTTTAGAATATAAATTCACAAGTATACAGTATACTATCGAAGAAATAACATCGTGATATGTATGCATAAACCATCCTAAACAACGTGGTAGTATTCCTGTGAGTACAAAAAGAAAAAGTATTGTGGGGCTGGAGAGATGGCTTGGAATTTAAAAATACATACTTCACTTGCAGAAATGATGAGTAGAGTTCCTAGTACTTCTGGCTGCTATTTACAGTGAGATTCATCACCTGTGATTTCTTTGGACTTCTGCATTCATGAACATATCCATACAAATAAGAACACACATGCACATAAATAAATATAAAAGAAAACTTTTGTAACACAAAGTAAAATGTTTTTTTCTTTTATAATTTATAAATGCTATTAGTATATATATATACATATATATATAGTATGTGTGTGTCTTTCTTTGTGTGCATGTGTATTCAAACACATCTGTAAATGAAACAAACTTTATTTTATTTAATAATTCACACAATGAATACTTTATGATCTTCATCATATAAATTCCCTTAGGATAAATGTAGATTACTTGAGACAATAATCTTTCCCAGATCTCTAAAATAGTGATAACTATCCATTACAGTAAAATGCATATATTATCTATATTATGCATATAATATAAAATAAGGTGGATTAATCTTACTGACATTTTGGTAATTATAAGTGTTAATTTTTTAAATCCACAACATATTCTAGCATGAACAGCTATACTAAAAGTAAAAAGTGTTGGACCAGCAATATAGAAAGAATATGTCTCCATAAGTATGTATTTATAATCATTTGGATAGCCCCAGTTCAATCCCCAGGATGTTAGTTAGAATGAATGCTTGAAAACTGTCCTCTTAACACAACATGCATAAAGTAATATTTGCATGTGCAGACATGTGTGTTTTTGTGTGTGCACAGTTAATAAATAGCAGATAAATAAATGCAAATAAGAAACTAAATTACCCATAAAATATTAGTTTTTATATATAAACTATATTCTCACCAGTGTGAGTGCATAAATATGAACTGAAAAAGCACAACAGTGGACATGCTGATGTGGATAGGGTTCATAGACAGTTAGGCATGTCTCCGGAACTCTCACCCAACACAAAAAATTAAAGCAACTAAGAAATACCTAGAGGAGGAGAAATTAGACATTGCCAATTAAGATTATACTACTGAGCATCAAATACTAAGTTGTCATCTTTGAAAACATGAAAGGAACATTAAAGATACTGAACAGTACGGACAGAAGCCTAACATGGTAGCCCTCTGAGAGACCCAACAAGCAGATGACTGAGACAGTTGAAAATATCCAACCCCTGGACTGAAGTCAGGGACCACTGTGGCCGAAATAAGGGAAAGACTGTAAGAAGATGAGGAGGAGAGCCACCCAATAAGAAGACCAGAAGTACCAAGTAATCTGGACTCCTGAGATCTCTCAGACACTGAGCAACCAATGAGGCAGCATACCCTAGCTCTTCAGAGTCCCCTCATACATACATAGCAGAGGACTGCAGGGTCTGGTCTCACTGAGAGAAGACTCACCTAACCCTTGAGAGACTTGAGGCCCAGGAGTGCGGAGGCCTGGGAGGATAGAGTGGGGTAGACTGAGATGTGGGAGGACAGCTTCTTGAATAAAAGAGTAATGGGATGACAGTCTCTGTCAGGGGGTGGGCCAGAACAGGAAAAATGCTTGACTTGAAAAACAATTAAAGATGATTAAAAAGAAAAGGGACTGAACAGGTTTTTAATGTATATATTTCATCACATACACACACATATTAGTAATAACAATTAATGGAAGAAGAAATCATAAATTTGGAGAAAAATGAGCAAGAAGTGGTATATCAGATGATTTGGAAGGAGAAAGGAAGAGGACAATTATGTAATTATATCATAACCTAAAAATAGGAGAAATAGTAAAAAAAAATAGAAAAGTAAAAATAAATGTAACCATTATTTTGTAAGAATCATGTTCCTGTCTTCTGTTTTACACACTAAATGTTGTATTTTTAAAGGAGTAACAGCCATAAAGAAAGCATTATGCATGCGCTGATAATATAACAGTTAAATTGCTCAGTTTACCAGCTTTTTCATTTATGACATGCAATTTTGAGATGATTCATGCAAATGAAATAAAAATATGATTATTATAACTACAAGTAATTAAGAAGATATAGATAGGCCATTTAATAAAGAGATTACTTTACTGTGTATCATTAATACTTCTCTAAGTAGCATCCAAAGCATTTCACCCTTTTTAATTTAAAAAAACACCCTGATTTTCACAAATAGTAGCTCTATTATTAGAGAAACTACTAAAAATTTAAGAAACAGTTTAAATGTGTGAGAGTTATTCCCTGCAAGATATTGATTTAAGGGTTTTTGTTCAGAATGATCTTTCCATTGTAGGATCTTTTTCTAAAATGTATGTGTAAGGCTCTTTGAGTTCAGAAGAATGTTAATATTTTAATTGATTTACCATTAAAGCATTGCTTAGTCAATTCTTTTGTGTATAGCTGTCAGTTTACATCACTTGCTTCAAAAGCTGAATTTCCTGTAACAAAAAAAAAAGCAAAAAAAAGGGGGGGTGAAGGGGGTGATTTAAAGCAGAATAGGTAAGAAAACACCAAATACATTATACATCCAATTTTAACTGTTAATTACTTTGAATATTTTCTCACTTAAAAATATATTATAGGTACATATTCTTATTTGTGTGTCACACTGTTTTCTGAAATTGCCTTTCAGGTATATTTTAATGTATGATGTAATTTTGAGGGGACTCACACAACTGTAATAAAAATATGACTAGTGTAACTAACAGTAATTAACTAATTCAGGCCATAATTAGAGTAAGGAACATGTAACAAACACAGTTTTATTTGAAAATACATTTAATTTTTGAGGCCATTAAAGGGAACATTGAAGTGGCACATAATTAAACTGATTAACTGCTATCTTCTTGAATTTCTTCAATTCTTAATGTACATGAACCTTTTATACATAGCTAGAAACATCTATACATTCATTTATTCATGTTTTTATACACAGTAATAAACAGTTACTTAATCATTTATTGGTAATATCCATAAGAACCAAAGAAATGGCATGATTTTTGCTATTACACTGGTATTATTAGCGCAAATGCTATTAGAAAGCTAAAAAGTTGGCACTACTCTGCATCACTTTTGCTTCACAATTTTACACCAAATCAAATCTACAGTTGTAGCCTGTAGCCTATGGACTTCCCACTCCAATATCATTCAATATTGTGTCAATTTCATGTCAAACAAAATTGTTACTTAAATAGTTCCAGTAACTTCAAAAACTCAATAGACAGTTTGACATTGGTGTTTGTTTATGCAATTGAAATACTAAGGAGTTTGTAGCTGGCATATGGTCAGAAGTTCAGGGATGACTTGACCTACAGTGAAACCCTTTCTGAAAAGAAAGTAAATGTTATGCTGCTGGCACTTATGTGGAAAAGTTACATAATGTTTTTTTTTCTTTTTTGAAATTATTATATATATTGATAGTGCCATCATTTCCAGTTACATGAAATATATGGCAAGTTTATAATTTACTTTTCTGGAAATAATAGAGGCATACATTCTCAACATCATCACAAAGTTTTACATGAAATAATTTGAACAAAAAGAGAGAATGGTAAGCTGCACAGGAATTTAGAGTGTGTTGGGGGTAGGTGTAAGAAAACAAAGATAAGATGACCAGTTAAATAGTAGTAATGAGAACTATGAGAAGTCGTCTAAAGTGGTTGCACAACTTAAGAAGCCTTAGTTTTATTCACCAAACAGTTTAACAACCTGACAGGAAGAGTGAAGACCGTAGGATATTTTAAATCAATGGCGATCACTGGACTATTTGTTTAACTAGGACAATCTGTAAGTAAATATCATGAAGATAAATAATAAAATCAGCTGTAATCCCAAAACTACTTTATAGACTTCATTAACATTTGAATGTTTACTATTCTATGAATATTTCTAATCCGACTGTGAACACATTTTCTGTAATTTCACAAACTACTTTAGCAATCTCTGGCTATAGATTGATTCTGATCATTTCACAGATTTCTCACTGACAACTTTTAAAAGAAGCTTATCTTTGCTTTTACATCTTTCTTGATGAAGGACAATTCACATTTTGTGATTTCTGCAAATCTTTGTTTTATGAAAGAAAGAACAACAGTAATTACAGGAAAAACCAACAGTTCAGTTATGATAATATTAACTCATTGTATTATTTTAATAACTGAGTTACTTTAAGAACTCTACCTAAGTAATCTGATTTGTGATATTTTTAAGTAAATGCAAGTGCCTTCTAAGAATTATACTTAAACAGAACATGTTAGTCTTCTCTTCTGAAACGATATTCATGGGGGGGCATTGTGAACTAAGATCAAGTTTCAGATGATATTCTGTCAAATTTATTAGAAAGTGAGACTAATGTGCTCTGTATGAATTTTCCACACCTTGGAAAGTCTGTTTTTTTATGCTGTTAAGCAATTGTGTAAACTGCCTCCTTTAAAAGCCTCTTTTGGAAGTTAGTAATCTATTGAATAAAATCCAATGACAAATTATTTCTTATTTCCAAGAAGTAGACCAAATCCTGTTTTTGTAAACTCCATTCTGAATAAGGCTATTAGATTCATGAGATGTTCTTACCTCATCAAAACAAAAAATTATATAAGAATAGTTTCTTCATTTGTATTTTACTAGTATCTTGGATTAAAGAAAAAAACATTTCTATGATTGATTATACTTATTTTCAGACTCAAAGATGAGTGGCAATAAATTTATTATATCAGTAATTTTTAGAGTTTTGAATCTCTCTCTCTCTCCCCTCTCTCCTCCTCTCTCTCTCTCTCTCTCTCTCTCTCTCTCTCTCTCTCTCTCTCTCTCTCTCCCCCCCTCTCTGTCCTTCTTCTGTATATTCAAGAAGTGACTATTGTTATTTTCTTTTGTTGTTCTCTGGTTAATAGTTCTCCCAGGTCCACTTGTCTTTACCTGTACCACCATGTCTAGATTTTATATGAGTGCTTTGGATCAGATTTCACATCCTCATATTTCCAAGCATCCATTTTGACCACTGAACTATCTGCCTAATACTTCTCATAGGATATTTACAATTTAGTGACTAGTGTTTCAGGGTGTATATGTGATGTATTTGAATATGGGTATGTTCATCTAATGCTGTGTGCATGCTATGATACCATGTAGCACTCAAAGAAATATTATAGGGAGTTTCTATTTACTTTCCACTGAGGTTTCCATGTGTTGGATTTAGGTCATCAGCATTGCTCAGCAAGTGCTTTAACATCCTGAGCTCATTCACTGGAACCTAAAATGACTTTTGAAATTTCCAAGTCAGACTAGTACTGAAATTATTGAGGTTGTATTAATACCTCATCTATATTAACTATGTAATCAGCATCTATTTTGTATGTACTTATCATATTGACAGAGAAATATCTTTATAATAAATATTTAAATTAATTATTGATAGTGTTATAAACATGGTAATTTGGGTCTTTTTATGTTATTTGACACCTTTCCAAAAAAAAGAAGTCACTGTTATCAAAACACACACACACACACACACACACACACACACACACACACACACACAAACACACACACAAAGCTAACGAAAGATTTGATTTAGCTTTTCACTTTCAGAGCACTAGAGTCCATGTTGTTTCCAGGAACAGCTGAGACCTCAAATCTTGATCTCCAAGAAGGAGGCAGAAAGCTAATTCAATATGAAGATAGTTGCTGGAAACCTGAAAACCTATCCCCAATGGCATGCTTCCTCCATCAAGATCACACCACCATATTATTCAGAATAATATCCATAGTCATTTAACAGAAAGCAAGGATTCAAACTTATGAGCCTATGGGGCACATTCTCATTCAAATTATCATATACTTCAATCCACAGGCTTGAGACACAATGTAGTCACTTTCCATATATTTATAATTGAGTGTATGCCTGCTTACATTTTCTTCTTTGGAGATAAAGTCAAGATTTGAAAGTAAGGTTGTGATTTTTTTCCTTTGACATTTTATAATGTTAACATTTTACAATGTAACAATGTAACTTGTTCCAATCAGGGATGTAATTTTCATACTTAAAATTAATATATAAACTTTATTTATATTTTATTTTAAAATTATTTTTATATTTTGCATAAATGTATGAAAGTTAAATAACTATTTTAGATTTTTCATGTTATTCTGATCTAGAATAAACTAGGAAAATATGGTAAATCAAGTCATAGCAAGAGATTTAAATTGTAATACAAATACAATAATTATTTGTTAAATGAGGTAAAATAATCTTGAAACACTGGGAGTACATTTTTTTTACAAGTACAACAAGTGACTACAGGCTTTAAAGAATTTTTTTCTTTCTTTTTTTTTATTTCTTGATGTGAGGTTATAACTTAGTGGTATTAGTACTCCCAAAAATAGAGAAATGTCTTCATTATAAATCTTAAAATATTCCCAAGTGTCAATCATTGTCTTTGACATGTGACATTCTTAACAGAATGTAATATTTTAAGTAAAGAAAGGGAACAGAAATTGCTGAATATACAACTTTAATCCATTATATGCATAATTTTCAGCTATACCATTTAGCTAACATTTTGTTCTTAAATCAAAGTTATTCCTCTAGAACTTTTATTTTTCTGAGGAAACTTTATATACTATATATAATAAATGGAATGCACAGATCAAGTTTATAGTGAATAATAATATTATTATACGTAAGAACCTATTCACTAAAAGCAAGTAAATCATATCCTTAAACAGAATCAATCACACAAGAAAATTTTGTTCACCTGAGGCTGATGGCATAGGGGCTGAAATGTAAAATCAGACAGAGCAATCATTAAATCTCTTAGATCTCAAATATGCTTTTGCTTTCATAGTGTCATAATTTATTGTGAGAGAAATTTAAAAATGAGTAGGCATAATTGTTTGTGATTGTAGTCCCAGCACTCAAGATGCAGGGACAGACAGATCTTTGAGTTCAAGGTTAGTCTGGTCTATGTATCTAGTTCCAAAACAACAAGAGCTTCACAGAGGAAACTACCTCAAACAAACACCAAGAAAGGAAATTTGGAAATAAAATAACTTTAGTAATTTGAGTCATAGTAGAAGTTATCTTAAAGTTCTCTATAATCATACACAACACACACACACACACAGACACACACACACACACACACACTCACACAAGAGAGCAATTTTTGAATTTCCAGAATTAAATTTAAAATAAGACCCCTTACTTGCTTGGACAAATACCTTAAGAAAGGATGAACTTATTTTAGCTCAAAGTTCAATGTCAACTATTGCAAGAGAGCTGAGACAACATAATCTTGAAATACCTGGTCTCAGGACATCCACAATCAGAAAAAAGATAGGGATAAATTCACTCGGCTAGTCAGGTCTCTATCTCTGCTTAAGGAGTCTAGGATTCCAGCTAGGGAAGGCAATGGTGCCATCAACAAGAGGATGAGGTCTCCCTACCTCAACTGAGGCAGACAAGATTCTCTTACACAGTTATATCCAGTGGTTCAACTCAGAAGTGATTTGGGGAAATTCCATAATGATGGCAACATCAGTCCTCAAAAGGAGTTACTTTGTGTTTAGAAAATGACAGAATAAATTTAATCAATATATTTGTATTTGTGTATTCAAACATATTTAAGGATGTATGAAATACAGCCATTTCTGAAATCCCAACACCATAGAGCTGTTAAAGAAATTAATGGTCCCCAATCACCATTCAGATTCATCATGTGGTTCTTAAATTACTTGAGATTGATTGCAATGTACGAGAGACTATATTTCAATACTGGTAGAAAATATTTGGACAAAATGTAAGTGTCTGTGATCCTCCAAAGAATGATATCCCCAGACTCAAAAATTATGTGAAAACAAAGACCTTTTTATTCTGTAGAAGTCCAGCATGGTGAGGGTCTACCATTTACCAAGATAGAGTTGGCCAGTTGATTTCACAGGCCCAATTAAAAACACACTAGGGAAATCCCAGGGATGGGAAAATGATCTTTATTTTAATTGATTGGTTTGATCTCTAGGGGAGTGGGTGTTTTGGGGGTTGGCTAGGGCTCTGGGGACATTGAAAAACCATTGCAGGGGATGGGACGCCTGGAAACTATTCTGAATCACTGCCTGAAGCCAGGAATAGGGCAGTTTCTGGTTGCCTGCAGCCTGTTTTTTCCCCAGTAACTTACTAACATGGACTTGCCTAGTTCTAGGATAAAAACATCTAGGCCTAGTCTCCTGAACTCCCAGTTTGAAGCCTGTCATGGAGTCAGAAGTCAGCCAGTCTCAATATTCTCAATAGATGTTGGCGTAATATAACCCTACACATATTATATAAACTGGCCATGAAAGTATGTCACTCTATTCTCCATTGCAGGAGCTTGCAGGATATATGGAATTATCATTTATGTAGCCCACCTACCCACATTCTATATGTAAAAGTTTGTGGTGTCCTCATGAAAGAGCCAGAGTTGCGGTCAATCTAAGGCTAGTGGGAAAATTCCACCACAAACCTCTGAATATTAAAACCCCTCCCTTCCAGCTTAGTTCCTAGAGCAACTACAAGCCAACTGTCAGACAAAGTCACCTGTGACTCCCAACTGACCCTCTTTGGAAAGTCTGAATTGTCCACAGACCTCAAATCAGTTTGAAGTTCTCCTCACCTCACCAATAGTAGCCTGCCCAGTTACTGTTGTTTGAATTCTGACATTACTGTTTGAACTCTGCCCTTATAAAATGTATAAAATTCCCTGTAAGAGTCTGCTCAGGGTTGTTTCCCTCTTGATGCAGAGACCCCACCATGCTGAAACAATAAAAACTTCTCTTGTTTTTGCATTTGTCACTGCCTCTGTGAGTCTCAATCAAGGGGTCCTGGTAGACGTACAACTCAAATCTCACACTCACTTGCCCCAGATGATTATTCTCTGAGATTACCATGTTAAAAAGCAACTTGCCTTGGGGAAGGTTACATAGCTCTCAATCTGGTCAAATAACAGCACTATGGGACTAATCCTGCTGCTGTTTGGTTCCAAGTGAGAAAACTGTGGAATCTCTCCCACTATGGGAAAGGAATGAGGCTTTTGATAAAGAGCATGTGGCTGGAGCTGGAACAGAAGGACAGCAGAAGCACAGGGAAAGTCAAAGGCATACGAAGGGAAGAGAATGGGAAGCAGAGTCTGGAGTTAGAACCAGAGAGTCACATGGGAGATATTGAGTAGCAGAGTATTTGGGTTGAGTCTGGAGTTCTAGCTGAGGAACTTCTGCAGCAAACAGGCCAATAGCCATATACTATAAAGAATTTTTTTGTCTTTATTACTAAATCCCAAGCACAAACTCTAAAAACTACTGAAATAGAACTTATAGAATGTTTATTAAATGATATTGCCATCCCATTCGTCAGAGGTGAGAAACAACAGAGTGCCTAGTATACACAAGTCACCTTTTTAAGGGAGATGACAAAAGAGCTGATTTACCTGCATGGCTGTGCTCATTCTTGCTACCAGTTATAATAGTCCTGAAGTTTACATCTCCCTTGCTGAAAATACAATTGATATTGGTGATATCCTAAGGACCATTACATAAAAGATGAAGAGAAGGGAACAATTATTTGTGATTATACATATGCATATCCAGCTAATCTGTGTCTTCATGTTTGTGTATTGAATATTTAATACAGCACCTCACACATGCTAAGCTTTTTCTCTAACAATACTCTGTAGTTCAGTGTGCATTTGTAAAGTAATAAAGCTCCTATTGGTGTTTTTAATCTTTTTTATTTGCTTTAAAATTCCTTATTGTTGTTGTTTAGCATAGACCTTATTTAGTCTAGCTACATAAGAAAAGAATATTTATTTATATTTCTATTGTTAGTCTCATATGACTGCGACTGAAATGTCTAGCACAAACAGGTTGATGGTGGAAAGCTGTGTTTGTTTCACAGTTTTACATGTTTGTAGTTCATCCTGACATAGAAGGTATGGAGGATTTGAATGCCAGTGGAAGTGAAAAAGGAAGTAGATAGTGGCTAGAAAGAGAGGCCAGGCTATAACTGCAAAATTCTTTATTCAGCTTCATTTATCTGTGTGTTTGTCTTTGTGAGAGTAACATGCAGTTTTTACTACTCTTTGTCCAACATGTACTTTGAAATCATGTTTATGGCTACATCCAACATAATTAATTTTACTGAGAACTGCTGTAAATATTTGAGTATTTTATGTCTACATATGAATTTAAATTTTTTATTTTTTATTTCTGTTAAAATCTGTGTTGGGATTGTGGCACGTAATTTTAATCTCATGATTTTAATCATGAGACAGAGGAAGGTGGATCTTTGAATACAAGGCCAGCCTGGTCTATAGATTAAGGAGTTCCAGGAGGGCCAGTGCTCCCCAAAGAAACCCTATCTTGAGAAATCAAAACATTAGCAAAAAAGAAAAAGAAAACCAAAATAAAGACACACACACACACACACACACACACACACACACACACACACACACACACGAACAAAACTTTTAAGACTATTGCAAATGGTACCTATTTCCAGGCTTTTCTTTTCAGGACTATCCTCATAGAATCTACTGATAGTTTCCTGTTAACTTTGTATCCCAATGTATTCTTGAAAGCATTTATCTGCTTGTGCTGAACCGGACAATGCTTTGGGAGGATAATAGACACAGTTTGCAATGTTAGGCTAGAAAAGCCATTTAATGTTCAGAGCTGGATGAACTCTTGTGGAAACATAGAAGATTATACTAAGAGATGCAGAGACAATGGAGCCTGACTTCTGAAATTTCATAAGAAAGACATTCTATCTGGAACATTCAACATTCAATCAATAATCCGTGGATCGTGTTATCTGGGATTAAAGAATCTGATGTGATAAACAATAAACCAGAAATAATAAGTGAAAGCTTTGACTTGATGGAACTTATAATAATGATCAGCTGAGCCTGAAGAATCAGTTATGGTTCAGAAAAAAACAGTAAGTTTTAGGTAAAATCTGTTGGGAAAATGTTTTTTCGATGTCAGGAAATTGAAATATAGTCCTCAGGAGACACAGGCTGTACCTTGTGATTTTGCTGAACTTGGTAATATGTAGAATTCTCCCACATGGTCTTTTTTGGAGGTTTGCAGGAGTTTTGGAGAGAAACTGAGGCTTGGTAGCCTGAGAAGCCAGGAAAAGCTGATGCAGATTCCATTAAAGTAGAAGTCATAAGATTGAAGGAGCCATGATATAATTGGCTGTTTCAAGGCACAGTCCAATTACAGTAAAGATTCCAGTGAGTAATTTATCCAATGTTATGATCAACAGGGATCACCAGGTATAGAGAGGAGGTACCCTAAGGCTATGGAACAAGTTGACAGAAATAAAGAAATGGGCCTGCTGAGGCCCTTTGTACCCTAGAAGATTTTAAGTCCCAGACAACTGACACTATGTTTTATACTGCTAGACTTCAGTTTTGCTTTTATTTTAATAACACTATCTCCTGGTTCTTCCTTGCCAGAGTAGAAAGTAAGTAACTTTTATTTTTATTTTATGTTATTTATTTATTAATTTATTATATATTTATGTATATTTTATTTATTTAACAGTGATCCACAGTTGAGAGACTTTAGAAACACTTTAGAAACATTATTTGATATTTTAGAGATTTTTCAAGATTTTGAAATCTTTGACTGTTTTCAACATTTCAACAGATAACTTTTAAACTGTTTGTTTATTGTAAAGCCTTTGGGACTTTTAAAACTATAATATTTTAGACTGTGACATTAATATGACATCTTTTGGATGAACAATAAAGGAAAGTTTATAGTTAAACCAGTGATGTATTTGTGTTAATAAGACGTTATTGGAGTTTTTCTTTTCTCTTCAATTTGACACAAACTTAGATATATCTGGGAGGAAGAAATATTAACTGGGAAAATTCTTTCATGTTCTTGGTCTATATGGAGGTGTGTAGAGCATTTCTCTTGGGAGATCTAACACAGTGAGAATGGATAAATCATTGGGAATACTGTCCTGCATGATAAACAACAAATAAAAAAAGGATAAACAAGCCAAAAGTGGCACAGATTAGTAAGGAGCACTCACTGTGGGCCTCTGTTTCAGTACTTGCTTTCAGGTTCCTGCCCTGACTTCCTTCCCAGAATCCGAAATTGTATTGTGGCTAACTTTGATGCAATCTTCTAATGGCATAAAAGCAAAGCATAGAATTAGTTCAAAGATTTGATTTTAAAGTATATGTTAGTATTTCATGAATCAAAGTTCAAACTGTATTATTAATAGTGAGAATATCTAGGTGGAGCCCGAAGCTCACTAATCGCAGCCCACAGATCCCTGCTTGCTTTGAGAATTTTCTTTGAAGAAGACTACACATATCTGGTTATAAGCACAAATACTGTAATATTTAGAAAAGTAGCATCATGATCTATGATTTCACAAGCCCTGTGTAGTTACCAGGTTTCCAGTATCTGACTTCCCTCTTTTTAAGTGGGTCATAAGTCCAATCAGAGAGCTCTTGGTTACCACCAACATATGCATGCCACCACTGTACCCTTAGGGTTATCATGCCATGCTAGTATAGTGGAACCCGATTTAATATTGATTTTAAGAGTTTTCTTCATATATAAGAATTTGACTCAAGATTATAGAGCACTCATTATTATGTAAACTAATAGCTTTAAAATACTTGCTAAATCTAAACAAGTAAATAAAAGCACACAAGTCTTCCTATGTCAGAAGCTTTCTGTATGTGAGAAGGTTCTACTGTGGATGCAAACAGGACAGCTGAATCCCTTGGAAAGTCGGGGAGAAACTGTAAGAAAAGAACTAGGTTTATTTCAGATGGCTTATGCTATTTTTTTTATTAACTTGAGTATTTCTTATATACATTTCGAGTGTTATTCCCTTTCCCGGTATCCGGGCAAACATCCCCCTCCCCCCTCCCCTTCCTTATGGGTGTTCCCCTCCCAACCCTCCCCCCATTGCCGCCCTCCCCCCACCAGTCTAGTTCACTGGGGGTTCAGTCTTAGCAGGACCCAGGGCTTCCCCTTCCACTGGTGCTCTTACTAAGATATTCATTGCTACCTATGAGGTCAGAGTCCAGGGTCAGTCCATGTATAGTCTTTGGGTAGTGGCTTAGTCCCTGGAAGCTCTGGTTGCTTGGCATTGTTGTACATATGGGGTCTCGAGCCCCTTCAAGCTCTTCCAGTTCTTTCTCTGATTCCTTCAACGGGGGTCCTATTCTCAGTTCAGTGGTTTGCTGCTGGCTATTTTTGAAGATACCAATGCTCAGATGTAGCTGCACAGGGCCTGTGGTGCTGCACTGCCATCTTATGAGACTCCTAACAGGGTGTTAGAATTAGCTGGATGTTGAAGTTAAGAGGAGAAAGCATTGCTAACAAGCACTAGTAATACTAGTGCTTGAACCGTCATAGAGAAGAAATGCTTAAGGAACAGCGAGAACACAGGCACACAAATCTAATGGGGCAGAGGTTAGCCAACTGTGAAAAGGAAACTAATTCTGAGTACAGTGTAAACAAAAGCTGAGGGTTCTTTCTTATGAAGAATGCACATTTTACCCTGGCACTAGTGGCATCTTCACGTCTGTCCTTGATGATAAGGATGCTATCCCTTTTACTGGGGAACTTCATCTTCTGGTTTTAAGCAATAATGTCAAGGTTAGAGCAGTGTCCTCCCACTTGCTGGCCCAAGAGGAAACTGTATAGGGCATCTGGGAAGAGGAAGATAGGGGCACTCAAGCTGCAGGTCCCCTATGGTCCAGAGACCACCTGGATCTGAAGGGACACTGTCAAACAGCTCCCTGCACCTATCCAGTGGGAGGGAGAGCTCAACTTTCAGAGGGGCATTAATGCTTGGGAAGTCAGAAGAGACTACACTCTGCCCACATTTCTGACTCTAGAGGAAAACGCCTAGTGCCATCTGGACCCACTGTGCACAGAGACCCAAGAAAAGATGGGGCAGACCCTTCTGGTAGCTGCCCTCAAGGAGAGCTGAAACACAGTCCTCTAGGAGCAACTTCATGCCCGGGACCAGAGGAAAAACCAACTTTTCTGCTCCAAGTGACCTCCCTGGTGGACTCTGGATGCACGCCCACAGGAACAGCTGAAGACCAGTAGACAGGAAAGACTACACGCCTGAAAGCAGAAGACTCTGTTCCCATCACTGGCTGAAAGAAAACAGGAATACAGGACTACAGCACTCCTGACACACAGGCCTATAGGATGGTCTAGCCAATGTCAGAAGTAGCAGAACAAGGTAACACCAGAGACAACCTGATGGAGAGAGGCAAGCACAGGAAACCAAGCAAGAGAAACAAAGACTACATGGCATCATCGGAGCCCAATTCTCCCACCAAAGCAAGCACTGAGTATCCAAACACACCAGAAAAACAAGATCTAGATTTTAAATCACATTTGATCATGGTAATGGAGGACTTCAAGAAAAACATAAAGAACTCCTTTTGAGAAACACAGGAAAATATAAACAAGTAGAAGCCTATAGAGAGGAATCACAAAAATCCTTGAAAGAATTACAGAAAAACACAATCAAACAGGTGAAGGAATTAAAAATGGAAATAGAAGCAATGAAGAAGGCAAAAAGGGAGATGACCCTGGATACAGAAAACCAAAGGAAGAGACAAGGAGCCATAGATACAAGCATCATCAACAGAATATAAGCGATAGAAGAGAGAATCTCAGGAGCAGAAGATTCCACAGAAATTATCGACATAACTGTTAAAGATAATGAAAAATGGAAAAAGTTATTGGCCCAAAACATACAGGAAATCCAGGAAACAATGAAAAGATTAAACCTAAGGATAATAGGTATAGAAGAGAGTGAAGACTCCCACCTCAAAGGACCAATAAATATCTTCAACAAAATCATAGAAGAAAACTTCCCTAACCTAAAGAAAGAGATGCCATAAACATACAAGAAGCCTACAGAACTCCAAATAGATTAGACCAGAAATGAAACTCTTCCCATCACATAATAGTCAAAACAACAAAAACACAAAACAAAGAAAGAATATTAAAAGCAGTAAGGGAAAAAAGTCAAGTAACATGTAAAGGCAGACCTATCAGAATTACACCAGACTTCTCACTAAAGACTATGAAAGCCAGAAGATCCTGGACAGATGTCATACATACCCTAAGAAAACATAAATGCCAGCTCAGGTTACTGTATCCAGCAAAACTCGCAATTAACATAGATGGAGAAACAAAGATATTCCATGACAAAACCAAATTTACAAAATATCTTTCTACAAATTCAGCCCTATAAAGTATAATAAATGTTAAAGCTCAATATAAGGAGGCAAACTGCACCCTATAAAAATCAAGAAATTAATCATCCTGCAACAAAACAAAGAGAAGACAAGCACACAAACATAATCTTACATCTAAATACGAACATAACAGGAAGCAACAATCACTATTCCTTAATATCTCTCAAAATCAATGGACTCAATTCCACAGTAAAAAGACACAGATTAACAAACTGGATACGCAATGATTACCCAGCATTCTGCTGCCTACAGGAAACACACCTCAGAGGCAAAGACAGACACTATGTCAGAGTAAAATGCTAGAAAACAACTTTACAAGCAAATGGTCTGAAGAAGCAATCTGGAGTAGCCATTCTAATATGGAATAAAATCGATTTTCAACCAAAAGTCATAAAATGTTAAGGAAGGACACTTCCTAATCATAAAACGAAAAATCCATCACAATGAACTCTCAGTCCTAAATATCTATGCTCCAAATACAAGGGCACCTACATACATAAAAGAAACCTTACTAAAGCTCAAATCACATATTACACCTCACACAATAATGGTAGGAGATTTCAACAGCCCACTCTCATCAATGGACAGATCATGGAAACAGAAATTAAACAGAAGACTAAGAGAAGTCATAAACCAAATGGACTTAACAGATATTTATAGAACGTTCTATCCTAAAACAAAAGGATATATTTATTCTCACCACCTCATGGTATTTTCTCCAAAATTGACCATAAAATCGGTCATAAAACAAGCCTCAACAGGTAAAGAAAGATAGAATTAATACCATGTGTTCCATAAGACCACCACTGGATGAAGCTGGCCTTCAATAATAATGAGGAAAGAATACCCACAAATACATGGAAATGGAACAATGCTCTACTCAATGATCATCTGGTCGAGGAAGAAACAAAGAAAGAAAACAAAGACTTCTTAGAATTTAATGAAAATGAAGGTACAACTTACCCAAAATTATGGGACACAATGAAAGCTGTGCTAAGAGGAAAACTCATAGCTCTGAGTGCCTAAATAAAGAAACAGGAGAGACCATATATCAGCAGCTTGACGGCACACCTAAAAGTTCTCCAACAAAAAGAAGCAAATACACACAGGAGGAGTAGAAGGCAGGAAATAATCAAACTCAGAGCTGCAATCAATCAAGTAGAAACAAAAAGGATTATACAAAGAATCAACAAAACCAAAGCTGGTTCTTTGAGAAAATCAACAAGATAGGTAAACCCATAGCCACACCACCAGAGGACACAGAGAGTGCGTCCAAATTAAAAAAATCAGAAATGAAAGGGGAGACATAACTACAGAATGAGAGGAAATTAAAAAAAAATCATCAGTTCCTACTACAAAAACCTATATTCAACAAAACTTGAAAATCTGGAGATAATGTACAATTACCTAGACAGACACCAGGTACCAAAGTTAAATCAGGAACAGATAAACGTTTTAAACAACCGCATAACTCTTAACGAAATAGAAACAGGCATTAAAAGTCTCCCAGATGGGTTCAGGCAGAATTCTATCAACCTTCATAGAAGACCTCATACCAATATTATCCAAACTATTCCACAAAATTGAAACAGATGGAACGCTTCCGAATTCCTTCTATGAAGCCACAATTATTTTTATAACTAAACCACACAAAGACCCAAAAAAGAAAGAGAACTTCAGACCAATTTCCCGTATGAAATTGATGCAAAAATACTCAAGAAAATTCTCGCAAACCAAATCCAAGAACACATCAAAACAATCATACATCATGATCAAGTAGGCTTCATCCCAGGGATGCAGGGATGTTTTAATATACAGAAACCAGCAACGTAATCCACTATATAAACAAACTTAAAGATAAAAACAACATGATCATTTCATTAGTTGCTGAGAAAGCATTTGACAAAATCCAACACCCCTTCATGATAAAAGTCCTGGAAAGATTAGAAATTCAAGGCCCATACCTAAACACAGTAATAGCCATATACAGAAAACCAGTAGCAAATATTAAGCTAAATGGAGAGAACTTGAAGCAATCCCACTAAAAACAGGGACTAGACAAGGCTGCCCACTCTCTTCCCACTTATTCAATATAGTTCTCAAAGTCCTAGCCAGAGCAATCAGACAACAAAATGAGATCAAAGGGATACAGATTGGAAAGGAGGAAGTCAAAATATCACTATATGCAGATGATCTGATAGTATACTTAAGTGATCCCAAAAGTTCCACCAGAGAACTACTAAACCTGATAAATACCTTCAGCAAAGTGGCTAGGTATAAAATTAACTGAAATAAATCAGTAGGCTTCTGAAAAACCCCCGGAGCGGGGAGACCCTCACTCAAGTCTCGGGATGATGGGACCCCCCCAAGAACTCACGTGAGACCGTCCTTACTGTAATAAACATAAGGTTTATTGATAGGAACCTGTGCACTGGGGTTGAGACTCATATCCCACGCAGCGGCAGTGGAGTTCGACCCCGAGAGGCTGGGAGAAAGGGTATTTAAAGGGAGAAACCACAACCCAAGGGGACAGGGATGGTGTCATTGGAAAGTGTCAAGAATACCAGTGAAATATCACAAGGAGGAGCTTCCTGTTTCTCAAGATTGTTCTCTAAGTGCCTTATCTTAAGTTCTTTTATCTAGTTCCTGGCAGAGCAGGCTCAAGAAATGTGACCTTTTACTTACAGGTAGAGGGCAGGGTCTGGAATTTGAGGTATTTAAGGCTTTTATAAACTTCTCACTTCTTAGCTGCATTTTTTATTCTTTCAGCTTCCTCTACACAATAAAGGAACAAGCTGAAAAAGAAATTAGGGAAATGACATCCTTCATAATAGTCCCAAATAATATAAAATATCTTGGTGTAACTTTAACTAAGCAAGTGAAAGATCTCTATTATAAGAAGTTGAAGTCTCTGAAGAAAGAAATTGAAGAAGATCTCAGAAGATGGAAAGATCTCCCATGCTCACGGAATGGCAGGATTAACATATTAAAATGGCCATTTTACCTAAAGGGATCTACAGATTCAATGCAATCCCATCAAAATACCAATCCAATCCTTCAGGGAATTAGAACAATTTGCAAAATCTTCTGGAATAACAAAATACCCAGGATATCTAAAGCAATCCTCAACAATAAAAGGACTTCTGGGGGAATCACTATCCCTGAACTCAAGCAGTATTACAGAGAAATAGTGATAAAAACTGCATGGTATTGGTACAGAGACAGGCAGATAGACCAGTGAAATAGAATTGAAGACCCAGAAATGAACCCACACACCTATGGTCACTTGATTTTTGATGAAGGAGCCAAAACCATCCAATGGAAAAAAGATAGCATTTTCAGAAAATGGTGCTGGTTCAACTGGAGGTCAGCATGTAGAAGAATGCAGATTAATCCAATTTTCACTCTGTAAAAAGCTTAAGTCCAAGTTGATCAAGGATCTCCACATCAAACCAGATTCACTCACACTAATAGAAGAAAAAGTGGGGAAGTATTTTGAACACATGGGCACTGGAGAAAATTTCCTAAACAAAACACCAATGGCTTATGCTCTAGGATCCAGAATTGACAAATGGGATCTCATAAAACTGCAAAGCTTCTATAAGGCAAAGGAGACTGTTTTTTAAGAAAAAACGGCAACCAACAGATTGGGAAAAGATCTTTACCAATCCTACAATTAATATAGGGCTCATATCCAAAATATACAAAGAGCTCAAGAAGTTAAACTGCAGGGAAACAAATCACCCTATTAAAAAATGGAGTTCAGAATTCACAGCTGAGTAGTGCCTTATAGCAGAGAAGCACCTAACGAAATGTTCAACATTTTTAGTCATAAGGGAAATGCAAATCAATACAACCCTGAGATTTCACCTCACACCAGTGAGAATGGCTAAGATCAAAAACTCAGGTGACAGCAAATGCTGGCAAGGATGTGGAGAAAGAGGAACACTCCTCCATTGTTGGTGGGATTGCAGACTGGTACAACCATTCTGGAAATCAGTCTGGAGGTTCCTCAGAAAATTGGACATTGAACTGCCTGAGGATCCAGCTATACATCTCTTGGGCATATGCCCAAAAGATGCCCCAACATATAAAATAGACACGTGCTCCACTATGTTCATAGCAACCTTATTTATTGGAGCCAGAAGCTGGAAAGAACCCAGATGCCCTTCAACACAGGAATGGATGCAAAATATGTGGTACATCTACATAATGTAATACTACTCAGCTATCAAAAACAATGACTTTATGAAATTCATAGGCAAATGGATGGAACTGGAAGATATCATCCTGAGTGACGTAACCCAATCACAGAAAAACACACATGGTATGCACTCATTGATAAGTCGATATTAGCCCAAATATTTTAATTACTCTAGATGCACAGAACATTTGAAACTCAAGAAGGATGACCGAATTGCAAATGCTTCACTCCTTCTTTAAAAGAGGAACAAGAATACCCTTGGGTGTCAGAGGCTTCTGGGTCCCCTGCAATGTTTCACCCCCCCCTGTCAGACCCTTATGGGTCTCTTACAGGGTTTGAAACCTGCTGAGCCCTCTGATGCATGTGGAAGCCTTTTGTTCCTAACAAAGGGCAGTCTGGCCTGGTACCTGACACACCTGGGTGGTGGTCAATTTGTTCATGCCTTTTCTCTTCTCGATTTAGGCTGGTCTTCCTGGATATTTCCCTAGTTTATTCAGGTCATGAAGTTGGCCTTTTCTTACTGAAGTCTGGAGCCAGTGTTTCCCACTGTGCTTCCCAGATATTTTCTACCTGGTGTACTTGGGGTATATATTTGGTGAATAAAATTATAGGAGGCACTTCCTCTTCTGGCTTGACATGAACAACCTGTGTGTGTGTGTTTCTTTAATCCCACAGGCATTCGCCTGATTCTGGGTACGGTGTCAGTGCAGGCGCTGACACTTGGGAGGGAATAGGGAGGCAAAGTTTAGAACAGAGTCTGAAGTGACGCCCATTCAGCGCCTGCCCCACCTGTGGCCCGTACATATACAGCCACCAAACTAGTTAACATGGATGAAACAAAGAACTGCAGGCCGACAGGAACCGGATGTAGATCTCTCCTGAGAGACACAGCCAGAATACAGCAAATACATAGGCGAATGCCATCATTAAACCACTGAATTGAGAATAGGACCCCTGTTGAAGGAATCAGAGAAAGTACTAAAAGAGCTTGAAGGGGTTTGAGACCCCCATATGAACAACAATGCCAAACAACCAGAGCTTCCAGTGACTAAACCACTACCCAAAGACTATACATGGACTGACCCAGGACTCCAACTGCATAGGTAGCAACGAATAGCCTATTAAGGGCACCAGTGGAAGTGTAAGCCCTTGGTCCTGCCAAGACTGAACCACCAGTGAACGGGATTGTTGGGGGGAGGGCGGTAATGGAGGAGGATGGAGAGGGGAACACCCGTATAGAAGGGGAGACGAAAGGGTTAGGAGGATGTTTGTCTGAAAACTGGGAAAGGTAATAATAATTGAAATGTAAATAAGAAATACCCATTTTAATAAAGATTGAGAAAAAATAATGAGTTCATTTATAATCCAATCTTTGACTATGCACATAAATGTGCAATAAAATAATTTTTTTTTATTAACTTGAGTATTTCTTATATACATTTCGAGTGTTATTCCCTTTCCCGGTTTCCGGGCAAACATCCCCCTCCCCCCTCCGGTTCCTTATGGGTGTTCCCCTCCCAACCCTCCCCCCATTGCCGCCCTCCCCCCATAGACTAGTTCACTGGGGGTTCAGTCTTAGCAGGACCCAGGGCTTCCCCTTCCACTGGTGCTCTTACTAGGATATTCATTGGTACCTATGGGGTCAGAGTCCAGGGTCAGTCCATGTATAGTCTTTAGGTAGTGGCTTAGTCCCTGGAAGCTCTGGTTGCTTGGCATTGTTGTACTTTTGGGGTCTCGAGCCCCTTCAAGCTCTTCCAGTTCTTTCTCTGATTCCTTCAATAGGGGACCTATTCTCAGTTCAGTGGTTTGCTGCTGGCATTTGCCTCTGTATTTGCTGTATTCTGGCTGTGTCTCTCAGGAGAGATCTACATCCGGCTCCTGTCGGTCTGCACTTCTTTGCTTCATCCATCTTGTCTAATTGGGTGGCTGTATATGTATGGGCCACATGTGGGGCAGGCTCTGAATGGGTGTTCCTTCAGTCTCTGTTTTAATCTTTGCCTCTCCCTTCCCTGCCAAGGGTATTCTTTTTCCTCATTTAAAGAAGGAGTGAAGCATTCACATTTTGATCATCCATCTTGAGTTTCGTTTGTTCTAGGGATCTAGGGTAATTCAAGCATTTGGGCTAATAGCCACTTATCAATGAGTGCATACCATGTATGTCTTTCTGTGATTGGTTTAGCTCACTCAGGATGATATTTTCCAGTTCCAACCATTTGCCTACGAATTTCATAAACTCGTTGTTTTTGATAGCTGAGTAATATTCCATTGTGTAGATGTACCCCATTTTCTGTATCCATTCCTCTGTTGAAGGGCATCTGGGTTCTTTCCAGCTTCTGGCTATTATAAATAAGGCTGCGATGAACATAGTGGAGCACATGTCTCTTTTATATGTTGAGGAATCTTTTGGGTATATGCCCAAGAGAGGTATAGCTGGATCCTCAGGCAGTTCAATGTCCAATTTTCTGAGGAACCTCCAGACTGATTTCCAGAATGGTTTTACCAGTCTGCAATCCCACCAACAATGGAGGAGTGTTCCTCTTTCTCCACATCCTCACCAGCATCTGCCGTCACCTGAGTTTTTGATCTTAGCCATTCTCACTGGTGTGAGGTGAAATCTCAGGGTTGTTTTGATTTGCATTTCCCTTATGACTAAAGATGTTGAACATTTCTTTAGGTGTTTCTCAGCCCTTCGGCATTCCTCAACTGTGAATTCTTTGTTTAGCTCTGAACCCCATTTTTTAATAGGTTTATTTGTTTCCCTGCGGTCTAACTTCTTGAGTTCTTTGTATATTTTGGATATAAGGCCTCTATCTGTTGTAGGATTGGTAAAGATCTTTTCCCAATCTGTTGGTTGCCGTTTTGTCCTAACCACAGTGTCCTTTGCCTTACAGAAGCTTTGCAGTTTTATGAGATCCCATTTGTCGATTCTTGATCTTAGAGCATAAGCCATTGGTGTTTTGTTCAGGAAATATTTTCCAGTGCCTATGTGTTCCAGATGCTTCCCTAGTTTTTCTTCTATTAGTTTGAGTGTGTCTGGTTTGATGTGGAGGTCCTTGATCCACTTGGACTTAAGCTTTGTACAGGGTGATAAGCATGGATCGATCTGCATTCTTCTACATGTTGACCTCCAGTTGAACCAGCACCATTTGCTGAAAATGCTATCTTTTTTCCATTGGATGGTTTTGGCTCCTTTGTCAAAAATCAAGTGACCATAGGTGTGTGGGTTCATTTCTGGGTCTTCAATTCTATTCCATTGGTCTATCTGTCTGTCTCTGTACCAATATCATGTAGTTTTTATCACTATTGCTCTGTAATACTGCTTGAGTTCAGGGATAGTGATTCCCCCTGAAGTCCTTTTATTGTTGAGGATAGCTTTAGCTATCCTGGGTTTTTTGTTATTCCAGATGAATTTGCAAATTGTTCTGTCTAACTCTTTGAAGAATTGGATTGGTATTTTGATGGGGATTGCATTGAATCTGTAGATTGCTTTTGGTAAAATGGCCACTTTTACTATATTAATCCTGCCAATCCATGAGCATGGGAGATCTTTCCATCTTCTGAGGTCTCCTTCAATTTCTTTCCTCAGTGTCTTGAAGTTCTTATTGTACAGATCTTTTACTTGCTTGGTTAAAGTCACACCGAGGTACTTTATATTATTTGGGTCTATTATGAAGGGTGTCGTTTCCCTAATTTCTTTCTCGGCTTGTTTCTCTTTTGTATAGAGGAAGGCAACTGATTTATTTGAGTTAATTTTATATCCAGCCACTTTGCTGAAGTTGTTTATCAGCTTTAGTAGTTCTCTGGTGGAACTTTTGGGATCACTTAAATATACTATCATGTCATCTGCAAATAGTGATATTTTGACCTCTTCTTTTCCGGTCTTTATCCCCTTGATCTCCTTTTGTTGTCTGATTGCTCTGGCTAGAACTTCAAGAACTATATTGAATAAGTAGGGAGAGAGTGGGCAGCCTTGTCTAGTCCCTGATTTTAGAGGGATTGCTTCAAGTTTCTCTCCATTTAGTTTACTGTTAGCAACTGGTTTGCTGTATATGGCTTTTACTATGTTTAGGTATGGGCCTTGAATTCCTATTCTTTCCAGGACTTTTATCATGAAGGGGTGTTGAATTTTGTCAAATGCTTTCTCGGCATCTAATGAAATGATCATGTGGTTCTGTTCTTTCAGTTTGTTTATATAATGGATCACGTTGATGGTTTTCCGTATATTAAACCATCCCTGCATGCCTGGGATGAAGCCTACTTGATCATGGTGGATGATTGTTTTGATGTGCTCTTGAATTCGGTTTGCCAGAATTTTATTGAGTATTTTTGCGTCGATATTCATAAGGGAAATTGGTCTGAAGTTCTCTTTCTTTGTTGTGTCTTTGTGTGGTTTAGGTATAAGCGTAATTGTGGCTTCGTAGAAGGAATTCGGTAGGGCTCCATCTGTTTCAATTTTGTGGAATAGTTTGGATAATATTGGTATGAGGTCTTCTATGAAGGTTTGATAGAATTCTGCACTAAACCCGTCTGGACCTGCGCTCTTTTTGGTTGGGAGACCTTTAATGACTGCTTCTATTTCCTTAGGAGTTATGGGGTTGTTTAACTGGTTTATCTGTTCCTGATTTAACTTCGATACCTGGTATCTGTCTAGGAAATTGTCCATTTCCTGAAGATTTTCAAGTTTTGTTGAATATAGGTTTTTATAGTAAGATCTGATGATTTTTTGAATTTCCTCTGAATCTGTAGTTATGTCTCCCTTTTCATTTCTGATTTTGTTAATTTGGACACACTCTCTGTGTCCTCTCGTTAGTCTGGCTAAGGGTTTATCTATCTTGTTGATTTTCTCAAAGAACCAACTTTTGGTTCTGTTGATTCTTTCTATGGTCCTTTTTGTTTCTACTTGGTTGATTTCAGCTCTGAGTTTGATTATTTCCTGCCTTCTACTCCTCCTGGGTGTATTTGCTTCTTTTTGTTCTAGAGCTTTTAGGTGTGCTGTCAAGCTGCTGACATATGCTCTTTCCTGTTTCTTTCTGCAGGCACTCAGCGCTATGAGTTTTCCTCTTAGCACAGCTTTCATTGTGTCCCATAAGTTTGGGTATGTTGTATCTTCATTTTCATTAAATTCTAAAAAGTTTTTAATTTCTTTCTTTATTTCTTCCTTGACCAGGTTATCATTGAGTAGAGCATTGTTCAATTTCCACGTGTATGTGGGCATTCTTCCCTTATTGTTATTGAAGACCAGTTTTAGGCCGTGGTGGTCCGATAGCACCCATGGGATTATTTCTATCTTTCTGTACGTGTTGAGGCCCGTTTTTTGACCAATTATATGGTCAATTTTGGAGAAAGTACCATGAGGAGCTGAGAAGAAGGTATATCCTTTTGCTTTAGGATAGAATGTTCTATAAACATCCGTTAAGTCCATTTGGCTCATGACTTCTCTTAGTCTGTCGACATCACTGTTTAATTTCTGTTTCAATGATCTGTCCATTGATGAGAGTGGTGTGTTGAAATCTCCCACTATTATTGTGTGAGGTGCAATGTGTGTTTTGAGCTTTAGTAAGGTTTCTTTTATGTATGTAGGTGCCCTTGTATTTGGGGCATAGATATTTAGGATTGAGAGTTCATCCTGGTGGATTTTTCCTTTGATGAATATGAAGTGTCCTTCCTTATCTTTTTTGATGACTTTTAGTTGGAAATTGATTTTATTTGATATTAGAATGGCTACTCCAGCTTGCTTCTTCTGACCATTTGCTTGGAAAGTTGTTTTCCAGCCTTTCACTCTGAGGTAGTGTCTGTCTTTGTCTCTGAGGTGTGTTTCCTGTAGGCAGCAGAATGCAGGGTCCTCGTTGCGTATCCAGTTTGTTAATCTATGTCTTTTTATTGGGGAGTTGAGGCCATTCATATTGAGAGATATTAAGGAATAGTGATTATTGTTTCCCTTTATATTCATATTTGGATGTGAGGTTTTGTTTGTGTGCTTTCATTCTCTTTGTTTTGTTGCCAAGACGATTAGTTTCTTGCTTCTTCTAGGGTATAGCTTGCCTCCTTATGTTGGGCTTTACCATTTATTATCCTTTGTAGTGCTGGATTTGTAGAAAGATATTGTGTAAATTTGGTTTTGTCATGGAATATCTTGGTTTCTCCATCAATGTTAATTGAGAGTTTTGCTGGATACAGTAACCTGGGCTGGCATTTGTGTTCTCTTAGGGTCTGTATGACATCAGTCCAGGATCTTCTGGCCTTCATAGTTTCTGGCAAGAAGTCTGGTGTGATTCTGATAGGTCTCCCTTTATATGTTACTTGACCTTTTTCCCTCACTGCTTTTAATATTCTTTCTTTATTTTGTGCGTTTGGTGTTTTGACAATTATGTGACAGGAGGTGTTTCTTTTCTGGTTCAATCTATTTGGAGTTCTGTAGGCTTCTTGTATGTCTATGGGTATCTCTTTTTTTAGGTTAGGGAAGTTTTCTTCTATGATTTTTTTGAAGATATTTACTGGTCCTTTGAGCTGGGAGTCTTCACTCTCTTCTATACCTATTATCCTTAGGTTTGATCTTCTCATTGAGTCCTGGATTTCCTGTATGTTTTGGACCAGTAGCTTTTTCTGCTTTACATTATCTTTGACAGTTGAGTCAATGATTTCTATGGAATCTTCTGCTCCTGAGATTCTCTCTTCCATCTCTTGTTTTCTGTTGGTGAAGCTTGTATCTACAGCTCCTTGTCTCTTCTTTTGGTTTTCTATATCCAGGGTTGTTTCCATGTGTTCTTTCTTGATTGCTTCTATTTCCATTTTTAATTCCTTCAACTGTTTGATTGTGTTTTCCTGGAATTCTTTCAGGGATTTTTGTGTCTCCTCTCTATTTGCTTCTACTTGTTTATTTATGTTTTCCTGGAA
Organism: Rattus norvegicus; assembly: GCF_021556685.1. Classification (NCBI taxonomy): domain Eukaryota; kingdom Metazoa; phylum Chordata; class Mammalia; order Rodentia; family Muridae; genus Rattus; species Rattus norvegicus. The sequence continues at coordinate 53,569,567 of NC_141547.1, read as the reverse complement.
TTCTTTCAGGGATTTTTGCGATTCTTTCAGGCATTTTTGCGATTCCTCTCTGTAGGCTTCTACTTGTTCTCTAAGGGAGTTCTTCATGTCTTTCTTGAAGTCCTCCAGCATCATGATCAAATATGATTTTGAAAATAGATCTTGCTTTTCTGGTGTGTTTGGATATTCCATGTTTGTTTTGATGGGAGAATTGGGCTCCGATGGTGCCATGTAGTCTTGGTTTTTGTTGCTTGGGTTCCTGCGCTTGCGTCTCGCCATCAGATTATCTCTAGTGTTACTTTGTTCTGCTATTTCTGACAGTGGCTAGACTGTCCTATAAGCCTGTGTGTCAGGAGTGCTGTAGACCTGTTTTCCTCTCTTTCAGTCAGTTATGGGGACAGAGTGTTCTGCTTTCGGGCGTGTAGTTTTTCCTCTCTACAGGTCTTCAGCTGTTCCTGTGGGCCTGTGTCTTGAGTTCACCAGGCAGCTTTCTTGCAGCAGAAAATTTGGTCTTACCTGTGGTCCCGAGGCTCAGGTTCGCTCGTGGGGTGCTGCCCACGGGCTCTCTGCAGCGGCAGCAACCAGGAAGACCTGTGCCGCCCCTTCCGGGAGCTTCAGTGCACCAGGGTTCCAGATGGTCTTTGGCTTTTTCCTCTGGCGTCCGAGATGTGTGTGCAGGGAGCAGTCTCTTCTAGTTTCCCAGGCTTGTCTGCCTCTCTGAAGGTTTAGCTCTCCCTCCCACGGGATTTGGGTGCAGAGAACTGTTTATCTGGTCTGTTTCTTTCAGGTTCTGGCGGTGTCTCAGGCAGGGGTCCTGCCGCTCCTGGGCCCTCCCCCACGGGAGCCCAGAGGCCTTATACAGTTTCCTCTTGGGCCAGGGATGTGGGTAGGGGGTGAGCAGAGTTGGTGGTCTCTTCCGCTCTGCTGCCTCAGGAGTGCCCACCTGACCAGGCGGTTGGGTCCCTCTCTCACAGTGTCTGGGAGCAGAGAGCTGCTGCCGCAATAAAATAATTTAAAGAGCAACCATGAGATAAATCATTACTAAAGTTCATGCTAATTATATTTTCAAATTTTTCTTTAAAAGCACAATCAAATAGTTATTCCAAATATGTTATATTAACAATTTTTCTTTCTTTTTTTATTTTTATTAAATATTTCTTTACTTACATTTCTCATTAATGCACATATAAGACAATAAAGATAATCTAGGAAGATTGAGAATGGTATGTCTCATGTTTACAAAATTCAAAAATAAAATGGAAAATTGATTACCTATCATAATTAATTACCACTTGTGTTTATGCAGAGAACAGTTAGGAAGCAGAAAGGAAAAATAGAAGCAAGGAATTTGAATAGGCAAATACCATCTCTATGTTACATATTTACAAAAGTGTTATGTATTTTGAAAATTTTCCATATAATCAGGGAATAAATTAAGCATACACAAAGAGCCATCTTCTACCATCAGATGAGGAAAACGAACATTCTGGCAATGTCAATTATTATAAAACATGGCAAGCAGGAATTTCCACATGCTAAAATGTTTTCTAGATAATGTGGAAAATAATATGATTCAAATGGAAAACTTGAAGATGGAAATAAAATATGATCTAGTTTTTCTACTTGAATATCTTGGTAAAAGGACTGTATTCTAGTTGAATAGCTAGTGGTGAGATGGGTCAATTTAAAGCACATTTAAACAAAAATATTAAATATTTAATCATGGGAAGAAATTTTAACAAAGATTTCAGTTGTTTTGGAGCCACGTATTTTAGTTGTACCTACATTTTGGAATTATTACATAGAAATATCTCTATATCTAAACACTACTACTTTGCTAAGATCAAATTTTTGCAATATTATTTATAACAGGTACAAATTAGGAACCATTCAAAACCCCAGGAATTCACAATAAGTAATGATTTTAATAAATTCACACAACCTGGATATGCATAAGACAGTGCATAAGTATTGTATTGACATAACTTATTAGGATTTCACTTACGTAAATGTCAAACAAATGAAATACATTTTTATTAATGGCATTCATACAGGTTGGTAGGATATCATATCAAATTTGATACATATAGAAATTTAGATATTCATACACACATTGGAAGAAAGAGAGAAAAAAGTGCAGTAAAATACAGAGGAAGGGAGGAGAAGAAAGATTATGGGAGAAAATAATGAAGAGAAGGAGAGGGACAGGGAAGGACGGAAGGAGAGTGGAAGGAAGAGACAGAGCAGTGTCACTAAGAGTCAGAGAGATCAGTTTGTATTAACTATCCAGTCTCATGGCTGAAAGATAGAAGGAATAGAAATGGAGGGGAAGGATTTTCTTATAATAGACAAAACATATTCACAGAAGTATTGAGGCATTCAAATGAACATATTCACCCAAAAATTGTATATTTAAGCCTAAAACCACAGAGAATGCCTTTAAGAAAGAGGACACATGTGAGGATGTAGAGATAACTATTTGTGCCATGATGTTAAGTGAAAGCTTTGAAAATTGGGCTTTAAAAACATAAAAGAAAACTATAGCACAGAGAAACACAAAAATCACATGGCTTCCAAAGATTTGAACAACTTGTTCTAAGAATTGAAGTCTGTGCCTCTAAGCAACTAATGTGACAACTATCCCACAATTGAATGGTGTGAATATATCTGAATCCACACAATTTCTGAGAGGAAAATATTATTAAATATCTGCACATATAGCTCATGCCAGCATTCCTTATTTTCATTTCAAAATAACTTGTGTATCCCTAATATATTCTATTATTTTAATGACAAAAAATTTTAAGATTAATTTTGCATTTTATTTTGAGGTATTCTAAAAAGTCAGATATTTATGTGTAACAGAGACTTCTATTTACAATGAGTTGTAGTAAATCCAGAGATTCAGGATCACACCAAGTACTCAGAATAGGTAACTACTGAGGCCTAGTAATAAACCAAACTCTTATCCTACTATTTGTAAGCTCAGGAAATAGTGTAGAAAGTGAGTCTGAAAGAATATATGAGAAGGAGAATAAGGAGAAGAATAAAATGCTAGTTTTAATTAAAAACACACCAGTTGCATTTGCAAAGTCATGGCAGCTGCAGATACACACATTCCTCGCAAGAATTATCTGACAACAGTCAGGCAGGGATGAGGAAGGATGTCATTGCCTTCAGTTAAGTACTCACTGGTAACTCCATCACGGTTCAACAGACTGTTACAATGGAGTGGTCACACAGATCTGCTTAAACTAGATGGACTAATATCAAACCACAAGTCATGAATCTCTATTAACTGGTATGTTTGCTGGTGAGTCTTGATAGGGATGGAAAGGAGATAAGAAGGAGGAAGGTGGGTAATTAGTGCATTATATGCTTGTAAGTAGCTGTCAAAAATAAATTTTGTAAATAACCATGAAATAAAATGAAGATCCTTTAAAATTATGACAGAACCACAAATAAGGAAGCTAAGCAAACACACAAAATTCTTTGATAACTTATGAATTGGGAACTATGCATGGTTTTGGAATGTGTATACACTGCAGTTTTAAAGGCAAACAATCATATGCATTCCCTCAAATTTTTATAATGTCTTTATGGTAAATACATCTACAATACCTTCATTTTATCTTTTAGAAAAATTAAATTTTTTCATTATTTTGTGGGCATGTGTTCATGTGTGTGTGTGTGTTGTGTGTGTGTGTGTTTGTGTGTGTGTACATGTGCCATAGCACACAAGTTGAGATAAGAGGACAGCTTGCAAGAATCTGCTTCTATGTGGAATCTTGGGAATGAAACTCATTTCTTCAGGCTGGGAAGTGAATAACTGGTCTATGAGCCATCCTGCTGGTCCTGTGCTAGCTCTCTGAAAGAAACAGTACATTACTGTCATCAATATTCATCCCTCTGTACAGCAATACACCAAGCTTTCATGTTCTATAGCTGTTTTCATTGATTTTTACCACTTCTTCCTCTGTCTAATCACTCTTACACCAATAACCAACATTCCACTCTCAGCTTCTATCCACTCAAAAACAATTTCTCCACTTTTGATAAAGCTCCCTTCTCTGCTACCTTTCATCAGTTCATGCCAATTTATGGATTTATTCTCTGCTTGCTCTCTGCTGCATTTACAACCGTTTTGAGTTGCAAATCTACACCTTAAATATAATTGATTTCTTACAATCACATCTTGTATTACATGCTAAAAGAGCAAACATGTTGTACTGATCTGTTCCTTATGCCCTCATCCACGTGTTGACTATTTGACAAAAGATGTGATCAAACAAAAGTTTTTATGAAACTAAGAAGAATATTCCAAATCTTGTTAGACTACAACCATGTACATAAAAATGAAAAGAATTTCCAATAAATTTTAGTACAAATGAAAACACAAATATGAGCAGGACAATAAGATCCATCCAAGACAAGCTCAGCAGATTTGGATTAACATTTTCTTATTACATTGTTCTATTTTTTTCCCAAGGCATGAATCTTTCATTTCTTTAGAACTAGGTTATTTTGGCTTAATCATGAAATAAGTTGAGTTTCTGAACATTCAAAAACCTCTGCTAGGTCAAATTTGAAGTTCTGCTAAAAGTCTTCTGATATAGAAATATTATACAGTTTCTTTAAATTGAAAGAAATGTACTGAGTGGGTGGATCTATTCCATAGTTTGCAAAATTCGATTCCAAAGTGAAAAAATGCTAATCTGCGAATTTATGTCATTTTTCTTCTTGACATTTTCTGGGCAACTGTGGTTAATTGTTGAGATAAACCCTAATCATTAAAAGTTTACATAATTAAATCTGAGGATTAAACGTTAACCAATTCCCAGACTTAGATATTAATCCAGGATGATCATAAATTGAATTTGCTGTATACAAGCTTTTCACTCTCCCAGATGTTCCGAGAAATATTTGGAAACTCAGGGATTACCACTGACATATTGGTTTTGTGGAACTCATTCAGCTAAGCATGTTATAATGAATATGTATATTTGGGTTTACTAGGCAAAAGGAAAAATATAAATATTATTGTAAATTTTGCCTGCAATTATTACATAACTTCAGTTAGTTCTTCTAAAAGCAGATAGTTTGATGCAATGTCTTTTCACTTTAATTCATATTAAATGATAATTTTATCATGAATTTCTTTGAGATTATATACAAACAAAATTTTAAGGAAAAAAAAACTTTTCAAGATCTGTAGCCAAGGTAATTAAAAACCATTTACACTCTTGTAAAAGTCTGAAGAGATTAGGCTCGAAAGGATAGAATTCCCTCTGGAAGTGTATTCTGTTTCTCCAAAATTTAATGTAGTGTGACACTGAAGAACTTTAAGGTCAACCTGGCTAATGAGAAAGTCAATTATATTATGTAAATAGGAAACAGTTGAGAAAGAGTAATCAATTGCATTTGGTTTGTAAGTTGAGTATATCTAGGTTTTCATTAGACATCAGTCAAGAAAACAAAGCCAAATTGTGCCTTGTAACTTTCTACTCTGAAGAGTGATCATATCAAAGATTAATCAAAGGCAACACAGGATTTACATGTAAGAGTTATTTCTAATACTCTCAGAAAAGTTAATATTCCTTTAGTATAGATTTTTGTTTACTTAACAATAGAAGCAGAAAAATTAAACACAGACACACACACATGCACACACACACACACACACACACACACACACCTCTTCCTGAGATCTTAAGAGACTTTCTTAATCAGAGATAAATCTGTGAGAACTAATGAATTATAGCATTAAAATAGTCTTAATGTGTAAAATTCATTGAAACACTCAAAATTCCTTGTCAATTTCTAACAGCATCTTTTGAAATGACCTTCTTTTTAATTATAGATAAGTAAGGATGAAATATGCCTTTTGTGCTGTTACTCTGTCCTGAGACATTAAAATATTTTTTAGCATATTAAGTGTAAGACTAGAACGTGGAATGACTGAGATGAAAGAGGATGAGAAGGTGGGAAGTCTGTGCTTTTAAATGACAATTTTTTAAAGTGCTTTATAAACACATGTCATTGCTCCAGAATTAACAGTAGATCTCAACTCCATCCTAAAACTCAAAGTGAATTTTATTTTAATTTCCTCTGAGTGGGCCTTTTTTTGAGTTCTCTTGGCTCAGTGTACTTAAGCGTTTCCAGTACTGTGTATACAATTATGTTCATGTTTGTTAATTGTTCTTAACCTATATAGATAGGTTTTAAATTTATAGTAGTTTCATACTGAAAGATATATTTTTGCAGATCAGATGAATTTGTACAAAAGTAAGAGGGCAGGCATATAATTCAATTTGTAAAGTGCTTGACTTACAAAAATAAGGACCTGAATTTTGCTCAAGAACTCAAAACAAAATAAAATAAAACAGACAAATAAAAATAAAAAAACAGCATCTGAAGCATCAACAGCAACAAGAAGAGTAAAGAGACTGGTTATTTCAGTACTAGGAATGCCTTTTCATTTCTTGAGTGAGCCTTAAATGCAATCATAAATTCTGTTAGCACCTCCACAGAATTCGTATTACTACTGAACCATGTATATACCTTGGCATATCAATCATTACTGTATGTACTGCACAAGGGCAAGCTAACCATTGACAACTTTTCACTCCTACTAGCCTCCATGATCTCTCCCAGGACTGAATGCTAATCAACTGTAAAGAACATTCCTGGTTAGGATTAACTTGAGTTCTACACACCAATGCCCTCATCAGAGAAATGCCTTCTGAACAATGGTAAATGTAGAAACTCACACTTGGTTAAAGTGCAGAGAATAAATGACCTTGGGGTGCGCATTCACAAATGGCCCATCTGTTTCACATTTCCACCCTAGTGTGTTTTAGGACAATTAGGGAAGATAACGTAGAATGATTTTAAGAGTGAGAGGTAATGGATAACTAGATTAAATCATGTCTTGCACTCATGAATTAAGAAGAGTTGTGGTTGCTTGCACGAGACCTGTGCATGTGATAAGGCCTGCAAGCCACAACATTCTAGCATTAACAGAAAGGAGCTCATTATTCCCCACTCATTACTGAGGAACTGTAGACAATTGATGGCTCCTAGAGTAAGGGGAGTTAATTTTTGTCAAGCATATAGATCCTGAATCCAGGTGGTCAATCATACTGTATATTGCCAGCACAGTTGGGATTGGATGGCTTACTAAATGTACAAAGAAGAAAAGAGTACATAAGAAATTTGGAGTGTTTTAGGAAGATCGGATTGCTTCTGGAAGAAGCATCAGACAGAGATGATTTGACAGTGAATATTATCAAAATATAATGTATGAAATTCTAGAAGAATTGAAGATATTTATAAAAATAATATGGAGTGCACCTAAGAATGACACTAAAAGTTGTCTTTTGGCTTCTATATCCGAACATGTAAGTGAACCTATATGTTGCACAGAAACACAGATATGTATACATACAAATACATACTCACATATGGATATATGCAGAAAGACAAGGGTTTTTCCTTGAACCATGATATAAGAGCTCAAGGACATGATTACAATTGTATGAGAAAATATGATCCTTAAAGTATATTGAGATTTTATATGCACTAATGTATAACTATCTGGTATCTGTCTTGAAGGAAGCCTCCTTAATATATGGAACATTTTAAGAAAGAGGAGACATATGCTATAGGAAAGATTAAATGCAGAAAGTAAAGAACACAAAAGCTTCAAGAAGTTCCTGGAACTGAACAGATTCCCTAAGTACTTCCCAAGCATCTATAAACAGTAAGGGCATCTGAAAGACACTCTGCGACAAACTGAGCTTCAAGGAAGAGTCTCAGTGCATCCAACTACCTGAAACAATCAGATTCCCCACCACACCAACCAAAAGAAACAGAGAACAGCTCTAGAAATGGATCAACACAAAAGAGGTGCCTGAAAGAGACAGTCTCCAGCTTCCAGCAAGTTGGGCATTACCTCTCAGTGTCCAACTTTCATGAACCTTAATTCATGGTGGAGTGGGCTTTGCTGATACAGCTGTAATTGAATTATTTATGTTTCTATAGTTACTGACGTCTAGCCTCAGTGTGAGGAGGGTCCTGAGAAAGGTAGGCATGGGAACTGCACTGATTCAGTAATGACTTGGAGTTAGTAGTATATGCAAGCAATTTTCCTTGACAATTCATCATTCTTTATTCTTTAGCTTAATTTTCCTCAGCTTAATAATCAGAGGAAGCTGGAAACCAGCTTTCTATTTACTAAAGCTACACCATCAAGGCTTTTATCATTGTTAATAATCATCAAACATTCTTAGATTTAAAAAAAATCTTAGATTTTCATAAATTCTATGAGCTCCCAGATCAATAGTCCCCAACCCCATTTTGTTAAAGCAGAAAATAAATACAAAACATTTCCTTACAGGATTACACAGACTATTCTCACGTAGCTAGGCACAGCTCTTGTGGTTTCCAGGTACAGCAGACAGCAGCAGTCTTTAGAAACTATTTTCATGTAAGAACAGAAAGATAACAAACTACTAAAATGAAAGTGATTCCTTAGAAAGTTTTTTAATTTACATAAGTGAAGCAGTTAGCTTTCTCTAATAACCTTTCAGGCATTATAATCTTCAATTCTTCAAGTAGCTGGGAGAACAAAGTACTAACTTTTTATATGCATCTATATCATATCTTAATTCTATAATTTTTGTTTCTTTCTCCTATCAATTTCTCAACCTTGCATACTCTCCTTCTAATACTATTTATTCCTAAATCATATATAAATTCATATTTTTTCTATTTATTCTGTTTCTTCTTGAGACAACTTTAACTCTCTATCCTTGATGTCCCCAAGTTCATCCTGGCTAATTAATGCAGTGATCTTTGGACTGGGGGATACATGTGTATCCTCGTGATTCCAAATTCAAGGCCAAGATTGACAATGAACTATTTTTAACAAAGGACCATGTAGGATTTTATGGCCACTGTGGTTATCTTTCCTAGATCTTTTTCAGTGGCCCTAAAGGCAAAATGAAGGGCATGCCCTCAATCCTCTACAGCCTATAGGCTCATGAACACCTACATTTGTCATTCCTGAAAACTGCATTTGTTTCAGTTATTATGGCATGCTTAGGGGCAAAGTATACTTCCCATAAAGAAAGATTTAAAGCACAATAATAAAGACAGCAGACCAGCTTTGGCGCAACAGCAGCCATCAGCACAATGGGAATCAACAGCCTGGTGATGCTCCAGGGGAAGGACATATGTTATACCTCCTTTTACGCAACCATGTCAGACCAGGCAATATGTAACCCCTTATCCATATTCCTGTAAGTAATCCCAATAAAACTTACTAGTGCACGTGTGACTTTGGTGGTTCCTACATTTTGACATGTCTTTGGTTCCCTCTCTAAGGTAAGTAAAACCTTGCTCGTATCTAACCAGGAACAGTGTCAAGCATCTGCTGAGGAGAACTTACATGCAATTTTTTAATTGTTCATTAAACCTAATTATTTATTTTCCTAGGTATGGGGGCAAATGCATATGCATGTGCTAACACCATAGCTCATTATATTGCCCTTTTGGAAATATGGCAATTAGAGGATAACTCAGAGAAGTCAATTTCCCCTTTCTACCAAGCAGGCTCTAGACACCAAGTTCAAGTCTTTGGGCTTGGTAGCAGGTACCTTTGTCTATTGAACTATCTCACTGGTTCCTCCAATATATTTTCAAAGATTTGTTTATTAAATTTGAAAAAAGAATTTGTAGTGATTTACATTTGCCTCCTCTTATGATCAATTTATTTATTTCCTTTTATGAACAAAATGTGATACAATGGTTCTACATACTAAAAAACCTCATTTTTCCATTTTCTGCTTATTTTGGTGTTTCAAGTTATGTCTTCTAACTCCTATAAAGTTGAGACTGAAAAGCATGCTATGTAGCTAAAATACAAACACCTTAAAAAAATAAACAGATATATAGGCATTTAACCAAAACATAGCATCATGAATTATTATATGAAGTACCCTCACATTTAGCATCAAGACATTCCTATTCTACAAAATCTCTCTCCATCTTTTGCATTTTCATAATATTGATCATTTGCTAGTTCATTTGACCTAGAGAGTTTCTGATAGGACAAATTTTCCTGATGTCCACTGCACAGCAAAGTTAAGTTCACCTCTCTGTCCTCTGTGTCTCTTGAAATTCAGCAGCAATTCATAAAGCATGTAGAGGTTCTGTGGCACTGTCAAGAACTGGTGCTGTTGGTGCATGCTTGCTTTTTCTGTGCCAAGCATCACACTGGTACCATAGCAACTGTAGATATTAATTCATACCTCTGCAAGAAGTTATTATTCACATTCTTTCAAGTCACATTGTTACATAGTTTCTGTGGTTGCACTGGGGGTCATTGGTTTGCTTTCACAAGAACTCCAAAAATATCAATGTTACAGTAACTGGATTTTACAATGTGACTTAAAACAGTCAATTGTTGTCTAAGTAGTCCCCACATACACTGAAAAGAAACATTTTAATGAAAAATTAAATATCTCACAATTTGTTAATATGAATGGAACATTCATATATATATATACATAAAACTAAAGGAAAGTAAAAAAAAATCTTGAGACCAAGAGACAAACAGGGAAAAGGAAAGGAAATGGTGCATGATTGTAAAAGCAATGGAAACCAACTTCTACAGGAAAGGAGAAACAGGAAAGAAGGAAGGGAGCAAACAGTAAGCTGAACATTGTCATGAACATTCAGTTTGTACAAACTATAGTCCTTCCATATAGAAAGAATCAGGACAAACCGAGCTGATGAAAATCATGGAATGTTGTGTGTCCTAAAGTAAGCAAGCATTAGCTATAAGTCCCATGAATGCTGTGCAGCATATGAGTAGAACTTTCTCTTCTTGCCTAACTGACAAGGAAATATCCCCAGTCATAAAAATCGAATATGGGAATACTCAATTTCACTTTACTATAATCTATGACTACTGTGTAGCTGAAATTTATTTATTATTTTTCCAACTTTTCCTCTTTTTTAAAAGGCCAAATGTGAGTGGATTTATTGTTGCTGTAAGGCCTTTATAATAAAATGTCTTTGGCTAGTGCCTCTTTTGACATTTATGTCATGCCAAATCAAACTAGAGTTTTATTAAACTTTTTATGCTCACTGATTTTAGTTTATGAATTTGCTCCTTTTTCTAATTTCAATATTTACAAAAGTCATCTTTTCAGTAACATTTCTTTATTCATAACTAAACTTTTCTTTACCATGATTATTTCATTATATATATATATATAATCTATCATGTATTCATCATATATATATATATATATATACACACACACATATATATATACATACATATATATATATATGGGTTTCTGTATTTTATTATCAAGGCTCAGGTGACAAAATCATAGGAAGTCTCAGTCCCACAACAGTTTTCTATTTAATGTAATTTTAGTTGTCTAGAATTGCTTTCAGCTATTCTGAAAATATACAGAATTTCACCATACCTCCAATGAAGAGCTAATACAAACACTCTCCAAATTATTGCATAAATAGAAACAAAAGGAACACTACCTAATTCATTCTATGATGCTACAATTACTCTGATACATAAACTACTCAAAGACCCACAAAGAAAAGAACTTTAGACCAATTTTCCATATGAATATTGATGCAAAAATACTCAATACAATCTCAATACAATTCTGGCAAATCAAATCCGTGAACACATCAAAACAATCATTTACCATGATCAAATAGGCTTCACTCCAGGGATACAAGTTTGGGCCAATATATGAAAATCCATTAACATAATCCACTATATAAACAAACTCAAAGAAAAAATCTCACATGATTAGATTCTTAAACAGCATTTGTCAAAAAACAACACCCCTTCATATTAAAAGTATTAGAGAGATCAGGAAATCAAGGCCCATACCTAAACATAGTAAAAGCAATATACAGCAAACCATCAGCCAATATCAAATTAAATGGAGAGACATTTGAAACAATCCCACTAGATTCAGAGACAAGACAAGGATGCCCACTCTCCCCATATCTATTCAATTTAGTATTTGAAGTTCTAGCTAGAGCAATAAGACAACAAAAAAAGATCAAGAGGATACAAATTGGCAAAGAAGTCAAGGTATCACTATTTGCAGATAATATGATAGCATACATAAGCGACCACAGAAATTCTACCAGAAAAAACTCTCCAGCTGATAAACAACTTCAGCAAAGTGGCTGGATATAAAATGTGTTCAAACAAATCAGTAGCCTTCCTTTATACACATGTTAAACAGGCTAAGAAATAAATTAGGGAAACACTGCCCTTCACAATATCAAGAATAATATAAAAAGCCTTGGGGTAACTGAAACAAAATAAGTGAGATATCTGTATAACAAAAACTTCAAGCCTCTCAAGAAAGAAATCAAAGAAGACCTCAGAAAAATGGAGATATCTCCCATGCTTATAGATCGGTAGGATTAACATAGTAAAAATGGCCATCCTTACAAAAGCAATCTTACAGATTCAATAAAATCTCCATCAAAATTCCACACATTTCTTCAAAGACACTGTCCTAAGGTTTTACTACTGTGAACAGACACCATATCCAAAGTAGGTCTTATGAAGGACAATATTTAATTGAGGCTGGCTTACAGGTTCAGAGGTTTGGTCCATTATCATCAAGGTGGGGGGTATGGCAGCATCTATGCAGGCATGGTGCAGGCAGAGTTGAGAATTCTACATCTTCATATGAAAGCTACTAGCAGAATACTGAATTCTGGTAAGTTAGGATGAAGGTATTAAAGGCCATGCCCACAGTGACACATTAACTCCAACAATGACACACCTCAAAATAGTGCCACTCCCTGGGCCAAGCACATTCAAACAATTAAGTTCCACTCCCTGGTTCCTATAGGTTTTTTTCAAACACATGAGTCTATGGGGCCATACCTAAACACAGCATAAAGCAAAATATACTGAGTCCGACTTCCCTTTAGTAGGTAGCAGTCTCAACAAAGTTAAAAGTCCAAGTTCAAAGTCTCTTCTGGGATTCACCCAATCACTTAACGGTAATCCCCAAAGCAGAACAGGATCACATCTGGGCAAACTCTAAACTTCACATCTCCATGTCTGATGAAAAGCAGTTTTAACAACTCTAACTACTTTTTCATCTGTGTTGACTGCAATAAACTTTTCCTGGGCTGGTTCCACTGCCACTGCTGTTTTTGGTGATCATTGTATGTTACTGGCATCTACAATACACTGGGGTCTTCTCCTGCAACCAGACTTCACCAGTTGCCTCTCATAGGCTTTCATCATGGTGTCAAGCCTCAAATTGTTTACCTGACCTCCTCGGTTCTGGGCGATCAACTACAACTGAGGCTGCACTTTCACCAATGACCTTCCCTGGCTTCTCACAATGCTAAGCCTCAGAGGCTCTTCATGATGCCTTCATGCATTCAAAACCAGTACCACCTGGTGAGTCTTACACATTACCAATTACAGATGGAAGGTGTGGTACAACCTTGGCTATCTCTGGAACACAGCTTCTTTGTGCTCTCAGAAAACACTTTCCAGATTTTACCTTAGTGATGCTGTTCTCTTCTTAATCACCAATAATTTCTTAGCTCCAACTAACTAGCATTGATTGTCCCAATAATCCCTTCACTTTTTCACTCTAAACCAGAGCCATGTGTCTGAAACTCTTCTGCTGCTTTCTGGGTCAGGAACATGGCCCCCATTATTCTATTCCCAGCTTTCTGTTTTCCAATCCCCTCTCTTTCTAAGCTTGATTTTCCTGGAATTTGCTCTGTAGATTGACCTTGTACTCAGGGATCTGCGTGTGTCTGCCTCCTCTAATGCTGGGATTAAAGGCATATACCACCATCTCTCCAATTTTAAGCTTTTCTTCACCTAGAACCTTGTTATGTCCCAGGCTTTGTCTCCTGGGATTAAAGTTGTTTACTACTATACCTGAATCTAAACTTAGCTAGAGAGGATCTTGTTCTAAAATTCCTTAATCTGTTATCTCTTAGAACATAGAATTCTCTTCCATTTCACTTCCTGGTGCACCTTTAATACTTGTGTAAGACTCAACCTGAGTAGCAGAATACTGACTTCCAGGCAGTTCGAATGAAGGTCTTAAAACCCATGTCCACAGTGACAAACCTATTTCAGCAAGGCCACACTTCCAAATAGTGCCACTCCCTGGGCCAAGCATATTCAAACCATGACAAACATAGATAGAGCAATTCTCAATTTCATATGGAAAATCAAAAACAAAAACAAAATATAGGAGAGGGAAACCGATTCTTAACAATAAAAGAACTTCTGTGGGCATTACTGTCCCTGGTCTCAAGCTACACTACAGAGCAATAGTGATAAAAGCTGGAGGATAGTAGTACAGAAACAGGCAGGTTGATCAATGGAATAGAATTAAAGACCTAGAAAGACCACACACTTATAGACACTTGATCTTTGACAAATGGGAAAAAGAAAGAATCTTCAATAAATGGTACTGATCTAACCTGCAGCCTGTATACAGAAACAGAAATATAGGTCCATATTCATCACCATGCTCAAAGCTTCTAAACAGAAATCCAATGGCTCAGGCTCTAAGATCAAGAATTAATAAATGGAGTCTGATAAAACTGAAAAGTTTCTGTAAGGCAAAGGACATAGACAACAGAACAAATGACAACAGATAGACTGAAAGAAAAATTTCACTATCCCCACAATTGAGGAGGGCTAGTATCCAAATTATATAAAATTTCAAGAAGCTAATCTCTCCAAAATCCAATCCAATTACAAAATGGGTTATAGAACTAAATGGGGAATTCACAACAGAGTGATTGCTAATGGCAGAGAAGCACTTAAAGAAATGTTCAAGTCCTTAGTGACCATGGAAATGAAAATCAAAGCAACCTGAAGTTCTAACTTACATCAATCAGAATGACTATGTTCAAAACTCAGGGTACAATACATATTGGGGGAGAATTTGGAGAAAGAGGAACATTTCTCCATTGCTGGTAGAATTGCCAACTAGTAAAATCACTCTGGAAATCAATCTGGAATTTCCTCAGAAAATTGGAGACTCAGTTATACCACTCTTGGGCATATACTCGAGATGCCCACAATGCCACAGGGATACATGTTTTCACTATACTCATGTTCCACAGTTGCCTTATCTGTGATAGCCAGAAGCTGGAAACAAACCAGATGTCTGCTTCACAATGGAAGAATGGAAACAGAAAATGTGGTTCATTTACACAATGGGTTACTATTCAGCTATTAACAATGAGGGCATTGGAAGTTTTGCAGGAAAATGGATGAAGCTCAGAAATATCATCCTGAGTGAGGTATCTCGGACCCGAAAGGACGCACATGGTATGTACTCATTAACAAGTGGATATTAGCCATAAAAAGTACAGAATACCCAGGACACAATCCACAGAACTCTTGAAGGTTAACAATCCTAATATCCCAAATGAGGATGCTTCAATTACACTTGGGATGGAGAAGAAACCAGAGGGAACAGGGCAGATGGAGGAAAGGAATTAGATGGGAAAGGGAAGTTGGAGGGGCAAGAGAAAAGGGGAACAAGTTCAGGTATTGGGGGTGGGGATCAGGAGTGAAACCCTGATTACCAGTGGAAGGAATGGAAATATACAACCTTGGAAGGTGTAAGGTTGGTGGGACCCTATAGAATGTATCAGAGAAGGGAGGTGAAAAATTTCATGACTCAAAGGGAGAGACCTTAGATGAAACACCTAACAGAGAAGAGAGGTAACTTATAGAATTCATGTCCAGTAGAAAAACAGGTATTAAATGGAGCGATGGGGTTGTAAAGGATTAAAATAAAACAAAATAGAAACAAAAAAATGGCCTCCCACATCAGGAATATGATACCATAGCTCGTGGACTTGACACATTTTTTAAGAGGGAGTTGTTTCTCCCTCTTCTCTCCTCTCTTCTCCCCAACTCTCCGATCCTCTCCTGTCCTGTCTTCTCCTTTTTCTCCCTTCATCTTCCCTCTTCTCTCTTTCTCTTCTCCCCTGCCTTTCTCCCATCTTAGCTACCACTACCTCCAATAGCCTTTCTCTTTTTTGTCTTCCTCCTTTATCCTCTGTTCCCTGCCTTTGAACTATACTTACATAATTGAAATGATATGAGAAATGTTCAAAAAAGCCCCCAAAATCCTGTCAAAACCTTCTGCAACTGAACTAAATTAATGGTAATTGTATGAAAGTCCATATGCCTACTCCTAATCCTATACTACACAGTTTCAGTTAGAGGAAATGATACCTTTAGGTAAAAACCAGTAGCACGATGAAATCTTACCTCCCTACTCAGTCCTGATCTGAATGGAAATGATCCTTTTGTCCAGCTTCCACAAACTGGGTTCTCCCATCACTTGAAAACTTAATAATTGTCTTGGTTATATAAAATTGGCTGCTAAAACTTTACAATATTTTTGTTGGAGACATCCACATTTCAATTATTAATAATATTAAGCCCAAGTTATAGGATTTCTGGAAACTAAGAACTGTGTGGAGCTTTGTTAGATGAAAATTTTCAGTCTGTAAAGAAAAAGAAAGTATTATTTTTCAGGTTGCTAAATTTAACAATAAAAGACATGTCATTTAATAAAGCTCCACATAGCACATTCATAAACATAACTTACACTAAAAGAAATTACTATAATAATTAGCCTTTTTACATTATCGTCAATTGTAAATTATTCGCTGTATTTTATAAATGAATTATTAAAGTATAATGAAGAATGCATAAAACAAAAACATATGTCACATTTGGAACTGTGATTTCAGGCATTTACTTGTGGTCCTAGAACATATCTCTGACAAACGGTATGTTTAAAATTATACTAAATTATACTAAAACACTAAATTCTCCAACTGATAAGCCTTATGCTTTAAATGTAGTCACCTTTATTAATCATGATTACTATGTGCTTTGAAAAATTGTGGTATATGCATTTTAAAACTTAAATTACCTATTATAGTGTTTTATATTTATTATAAATATGTATATAAATGATTCACTTGACAACTCTAACTCTATTAAACTCAGTACCATCTTGAATTAAAAGAAAATCAAAGCTGCTGGTCTTGATTTTTCTAAATTTAAGCTTTTAACTAAATATTTCACATGTGACATATCCTATTGGAATTATCACATTCTTTGTTTCCTTTATTAGTTCCTTGAGAATTTTGTACAACTTTGAGCCACTTTCACCACTCCTGTTCCCCCTCCAAGATGTATCTCCCCATGATTATTCATTAATTCAAATTCGTATCTTCTTTTCTCTTTCTTTTTCACTCATAAATTCCAATTTGTGTTGACTATATATTCAAAGTCTTTCATTGGAACATGATTAATATTTCAGTGTTAAAATTTTAAAGGAAACTGATTCTCATTCTTATAGCAGCTTCATTTACCAATGTATGCTTGACAAGTGGGAGCAGTATATTTCTAGCCCTCCCCAATTGTGGGGATGGTTTTGTTTGTATTTGGACAGTTATACTTGGAGATCATATGCGCAGTTGCTCCATTGTGCATGGAGGACACTATTTCCTTGTATTTATTCACGAACGATAGATCTTCCAGGTTTCTGCAACTTCTTTTATAGTGGTCACTGAATCTTAGAATGAGAGGATATAGTATAGATGTTCTATTCAGTGCTAAACTTCCTATAATCTCTTATTTTCTTGTCCACAGTCAGTGTTGTAAGATCGATGATTGCATTTATCCTCAAGCATGCATATGATCTTCTAGAATACTAGAAGCAAGTGATAGAGATAAAGCATTCAGTACCAGTTTTGCTTATTATACTCCAAGTTCGGTTTGAAATACATGTATCTTCAGCAATAGGCTCTTGTTGACAAGTTTTGCAGTTTAGGGGAAAATATTAAGAATACATTGTAATGTTTGGGATTCTTTATTTCTATGTAATTATGATACTTTTTAAAATTGTAGGTATAACTTCATATGTATAAATGCTTGTTCTCCAATGTTATTTCTATGCAACCTAAACTTGTAGCTTAGGGACATGTGTATCTTTTTCAAATGTAATTTGGAATTAGTGCAAAGAATATAGAAGAAATAAATTTACCTGAAAAAGTGTGCGTGTAGATATCAGATCCTTTCTCTAGGAGGTAAATATACATATTTTGTGACATTTAAATATTTTATTAACAATCTATTTACTTACAACTATAAGCTCACATCTCATCTTTCACAAAAAGTTTCTCTTTATTTTCAAATTGTGAATTCTTTCATTCTATATTTTATGGTTAAGAGAATAAGCGTTAACAATGTGGAGGAAGTGTGCCTTTACCTTTTCCCTCACTCAGTTACTAAGGAGTATACAGTGCCCACAGATATGTGGAGTGCTGAACCATCAGAATTTTGTCTATTATTCAGACTCAGTTACATAAGCTAGCATAACCTAAGCTCCTATAGAATTATCCTGCCTTTCAGAAGCCGCATATTTCTCTATACAGAGTAGTGGATTAAGGACAAGGCTGCTCTGGCCTTCATCCTGGATTTGTGATTCTTGCTATTTGTGTGATCCAGGTCAGCTCACAAGGCGTGTCTGCTTGAACATTCACAGCTGCAGAAAGCAGCTGCTCCTCTGGAAGTTACAAACACTACAGACACACTTTAAATAAATGCCAACATTCATGCTTAACATGAAAGCAGGACTGCTTGCTGTGCAAATTACTTATCCTTTCCATACTATTTTTTTAACTTCATAAACTTTATTTTTAAAACTTGGAAAAAGTCTCAAACAATCACACTTTACAATTAAAGATACATAAAGCCCCTCTTAAACAACTTTCACCCTATTTGAATAGCCATCCTGAAGCCATGTAACTTCACATTGGATTTTATTTGCAGTATTCAATATATTTTGCTCTTCTGAATCACCAACTGAAGGAATGAAAGAATCAGAACCTGTAAATGAATTAGCTATAAAGCCTCCTTCTTAACACATGTCCAACGCCTTCTCATAGTTTTTCCTCATCTCCTAATCGTTATACTATTTTCTGTATCTTACCATATTCTTCATTTTTAATTTATTTTTACTCATAAAATATGTCCTGACCACACTCTCCCTTCCCTGTATTCCTTCTAGTACCCTGATTCCCACTAAACACACATTCCTCCTCTCTCCCCAAAATCCATTCCACTTCACAAGAGAGAATGCCTCCAAGGCACAGCTTAATAAGTTACAGTCAGAGGATGCACAAACCTTGATATCAAGGCTGGTCAAGGCAAATCAGGAGGAGGATCAGGCTTGCAAGAAAAGGCAAAATAATCAGAGACTCCCCCATTTCCACTGATATGGATCATTTAAGAACATTAAGCTCTACAACCATAACATATATGCAGGTAATCTAGTGCAGAACCGTGCAGTCTCCATGATGGTTGCATCAGCCTATTTTGGATGAACTAAAGTGAATATAAAGAGGCGAGACAACAAATGCATTTCCTTTATGCATTTACTGATACAGAACACATTTATATAATATATGCATAAACTGTCATGTAATGTTTTAGTAGATGATGTGTAGTTCTATTGTTGGCTATTATTTTGCATATAAAGAGTTAACAGATTAAATAAGAAATGACTTATTTCCCTGTTCATCTTTATAAGTTTCAAGGTATATTTTCATCCATAACTTCACTGCAGTCCTATGATGGCAAATTTTAAGGAGAAAAATTGAACAGAAACACTGTTGTAGTAGCAAAATGTGGTAAAGACACTTCTACAAATTACTAGTTCATGTTGGACTAAGTTGGAAAGACTTTGTTTCCTTCTCAATTAAGTGTGTTTCTCATTTTTACACTATTCTTTTTCATGTGACAAAAATATCACCATGTATTTAAAAGGAATAGTTAGTCCATGATTTTGCAATTATAAGCATTTTATGTTTAATATCTCCAAATATATTCGGTTTTGTCAAGATGAATATGCATTTAAGTGGTATAGCAAAGATCTCTGCAATTTCAGTTTTGCATGTCTTTTAAATACCATCCTTATCACAATACTACCGGATTGCCAATACTAGTTTTAAGAATCATTTTGAAGACATACTCTGCTATTAAACTTGTCAATAAAAATGCAAACGAGTTAATAAGGATAATCTCTACAGTACCATCCATTTCCAATTCACATACTTGCCATGAGTCCTCTTTACTTCATAATAAAATCCTTCCTAGTGTATATAAGACTGTATATACTACTTTCCTTCTTTCTTTAATGTGACCATGCATTAAGTTTAATATATGCACACATATACATTCCCATAATCCAACCAGACATTTTATCTTGCTTTATTTGCTCTAGTTAGTACATATTTTTCTGGCAACCCCATTTCTGCTTCAATACTCATCACCCAGGTTTTCCTTCAGGTTGATAACTTGAGACTGCTAACTGAAGCAGGAGTCACTCAACATTCTTAGTAAATTCACCAACATGACTTTGTTTGGATGGAGAACATTCTTTAATCATCATTATTTCATTCTACATTTAATAGCTAGGTAATAGCTGGGATGAGTTGATTGTGACGCATTAGTATAATTACTGCTTTCCAGCCCAGGAAATTGCTGTAGATAATTAACAAACCATAACTAGCTGTATGACAACATCTTATTAAACAAATTGAGTGTTGAATAAAGTTGAGTGAACCATTTCTAGTTTGATCATTTTTAATGAAAATATTTTAAATACCTGTGTATTCTTTACAATCAATATGTTATGAACATTTAAATATATTACTAATAATGCACTGGCACATTATGTCACCCAGTAAACCCCTTTTCAGATGATCTTGCCATCCGTGAATTTCAGGTCCTTGAATTATTCTTAAATTTCTCGTCTAGTTATTTGTAAGACAGCTAAGGAAATTAAATGATTTCTATATCAAATTGACTGTAACTCAGAAATCTAAAGGGGATCCTGTTCAATAGCATGTAAACTACAGAAAAGTTCATGAGAGAATAATATAAACATGAATTTTCCTTGTAAGGCTTGACAGAAAATTGAGGCATTTTCATTTCATTTCTTAGAATTCAAAAGAGGAGAGATAAATAAGTTTTAAATAAAGGAGATAATAGATTTTAATGCTTTGAAAGCTTGGTTATAGCATATGCTAAATATCAACTGACCAGCACCTATATGGGTATGATGCTTCATTAGTTTTTATTGCTGGAGCACAGATTACTACAACTTTAGAATACAACACGCATTTCTGAACATCTAGATTTTATTCATTAAGAATCAACAAGCGAACTATTTTGATATGCATTTGGGATCTCAAGAGTAACAAAAATCTTTGGGACTAACAGTCATTTATTTGAATTTTGACATATAAGCCATGATATGAATAATTCTTTATATTGGCCGTTGAACTGTTTAGTAACTGCTGTTGAGGTCCCGTTGTATTGGCTGAGAATTTTTTCCCAGATCCTTGAAGTTATTTCTGGGTAATTGTTATGTGCTGCTTTCACCGCAATTTCACAGACAATCAATGTAATAAGCAGGGAAC
This sequence comes from Rattus norvegicus, assembly GCF_021556685.1. Classification (NCBI taxonomy): domain Eukaryota; kingdom Metazoa; phylum Chordata; class Mammalia; order Rodentia; family Muridae; genus Rattus; species Rattus norvegicus. The sequence goes on along the minus strand of NC_141547.1, from coordinate 53,548,009 downwards.
CTCTGCTTCTATTTCTTATATCTATTAAACATTTACCTGTTAGTTCAATTCACTTGGAATAATGTTGCTTCCAATTTAATCTAAACCAACGCCTGATGGACATAAATACCAATATATACAAGGTTCATTTACACTATAAGGCAATGCTATTTCCTGAGTGAGGTTCTGTTCTCATCATGTGGCAGCCCATTCCCAGCAGGAGGAATTTTACATGATTTACATACCCCAGTAAGTAAATCACAGCTACTTTGTTCGAAGTCAGCATGCCACTTCTTTTATTTTTCTTTCATACATTTTTATTCATGATACATCTCAAACACAGCTCCCTGACAAATACCTCCCCCAGTATTTCTTCCCCTTTTCCTCAGAGAATGGGAAGGCCTACTTGGTTACCACCCCACCTAGGTGGGTCCTAGTAAGATTAGGCACATTTTCTCCTACTGAGGCCCAACCAGGCAGTCCTGATAGGGGAAGGGGATCCAATGTCAAGCAGTCTGAGACCCTTCCTGCTTCACTTGTTAGGGGACTATAGGAAGACCAAACCGTGCATCTGCTACAAATTTGCAGGGGCTTATGACTACCTTGTGCATGATCTTTGCTTCGTGGTTCATTCTCTTTGAATCGCCCTTGCACCTTGGTTAGTTGATTCTGTAGGTCTTACTTTAGTGTCTTTAACCCTCTGGTTTACTCAGTTCTATCCCACAACTTTTCACAAGACTCCCCGAGCTCTGCCTGATATTTGGCTGTGGGTCTCTGCATCTGGCTCCATCCACTGCTGGATGAAGCCTCTCAGGACACAGGTATTCTAGGCTCCTGGAGGAAGGGGACTATCAACCCATCACAAAATATTAAACCCAAAAGTTGTCTTGCCTACAAATGCACATGGATAAAGATATAGCAGCGATTGAGGAAAGAGCCAATCAATGACAGACCCAACTAGAGCCCTAGCCCATGGGAGAGAGCCAACTACTGATACTATTAATGACACTCCTGCTATGCGTGCAGCTTGCCGATTCTTAAAACTTGATCACATGAAAGAACTAGATATTAACTGGGACGCTTTCAATCCAGTGAAAAATCTATAAACCGTACTTTGTGATAGATTTTATTAAAATTTTATCTCATAAAAATTCAAATATTCATTTATTTAGAAATGTGAGGTTCATTATAATAATAATCACTTAAACTGTCAAAAAGCAACGGAAGTACTGGCAACTTTGATGATATTTAATTAAATACAGAAAAGAATGGTGTTTCTTATTTGCTTCAAAAGAAACTCATACCACATTCATATAAATTTAATTTTAAAATATAACTCTTATGAAGTTGAACTTGAGATTTCAGCAGGTAGATTACATTATTAACACATCTGAGTCATTAATGAACTGTCATCAAGTCTTGACAGTTTCCATTTCTTGAGCTAATAAAATTCACATTCATTCATAGATCCTAAAAATGGCCCTGAGGATAATAATCAAATAAAATGCCCTCTTTTTACATAAGTTTACAAGGGAATAACAGAGATAAATAGTGAATTTGAAATCTTTTACTCTGCATCCCCATTTGCCTAAATTAATCCAGATGATTCCTGTAACTTAATTTGTTGTGTCACCTGAATATCTATAGTATATCAATGCTTAATGACAAGGGGAAATATTCTGTGATTTAAAATCCAATATTGCTATTAGTTGACAAGATATATTTATTCATTTTCCTCAGCACTTAAAGCAATATGATATTAACAATATTCTATAAATTTTCCTTAAATTGTCCACCTAAGAGAAATAACTTCATTATGATTGGAAATGTAGTGATGTCCTAGAGGAAATATGTTTGATAAGAGCTTTGCAAAAGTTTTGGAAACTTATAAAGAAAGTGAACTAGATGCTTACTGTGAAGGTTTTTTATTGATTACCAACTTGACAGGGTCTAGAATTACGATCCAGACAAAATTCTAGACATATTTGTGAGGAATGATCTATATTAGTTTAAATGAAATGGAAAGATATACCCAAGGTGGATGATGCTATTCTATGGTTTGTGGTTTCTACCTTGTGACAAGGGAGACATCAAGCTGAGAATTCATTGTAACCTAGCTTTCTGATTATGATACAACATAACCAGCTTCCTCGAATTCCTGTGCCATGAGTTAATTGCCATGTCCAGTCTACAGTGAGTCAAACTAAATCATTCTTCATTGTCCTTGCTTTACTCAGCATTTTACCATTGCATGTGAAAAAAATCAACAATAAAAAACATACTGAAGATATTCATAATACAGAGGTGGTTTTGTTAGATTAATCTTCAAAATAAATAATTGTGTTTGAAGCATCACAGTGTCAATTATGTAAGGTTAAGAAGCTAAGTATGTCAGACCTTTTTTACCGAATAACTAATTAGAACACTTATTCCTAGGAAGGACTAATTCTCTTTTTGTCTCAGCAATCATTAGCTTCATGCACATTTTTTTCTCAGTGAATTTAGTTTGTTATTTGGTAATTATACAACAAAATTATCAGTTGTCACTTTTAAACTCTTAAATAGTTAAAAATAAACAGTGGTTAATTATGTTAAATATGAATGAAGTTAAATATGAATGAACTAAGCATTATGTTTGTGTCATACAAAGTTGAATAAATTATGATCAACCAGGTGATAATTAAAAGAAATAGACTGATCATAGAATATAAACACCTAACACATATCAATTATTAAGCACTTCTCAACAACATTGTACAAATAAGATTCAATATGTATTGAATTAATCTACAAACAATCAGATACTACCTGTTATGCAACTAACTATGTGGTCTTTGGAAAGTTTTTTGTTTTCTTTTTTTTCCATCTTTATTTAATTGGGTATTTCTTATTTACATTTCAAATGTTATTCGCTTTCCCAGTTTCTGTGCCAACATCCCCCTAATCCCTCCCCCTCTCACTCTATATGGGTGTTCCCCTCCCAATCCTCCTCTCAATACCCCCTCCAAGAACCCCATTCACTGGGGGGTCCAGCCATGGCAGGACCAAGGGCTTCCCCTTTTATTGATGCCATTACTAGGTTATTCATTGTTACCTAGGCAATTGGAGCACAAGGTCAGTCTTTGGGTAGTGGCTTAGTCCCTGGAAGCTCTGGTTGGTTTGCATTGTTGTTCATATGAGGTCTCAAGCCCTTTCTTTTTCCTATAATTTCAAGATTTGATCTCCTTTCAGTCACTTACTCATCAATCAGTATTATCTTGAAATATAACTGAGTTGCCAAAAAAATGTTCCAACACTTTCCATTAGACATTTCCTTAAATAAAATTCCAGATTATATTTGGGAAGTCAGTGATGTTTTGAGCTTTCTCATTTGAATATTTGATATATGTAGAACTCTCCAGAGCATCTTCCTGTGAATATTCTACAGAAGGTAATCTTGATGCACATGAATTCTTCTGAGTCTTTGAGTCGTTCTGAAATGACATTCTACATGAGCAAGCTTACAGGAGAGGTATAACTGGGAAAACTCAGCAGAAACTCTGTTATATCTCTAATCTAGGTATGCCATAGTGTTTGAGCCATTTGATTAATTTTAGTGAAAGATATGTTGTGCTAGGGTTACTGACAAAATTTCTGAGATCCATACTGTATTTTGATCCCAGGGATCTAGAGAGACAGACAAAGCTTTGTTATTCCAGCTAAATGCCAACTTTCCTGCAAAATCATTGAATACATTTCATTTGCAAGGTTGTTTTACATTGGGTAAGTGTTCAAGGATAGTAAGATCCACATTTCAGACCTTTTAATGCCCATACCTCAGTTGAGGAGAAACTCTATTCACTCAGCTTACAGCAAGATATACGCATGTGAACACTGCTTATTATTCAAAGTCTGCATTTTAATTAATTCATTATTCTTGACATATGAATAGCATTCACACACCTTTCATTTAATTTTGAGATATTATGTATGGGATCATGTTGTAAAAATTAGTTGGAGATTTAGTGAGTCATAAGTAAATAGGAGTTATAAATACTGCCTTTAGAGACACATTTGAGTAATAAAAAGAATATCTTCTTTTACATTATAAGTCAAATTCTTCAATTAAGTATAAATATTTAGCATTCATTACCTTCCTGATTTAGGTCTATTTTCCTCTCATGTTCATATTGTAAAAGCAATGTTATTAGAATTGTCAAGTTGCTATGCTAGTCAAAATCAATACAAGTCAACAAGACTCAAGAAACATTCAAGTTGAAGTCTAAGTGATTATATTTCTTTCATTGCAAAATTAATCATACTACATAAGATGGATACTGATAGCATTGCTGATTTGAAGAAAAATCACTTTTCTTTTTTTTTTCTTTTGTCATTATTTTTTCTCTTTTATTGGATATTTTTATTTACATTTCAAATTTTATTCCCTTTTCTGGTTTCCCAGTCATAAACTCCCTATCCCATCACCCTCACTTTCTCCCCCCCACGAAATTTCCCTACATTTGAGGGTCCAACCTTGGCATGTCCAAGGGATTCTCCTTCCATTGGTAGCCAACAAGGCCATCTTATGCTATACAAGCAGTAGGAGACATGGCTCTGTCTATGTGTAATCTTTGGGTACTGGTTTAGTGTATTTTATTTTTTATTTTTTTTTTACTAATCCATTTCTTCAAAGAGTTAGACAGAACAATTTGCAAATTCATCTAGAATAAAAAAAACCCAGGATAGCTAAAACTATCCTCAACAATAACAGGACTTCAGGGGGAATCACTATCCCTGAACTCAAGCAGTATTACAGAGCAATAGTGATAAAAACTGCATGGGATTGGTACAGAGACAGACAGATAGACCAGTGGACCAGAATTGAAGACCCAGAAATGAACCCACACAGCTATGGGCACTTGATTTTTGACAAAGGAGCCAAAACCATCCAATGGAAAAAAGATAGCATTTTCAGAAAATGGTGCTGGTTCAACTGGAGGTCAACATGTAGAAGAATGCAGATCGATCCATGCTTATCACCCTATACAAAGCTTAAGTCCAAGTGGATCAAGGACCTCCACATCAAACCAGATACACTCAAACTAATAGAAGAAAAACTAGGGCAGCATCTCGAACACATGGGCACTGGAAAAAATTTCCTGAACAAAACACCAATGGCTTATGCTCTAAGATCAAGAATCGACAAATGGGATCTCATAAAACTGCAAAGCTTCTGTAAGGAAAAGGACACTGTGGTTAGGACAAAACGGCAAACAACAGATTGGGAAAAGATCTTTACCAATCCTACAACAGATAGAGGCCTTATATCCAAAATATACAAAGAACTCAAGAAGTTAGACCGCAAGGAGTTAAATAACCCTATTAAAAAATGGGGTTCAGAGCTAAACAAAGAATTCACAGTTGAGGAATGCCAAATGGCTGAGAAGCACCTAAAGAAATGTTCAACACCTTTAGTCATAAGGGAAATGCAAATCAAAACAACCCTGAGATTTCACCTCACACCAGTGCGATTGGCTAAGATCAAAAACTCAGGTGACAACAAATGCTGGCAAGGATGTGGAGAAAGAGGAACACTCCTCCATTGTTGGTGGGATTGCAGACTGGTAAAACCATTCGGGAAATCAGTCTGGAGGTTCCTCAGAAAATTGGACATTGAACTGCCTGAGGATCCAGCTATACCTCTCTTGGGCATATACACAAAAGATGCCCCAACATATAAAAAGGACATGTGCTCCACTATGTTCATAGCAGCCTTATTTATAATAGCCAGAACCTGGAAAGAACCCAGATGCGTTCAACAGAGGAATGGATACAGAAAATGTGGTACATCTACACAATTGAATATTACTCAGCTATCAAAAACAATGACTTTATGAAATTCGTAGGCAAATGGTTGGAACTGGAAAATATCATCCTGAGTGAGGTAACCCAATCATAGCAAAACACACATGGTATGCACTCATTGATAAGTGGCTATTAGCCCAAATGCTTGAATTCCCCTAGATGCCTAGAACACATGAAACTCAAGACGGATGATCAAAATGTGAATGCTTCACTCCTTCTTTAAAAGGGGAACAAGAATATCATTGGCAGGGAATAGAGAGGCAAAGATTAAAACAGACACAGAAGGAACACCCATTCAGAGCCTGCCCCATATGTGGCCCATACATATACAGCCCCCCAATTAGACAAGATGGATGAAGCAAAGAAGTGCAGGCTGACAGGAGCCGGATGTAGATCTCTCCTGAGAGACATAGCCAGAATACAGCAAATACAGAGGTGAATGCCAGCATCAAACCACTGAACTGAGAATAGGAACCCCGTTGAAGGAATCAGAGAAAGAACTGGAAGAGCTTGAAGGGGCTTGAGACCCCATATGAACAACAATGCCAAGCAACCAGAGCTCCCAGGGACTAAGCCACTACCTGGACTGACCCTGGGCTCTGACCTCATAGGTAGCAATGAATATCCTAGTAAGATCACTAGTGTAAGTGGAAGCCCTGGGTTATGCTAAGACTGAACCCCCAGTGAACGTGATTTTTGGGGGGAGGGCGGCAATGGTGGGAGGATGGGGAGGGGAACACAATAAAGAAGGGGAGTGGGAGGGGTTAGGGGGATGCTGGCCTGTAAATAAGAAATACTCAAGTTAATAATAATAAAAAAAAGAAAAACAAAGAAAAATCACTTTCCTATCCATCCTGACTAGTGGTTAGTAGGCACACCTTTAAACGAGGACTCACATTCTTTCCAGACAAAACTTTTAAGATATAGAAACAGGAATTAGAAAAGAACAAACAAAAGTCAAATACAATTTCATATAAGCAACTGGAGAAATTATTTTAGGTTTAAATATAATTTCTGTCTCTTCCCCATTCCCCCGTGGTGTGTGTGTGTGTGTGTGTGTGTGTGTGTGTGTGTGTGTGTTGTATTTGGCTGTTGTTTTGTCATTGTTGTGTTCTGTCTCTTTCCTAACTGCATAATGGAAGCAAACATATTGGAGAAAGTTTGTATCAAATTCCATTTTTTATTATGATTGTGAGAATCTGGGCGTGTTAGCTTAGCTTGGAGTTAAGAAAAACAAAGCAAAACGATAGGGAGTAGAGGAAATTCTAATTTTACACAGATACTGTGACCAAATCTCTGTGATTTGTGAGAAGGATTGCATTACTATTGAAGGAACATTTTTCAACAGGTAATGTGACCCAGATCATTTTATAAAGAATTCTTTAAATTATACTCAGTAAAGAATGTCACTGAGCCATCAGTAATACAAAAAATGTATAGGAAAACTGAAGAATGAAAAATAAACTACAAAGCACTGGTAGCGAATTGAATTAAAAAATTACAACATCGAAAAGACAAGAGAAAATACTTCTAAAAACTTTATCATTTTAACTCTCATAGAAGTTTAGTGTAACAGAAGACTCAGTGTGAAGACTTTGTAGTCTGTAACTTTAGTTAATATTTCTAATTAGGACAATTGAAACAGTGACTGCATACCCACATACATTAAATAAACAGATGAATATTTTAAAAATTTCACTTCATATAAATAATATGATATTATTTCAAAATTCTCTTTGCTAAATAGTTTCAATTACCTCCTTCACAATATTTATGGTATGGAGTTAGTAAACTTATCAATTTATACAGCAATGCAAGAAGTAAGCTACAACATCAAGACTAATGATAATTTATTGCAATTATTCAAGTTTAGTTTCATCAGAGTATCTACTCAAAATAACATTCATTTGTAGACAATATTCTTCATCATTTTCCTGTCCATGCATTATACATTCAATAGAATGCCCAAAATTTAGGCAGTTGTGAAGACAAATTAAAAGTTAGCAGTAATGAGAAAAGATATCTTTATTTCTAGGTAATTCAAAGTGGAGTCCCTTTCGGCATATATCCGAAAGATGCTCCAACATATAATAAGGATACATGCTCCACTATGTTCATAGCAGCCATATTTATAGTATCCAGAAACTGGAAAGAACCCAGAATTCTCTCAAAAGAGGAATGGATATACAAAATATGCTACATTTACACAATGGAATACTATTCATCTATTAAAAATAATGACTCATGAAATTCTAAGGGAAATGAGTGGATCTAGAAAATATCATCCTGAGTGAAGTAACACAGTCACAAAAGGACACACACAGTATGTTCTCCTTGATAAGTGGATATTAGGCCAAAAACTTGGAATACCCATGTTTTAACTAACGGACCAATTGAAACTCAGGAGGAAGGAAGACCAAAGAGTGGATGCTTCAGTCCTATTTGGAAGGGGGAACAAAATAATCAAGAGAAGTAGAGGACGGGAGGGATGTGGAAGGAAGACAGGAGAGGGAGGAGGAAAGGGGCAAAATCAGGTATGGGAGAAGATGTGGGAGATGTATAGAGTTTCAGGAAATTGAATAGAGGTGTGTAGGAATGGCGGATAGGGCACTGGGGGTAGTGACTAGAAAGTCCCAGATGCCAGGAAAACAAAAGCCTCCAAGGACCCCATGTGGATAACATTAGCTGAAATACCCCTCAAAAAGGAGGGAGAACCTGTCGAGGCAATATCCAGAGGTTAAGCATGGCCCCCGGGTTGAGGGATGGGACCTCCCACCCATCTCCAAAATTTTAACCCGGAAGTGCTCCTGTGTAAAGGAAATACAAGGACAGAGAGTGGAGCTGAGACTAAGGGAAGGCCATTAGGGACTACACCACCAGGGATACATCCCATATGCAGACACCAAACCCAGACACTATTGCTGATGCCAAGAAGTGCTTGCTGACAGGATCCTGATACAGATGTCTTCTGAGAGGTTCTGCCTGATCCTGAACAATATAGATTCAGATACTAAGCCAACCATTGGACTGATCACAAAAACCTCACTGCAGGAGTTAGGGGAAGGACTGAACAAGATTAAGGGATCTTATCTAGCATCAGTGGGCAAGAAGACCCTTGGTTCTGTGAAGGCTTAATGCCCCAGTGTAGAGGAATGCTAGGGCAGTGAGGCAGGAGTGGGTGGATGGTTGGGAGAGCACCCTCATAGAACCAGAATAAGGAGAGATGGGAGAGGAGGTTGCCAGAAGGGAAGCCTGGAAAGGGGATAGCATTTGAAATGTAAATAAATAAAAATTCCAATTTGCAAAAATGAACGTGGAATCCCTAACACTGTCAGAGAATATGAAATCATTATGGCTGCATCCCTGCAAAAAAAAGTAAAACATAGATGCCAATTGCTAGTACTGATACTTTTATTGAGGCACAGGACACTGATCACTAGAAGAGCTTAATTAAATATGGGAATTAAATATAGATTTGAATGAACCGTTTTTTCAAGTCCTTGTATCTAAAACTGCATTTGGCTGATGCTCAAAGATTATAATGCTACAAAGAAAACAAAAATTATGAAAGTAGTAAGACATACATTATAAATCAAATACCCTTTGAAAAAAAATTTTGTAAACTGGCTTTACTGTGACATTTTTTTTTCTGGAGTACATTCAAGGTGAGCATAATTATATATGTCACAGAGACTTCAAGAGGACCGTGATAAACCTAGTAAAAATGATATCATGAGACAGAGGTGCTTAGTGTTGGTGCCTATTGCTTAACAACACATCTTCACTATATCTACAACCAAATCAGATTGTGAAAAAGTATGTCATTGCATCAACAAAGAGTTCAACATCTGGAATGTTTCTTTTTAGTTTGCCAAAAACATCAATGAAATAAGACTGGCAAAAACCTACAGTTTAAAAAACAATAGTATGTTGTTAGAGAACGGATTGAAGGAGCTAAAGTGGCTTGTGTGCCAACCAACCAGAGCTACCAGGGACTAAACCACAGTCCAGAGAGTACACATGGACAAACCATAGCTCCAACTGCATATGTAGCAGAGGATGGCCTTGTTGGGAATCAATAGGAGGAGAAGTTCTTGGTCCTACTAAGGCTGAAACGCCCAGTGTAGGGGAATGTCAGGGCAGGGAGGCAGGAAGGGGTGGGTGGGTAGGTGAGGGACAGGGAATAACATTTGAAATGTAAATAAAAAGATATCCAATAAAAAAGAATTAAAAAATAGTATGTTCTTTACTAGAAATGCTCAGCTACCCTTGTAGATACTAGGAACATTTTGAACTGTAGTCAGTAAGAGTGCCATCGCTTGTTCTGAGTTCTGTGTGGTGCCTCCAGCTCTGTGTAGCTAAGAATACTAAGAAGCTTAGTATTCTTATTCCTGAACTTAAATATTTTATGTCATTTTAAAGGAGTATTAAATCACATGGGATGGGGTTGTGGATTTAGCTCAGTGGTAGAGCGCTTGCCTAGCAAACGAAAGGCCCTGGGTTCGGTCCCCAGCTCCGAAAAAAAAGAAAAAAAAATCACATGGGATATGAGCATGATCATAAAAAAGCCCACAGAGTCACAGAAGTGACTTTTGCTGGTCTTTTACAAAGTTCTTCAGTGAAGCAAAGAATTTACATTGAACTTTTGGGAAATTCTCTTTGATTTTTATATTTTGCTATATTTGCAAGAAATAAATATTCATTAAAAAGGAGAAAAAGTTATCTGCTAGTTAAATTAAGACTTTCCCTAAGGGCTTGTTTTTCAGTTCTTTTACCTGTAACCCATTAGTCCTAACCCATCCAACTTCTTTTATTGTGCATGTGCAAGATTAGTTATCTTTGAATTATATACAAGGATTTCTTCAGGAGAGGAATGTTATAAAATCATCTTAATTTTAAAATCTAATTATAAACAGTTATAAGAACAATAGCATTAGGTGCAGAGTGGTAGGGAATATGTGAATATGATTTTAGCTGTCAGCAGTTGTGACCTTGTGAGGGGGACTTTGTAGTAGAACCAAGGGTGAAGTGGGACGATAGATCTTATATTTGATGTTTAGGTAAATGCCAAAAGATATTACAAAGATAAGGACTTTGTGTGCTTTTCCCTGAGGAAGACTATTTCTCCTGTTCCCAGCATTCCTTAGTTGCTCATCCTTCGTTGTGTAGGTCTTAGGCCCCTTGAGATTTTCCAGGTCTGCCTTAGAATGTCGATTTGTGCCATCCTTGTTCACTTCTTGTATTTGGAGTCTTGTTGGTTTATCAATTGTTAATACAATACTAAAAGGCCAGACTTGAGGAAAACATACATAGTTAAAGTACATTATACTGACCAAATAAACTGTATTTATGTATTTATGCAGGTGATTTAGAAAGAGAAAAGGGAAGGGGATATTATATTATACTATAGTCTCATAAAACATACAAAAATTTAAATAACAGACAAGAACTCTAAGAAAAAGAATGTGTGTAGGAAATGCCTACAATGTGTTAATGCTTGGCACATGATTGACATTTAAAGTTAATATATACTTTTTCATATACCTATTCATATCGTTTTCTCAATAGAGTAAAGCAGGCAGTTATGCTGCACTACTTTTCTGTATTCTTTAATAGAATATTGGGAAATTTTTAAATATTTACGTAGCTTATCAATGATATTAATGTATTACAAATTGCTCTTTTCATATTATAACATCACACTAAGTATAGTGTATACTATATTATGCTGAACAACTTTGTTAAGGATATGATAGTAATACAAACTAGTGCTTACACAGTTGCTGCTTTATACAGGTGTTTTGTGAGATGATAGGTGGTTCTGTTACTGCTAGTCCAATTCTCATCACCAGTGAGGTGTTCTCATTATCAATCTTTTCTAGATCAGAAATATAGTTCATCTAGAAAACACATTAATAAAGTCGAGATTTAAGATCATATGAAGAGGGCACTGTGCCCAGCTTTCTATGAAAATTTAGTGATCAAGTTCAAATACTTGTACTTCCAAACCAACATGTTATTGACTGAGCTGGTTTTCTAGTCCATGAAATTATGTAACTCATGAAGAAGCCCTTTAAGATTTAGTGACGAGGGTTTCATTACATACGGTTGAAAAGTTTAGCATGAAATATTGAAGACTGTAATGACTGTTAGTTATGAAACTCTGATTTCATCTTTCTCCCCATGAAAATGATTCAGACTCCCGTCCTTCACGATGATGAATGCTGATGATATGAAAATAATGGTTTCTTCGAAGATAGGATTTTTGTGAAATAAGCTTTACTGGACAAGCGATGCAATTCATTATTTTATAGTCTTTTGTCCATGAGTTATTGTTGAGTCAAGAAGTCAGAATCAAACACATACCCAACATCACCAAGGTTCAGAATAGAAGTATTTGATCACATACTTGGTTGAATCTAAGACCCAGGCATTTTCTCTGTTCCACATTTCTTCCTGTATCCAAAATTTGTAGATCAAAGTAGTTATTTTATAGGGAAAGAAAAATATCTGAGTGCCTATTTCATAAAATAATTCGAGGTTGCCTTTTAAATCTACTTTTATGAGTGTGTGCTCTAATTTTATCATAGAACACCACAGGAAGTAAAGAAGGAGCAAGATAGAAGCAAGGAGATATTTGTCACTGACAGAGTTATAAATGGTACACTGTTATGTACTTAATATATGTACATAAATATACACATATTTCAAAGCTGAAGAATCTGTGGCTGCTGGTATCGAGCCTACAATAGTATAAATCTGTGTCCTAGAGATGGGAAGAGTTACTTTTGTTAGGTACTTAAGGGATATTTTATGAATAGCAAGTCAGTGACTCTGCAATCTAGTTTGTTACATGCCATCAACTACTTTTGCCTGCTGAAAGATCTGAAATATCTATTATTTGAAAAACGGTATATAACAGAGAGTATTTCAGTTGTGCTTCATCTATTTCTAATAGAAAATCTTTAGTCTATTCTGAGAGCTTTAAACTAAGCTTTTAAGCCCAGAATTTCACCTGCTATTGATTTCTGACATTTCCTACTTATAGTCAACAACGAGTTAGGCTTAATAATGTAATAGTTTGAGCAATTGAAACTCTATATGTTATGGTTCTTGCTGATGCCATGGCTTCAGGCTTGAGGGCACTGATCTATTGAACCACATGTTATGATCAAAATATTATTTGCTGGTGACTAATGCAGGTACACTGTTTATGAAACTCGAACCCTGTGCAATATTGGCGTAGGTCATAGAAAATTAAGAGAAATAACGCCAACGAAATTTGCCTTTTAAGGCCCATTGCAGTGAATGTATGATTTCTGCAATTATTTGCCTCAACAACAAAAGCACAGCAACACTAAGGTAGAAGTTTGTGCAAAACTGTATACATAGTAACAAAGCAGAACACATAATTATATCAACGTTCAGGTTCATATGATCATTTTAATTAAACAGATAACACAGTGAAGACTAATTTTCTAAGTGTTCACAAACAGTCCCTCATATTCAAACCATTATAGAAATTTCATTTCTAAATCATAATAAATTACTAAATTTATTAAGTTAAAAAATTAATAACAAGACCCAAATCTAGTTCATTTAAAATATCATTTATTACTAAAATTTTTTTGGAATTAACTGATTAACTATTTTAAGGTTTTCTTAGTGGATTACTTTGTTTGTGTTTGTTTATTTTTGTTTTTGTTTTTTGAGATAGTGTTTCACTATGTTGTCTAGGCTGTCCTTGAATTCACTGTGTAGATCAAACTAACCTGGAACTCACAGAGATTTTTCTGCCTCTCTCTCTCTCTGAAGGCTGGGATATAAGATGTGTGCAACCAAATCTGGCTAGTAATTTTTTTTTAAATCTGGAAAATGTAATCAAGTAACATACGATAACGCTCTCAGTTATTTTTATTGAAGAAATGTGATATTGATAGCTTTAATTTTCACATATATAAAGAATATAAAATGTGTGACTACATTGTCTTTGATCATTTAGTTATTCCTTTTGTATACTCCTATTCTTATTTTAACTACTGTCTTGGTACTCAAGATAGTACTTCCTTAAAGGAACTAACACGATGATCAATTAAACAGAAACAAAACAAACAAAAGCATCCATATTCTTTTGAAACGAATGTCATACATTCCAATTCTAATGAATACATTTGATATTTTTGAACTCAAAGATTACTAAGCCACATATTACAAAGGCCCAGCATTTTTTATTTATAGATACATGTTGTCATTCACAGTATATATGCTGTTTATACGCACAGTCACAACAAAGCTATTCAAATATTCTAATGTCTTTATGTAGGTGAAAAGTAACAAACATTTACTGATTACTTTTCAATATATAGTTTCAAAACCATTTGTTTAAATTAATGTCATATACTCTTCACTACAAACATGTTCAATAAATATTAGAATAAAAGAAGCATCCAAGTATTTGAATGAGAGATTGAAAGAGTTTTATAGCTGGGTCCCAGCTATACCTCTCTTGGGCATGTACCCAAAAGATGCTCCAACATACAACAAAGACACATGCTCCACTATTCTCCTGGCACCTAATTTATAATATCCAGAAGCTAGAAAGAACCCAGATGCCCTTCAAAAGAGGAATGGATACAAAAAATGTGGTACATCTACACAATGGAGTACTACTCAGCTATCAAAAACAATGTCCTCATGAAATTCATAAGCAAATTGAATGGACTAGAAAATATCATCCTGAGTGAGGTTACTCAAGCACAGAAAAACACACTTGGTATGCACTCATTGATAAGTGGATATTAGCCACAAAGCTCAAATCATCCAGGATACAAGACACAGACCACAGGAAGCTAAAGAAGAAGGATGACCAAAATGCGGATGCTCCCACTCCTTCTTGAAAGGGGAAAAATATTCATAGGAGGGGATATGGAAGCAAAGTTTAGAGCAGTGATTCAAGGAATGGCCATTTAGAGCCTGACCCACATGTGGCCCATATGTGTATAGCCTCAGAAACTAAATAAGATTGTTGAAGCTAGAAAATGCATGCTGAAAGGGACCAGATATAGTTCTCTCCTGAAAGACAAATCCAGAGCATGTCCAATACAGAGGTCAATGCTAGCAGCAAACCACCTATCTGGTAATTAGAGGAAGTATTGAAAGAGTTGAAGCAGCTTGCATTCCAATAAAAACAACAATGTCGACCAAGCAGAGCTTCCAGGGACTTAAACCACTACTGACCCATGAACTGACCCAGGACTCCAGCTGCATGTGTAGCAGAGAATAACTTTATTGGGGCACCAGGGGAAAGGAAAACCCTTGGTCCTGCCAGGGTTGGAGGAACAATAAGGGGATGTATAGGGGAATACCCGTATGGAGGATCGGAAGGGGAAGGAATGGGGGCTTATGGACAGGAAACTGGGAAGGGGAATAATGTTTCAAATGTAAGTAAAGAAATATATCTAGTAAAAATTTAAAAAAGAGTTTTGTGTGTGTGTGTGTGTGTGTGTGTGTTTGTATGGATGTGGGTGTCTGTACATAGTATCAAGAACTTCTTTAAACAAACAGTAATGACCCATGACTCAAACCTGGTTGTAAAACTCCCAAGTTTTGAAAGATCTAATGTAGTAATATGTGAGAATATATGACTAGTTTCTCTTATTCAAAAACCCAAGCATCAGTTGAAACACATGTCATAAAAGGGGGTTCAGTCTTTAGAGGTGTGTTTGTGTGTTTGTGAGGTATAATATATGTTGTTATTTTAAAAACTCCATAATTTAGAAATATAAAGTCTTTCTAATCATCTAGTTACCTACAGCCTTGTCTATGTGTATACACAAGTCACTCTTCATTGGAAGAAAAGGTAGCATGACAAATTTTAATTTCCAATTATTGATAATTGATCTTGAAATATATTGAATGAATATATTGTTTTATTAGTGCGACAAGGAAAATATGAGCATATAATTACTCCATACACTTGTAATTGTTACAGTCGATGTATGTCAGAAAGAAAAGTAAGGAACAAAGATATCAGAGATGTAAATTATTCTACCAAGTTTAACTATCCTGTTCCTGGAAAAGAGAACTGCAAAGGATTCTGTGAGAAGTATGTGAACAACTCATGGAAATTCGTGTTTGAAAACTATATGAGATATCTTAAGGATTAGAATGTCTCATGGCATGTTATAGGAGCACCTTAGGAATTCGTGTTTTTACTGGGAGAGGGACAGAGTAGATGAGAATTGGCTTCAGAGATTTGGGAGATATCAGACAATTTTAAGTTATAAGTAGGAAATGAGACACATTTGGTTATTCTGAGTAGAAATAAAAACTTCTTACCGAAAATTTGACACCATCATTCTGGCTAAATTTAACTTCCTCTCATGGAAAAGAGCACCAGCCTATAAGAGAAAAAGCTATAATAAGGTGAACTATACTTTTACTTTAATTCAATAGATACATAGACAATGTTTAGAGTACAAAGTGTAAACTTACTTATTATCAACACAATTGTAGACACATTGGAAAATTGCACTTCCAAACATGGGTTTAAAAGTTAATGATCATCACCCACTAGATCAAATAAAATATGAAGTATATTATTATCCTATAGGATGGCATATTCCACCTACATATATATGAACATACATACACTATACATACACACATATACACATACATATGTATGCATTATGAAGTGATATCTAGACTAATAATACCAGATTAGAAACAAAAGAATCCATGTGGCATTTAAAAAGAATGTTCCATTAGACTAGTTAAAAAACTAAGTTCTTCAGTTGTCTGGATTTGCTCATCACAAAATGTTATATATATTTTGAGAAACAAATATTAATAGGGAAGACATGACATGGATAGAATATTTTAAAAAATTATAAAATGAGAATAGTTTTGGGGAGAGGAGGAATAGGCTTTGCCTGTGAACAGGCCTTTACACGTTAGCCTTGTTAGCTACCAGAGTCACCTCGGCTTTCCTTTTTTTTTTTTTTTTTTGAAAGTTTAGATATTTTTCTTATCTTTATTAACTTGAGTATTTCTTATTTACATTTCGATTGTTATACCCCTTCCCGGTTTCTGGGCCAACATCCCCATAACTCCTTCCCTCCCCTTCTATGTGGGCTTCCCCTCCCCATCCTCCCCTCATTACCATCCTCCCCCAAACAATCACCTTCACTGGGGGTTCAGTATTGGCAGGACCAAGGGCTTCCCCTTTCACTGGTGCACTTACTAGGCTATTCATTGCTACCTATGAAGTTGGAGCCCAGCATCAGTCCATGTATAGTCTTTGGGTAGTGGCTTAGTCCCTGGAAGCTCTGGTTGCTTGGCATTGTTGTTCATATGGGGTCTTGAGCCCCTTCAAGCTTTTCCAGTCCTTTCTCTGATTCCTTCAATGGGGGTCCCATTCTCAGTTCAGTGGTTTCCTGCTGGGATTCGCCTATGTATTTGCTGTATTCTGGGTATGAATCTCAGGAGAGATCTACATCCGGTTCCTGACGGCCTGCACTTCTTTGCTTCACCCATCTTATCTAATTAATGACTGCATAAGTATGGGCCACAATGTGGGGCAGACTCTGAATGGGTGTTCCTTCTGAATCTGTTCTAAACTTTGCCTCCCTATTCCCTGCCAAGGGTATTCTTGTTCCCCTTTAAAGAAGGAGTGAAGCATTCATATTTTGGTCATGCTTCTTGAGGTTCATGTGTTCTGTGCATCTAGGGTTATTCAAGCATTTGGGCTAATAGCCACTTTCA
This sequence comes from Rattus norvegicus, assembly GCF_021556685.1. Classification (NCBI taxonomy): domain Eukaryota; kingdom Metazoa; phylum Chordata; class Mammalia; order Rodentia; family Muridae; genus Rattus; species Rattus norvegicus. The sequence goes on along the minus strand of NC_141547.1, from coordinate 53,530,420 downwards.
ATGAATGCATACCATATGTGATTTTCTGTGATTGGGTTACCTCACTCAGGATGATATTTTCCAGTTCCATCCATTTGCCTATGAATTTCATAAAGTTATTGTTTTAGATAGCTGAATAGTATTCTATTGTGTAGATGTACCACATTTTCTGTATCCATTCCTCTGTTGAAGGGCAAGTGGGTTCTTTTCATCTTCTGGCTATTATAAATAAGGCTGCTATGAACATAGTGAAGCATGTGTCTTTGTTATAAGTTGGGCATCTTTTGGGTATATGCCAAATAGAGGTATCGCTGGGTCCTCAGGTACTGCAATATCCAATTTTCTGAGGAACCTCCAGACTGATTTCCAGAATGGTTTTACCAGTCTGCAATCCCGCCAACAATGGAGGAGTTTCCTCTTTCTCCACATCTTTGCCAGCATTTGCTGTCACCTGAGTTTTTGATCTTAGCCATTCTCACTGGTGTGAGGTGAATTCTCAGGGTTGTTTAGATTTGCATTTCCCATATGTCTAAATATAGTGTACATTTCTTTATGTGTTTCTCAGCCATTCGGCATTCCTCAGCTGTGAATTCATTGTTTAGCTCTGAACTCCATTTTTTTAATAGGGTTATTTGTCTCCCTGTAGTCTAACCTCTTGAGTTCTTTGTATATTTTGGATATAAGCCCTCTATCTGTTGTAGGATTGGTAAAGATCTTTTCCCAATCTGTTGGTTGCTGTTTTTTCCTAAAAACAGTGTCCTTTGCCTTACAGAAGCTTTGCAGTTTTATGAGATCCCATTTGTCGATTCTTGATCTTAGAGCATAAGCCATTGGTGTTTTGTTTAGGAAATTTTCTCCAGTGCCCATGTGTTCAAGATGCTTCCCCACTTTTTCTTCTATTAGTTTGATTGTATCTGGTTTGATGTGGAGGGCCTTGATCCACTTGGACTTAAGCTTTGTACAGGGTGATAAGCATGGATCGATCTGCATTCTACATGCTGACCTCCAGTTGAACCAGCACCATTTGCTGAAAATGCTATCTTTTTTCCATTGGATGGTTTTGGCTCCTTTGTCAAAAGTCAAGTGACCATAGATGTGTGGGTTCATTTCTGGGTCTTCAATTCTATTCCACTGGTCTATCTGTCTGTCTCTGTACCAATACCCTGCAGTTTTTATCACTATTGCTTTGTAATACTGCTTGAGTTCAGGGATAGTGATTCCCCCAGAAGTCCTTTTATTGTTGAGGATAATTTTAGCTATCCTGGGGTTTTTTTTTATTCCAGATGATTTTGCAAATTATTCTGTCTAACTTTCTGAAGAATTGGATTGGTATTTTGATGGGGATTGCATTGAATCTGTAGATCGCTTTTGGTAAAATGGCCTTTTTTTTACTATGTTAATTCTGCCAATCCATGAGCATGGGAGATCTTTCCATCTTCTGAGGTCTTCTTCAATTTCTTTCTTCAGAGGCTTGAAGTTCTTATCATACAGATCTTTTACTTGCTTGGTTAAAGTCACACCGTGGTATTTTATATTATTTGGTACTATTATGAAGGGTGTCGTTTCCCTAATTTCTTTCTCATCTTGTTTCTCTTTTGTGTAGAGGAATGCTACTGATTTATTTGATTTAAATTTATACCCAGCCATTTTGCTGAAGGTGTTTATCAGGTTTAGTAGTTCTCTGGTGGAACTTTTGGGATCACTTAAATATACTATCATATCATCTGCAAATAGTGATATTTTGACTTCTTCTTTTCCCAACTGTATCCCCTTGATCTCCTTTTGTTGTCTGATTGCTCTGGCTAGAACTTCAAGAACTATATTGAATAAGTAGGGAGAGAGTGGGCAGCCTCGTCTAGTCCCTGATTTTAGTTGAATTGCTTCAAGTTTCTCTCCCTTTAGTTTAATCTTAGCTACTGGTTTACTATATATGGCTTTTACATAACATCATGTAACTGTAACAAACCCAATTTGTCTGATAGCCTTGTTTCACAGGAGCTATATGTACCTTCCAGTAGGCGTGACTGCAGCTGCTGGTCTTCTGGTGCACACAGTTTTGCTGCGTAATTTGAATTTGTGCTACAGTGAAACTTAAAAACCTTTCTTCTGCATAACCTTACTAAAATCATGTGTCCCGTCTGTTCAGTTGTCTTCTGATGCTGAAGAATCCCACAGATCATAAATGTTCACTTCAGCAGAAATATAGTTTTATGAAAGAAAAACTAGTAAAATTAAACATTTGTAACAGCCTCTGATTTGTCAGCCCTGAAGCATTTTTCAACAATATCCTACCACCTATGTGTACTTTTTTGCCTTCAGAAAATCCTGTTTGTCAATCAAAAGGAAAGCCTTTAAAAAGATTCTACTCACTGAATTTCACTCGGGATATTTCTTTCCTCTGTTCCTACTGTGTTTGCATTTCATCCCCCATATTCTGATACACAGCCTATTTGTCATTTAAGTTTTCAGTATGATCTTCCCAGGATATATTATCAATTAGACTTTAAAAAATTTTTAAGGAAATCAATGCATTTGTTGCTTTGGATACATTTTTTAAAATGTCACCTGGCTGCATTTCAATTGATATAACAAATTGGTGAAGGTCTTATTTTACTCAATTTATGGTTTCATTCTTGGGTCATCTGGTTCTGTTGCTGGTAGGCGTATGAGAGTCATGGAATTATGTTGTGATTATGTCGGCAGTGCAGTGTGCATAAACCTGTGTACTTTGTGGCAATCTGGAACAAAGAAAAAAATAAAATTAGCCAAGAATCCCAATACCTCTTTCAAAACCAAACCACCTCAAACAATATCTGTTCATTAAACCATACTTCATTTTATTATTATTAAATAATTTTATTTATTTACATTCCAAAAGTTGTCCCATTTCAACATCCCTCTTTGCCAAGTTCTTTACCACTCCTTCCTAGCTTCAGAAAGAGTGTTCTTCTACCTGCCTACTCACTGTCCCTCACTACCCCCAGCATACTTTTTCTGCAGGATATCAAGTTTCCACAGGATTAAACACATCCTCTCCTACTGTGGCCATACAAAGAAGTCCTCTGCAACACATGTCCCTGGGGCCACAAACCAGTCCTTGTATACTTCTTTGTTTGTGGCTCAGTCTTTGAGAGCTCTGAGGGGTCCAGGTTAGTTGACACTGTTGTTCTCCGTGTAGGGTTGCAACTCCCTTCTTCTCCTTCACTCCTTCCTCTAACTCTTTCATATTGGTCCCCAACCTCAATCCAGTGGCTGGCTATCAGTATCTGCACTTGTTATAGTCAGTTGTTAATAGAGCCTGTGAGAGGAGAGCCATGCCAGGCTCCTGTTTGCACATACAATATGGTCTCAGTAATAGTGTCAGAATTATGGGGAGGGCTTTAGCCACAATACCCAACAGTGGGTAGGTAGAGTCTGAAGAGACCAACTCCAGTAGATAGACATGGCCCCCAGTTGACGCAGAGGACCACCAACCCATCTTCAAAATTTTTAACTCAGAATTGTTCCTGTCTAAAGGAAATGCAGGGACAAAAATAGAGCAGAGACCAAAAGAAAGGCCACCTAGTGACTGGTAAAATTTGGGATCTATTCCATGCTTGTAAATTACAGCTCTCAAATATTCCACCCCGCACCAAGGGATGTTGACTAAGCTTTGGGAAGGCCTTTAAGATACTTCCTAGGCATTAGCTCCTTATGTTATTTGTGTATTATGTTGAGAAACCATAGTTAATGGAAGAAATTGTCCAGTCATTAAGAATTTCTTCCATTGTTCTTTTTCCTTGTGCTCATGTTCACAGTTCTACCTATTAGCATTCATTCCAATAATAACTAAGTCTATAGATCTCCTGAATGCCTGTTATGTTTTGTCATCTGCTAAAATATTCTTTACATAGAGAACAATTTCACATTTTAAAAAAGAGTAAATATACAGATTCCTTTTATCACTTTAAAAAAAGTCATTAAATTATTTTTTCCAGGTGAAAAGGGGTAGTAGCATCTGACTGTGTGAAATATCCTATCACTGAATATTATTTTGAAATCCAAGCAGGGAGATATATAATTACTTAGATCGGAAGTGCTTTATGGCCTAAAAGAGTATTTTTGATGTTCTGCAAAAACACCATCAAATAACTTATATTTTCATTCATTTTGAAGTTCAAGGTATGAGAAAAATTTATTTTAGGAGAGAAATATTCAAGTATTCTTTAGAAATAAACATTTATAGAAGTTATACCTTTAAACAAAATAACACAAGAAACTTTAAAATCTGTGAAATAGGCCAATGTTGCATCTACAATAGCATGAATACTTGCATACTAATGTAACATTAGTATCTAAGAGCTTGTATTAAAGATGGTTTGGGAGAAGAGATGATGTCTGGAAGAAGGCAATTAGGCTTTTGTACAAGTTTCTTCTGAAGCCTGAAGGAGAATGAATGCACTGCAGTAAAATTCCCACCGCCACGATCAGAGAAACTGCCCCTCCCAAGATTTGCAGTAACTTAGACTGAATTAAATAAGTCAATAATTGAGTGACTTATAATCATTTCATTTTCCTAAACTGAAATGGAACAGATAATGTTTACTAAAACTGATGGCATGTGGTCATTTATAACATTGGCTGAAATTAAAGGAACTGCACTATAATATAGGAGAGACCTATTTAACAATATTCTGACTTCAATGTATAATTTAACTTTTAATTTTTTATCATAAGGTATATTGATTAGTGGGAACTCATATTTCTTATTCCTACAATTATTTGTGTTTTATACTTTATCTTTCTCTTCTTATGTGTATATTATATTAAAAGTGTAAGTTATTTCACCATGAGATGGTTTAATAGCTCCTCATTCAAAATAATTTCAGAGTCTAGTCCTGCATTTGATAGAGTGTGTGTTTCTGAGGAATTAATTATAATTGGAAAATGACTATGTGCTGTTCAGCTGAGTCTGTGTCAGAGGGTTTTCTTCTTAAGTTCAAATGTTTGATAGTGTCTCTTGTTCTGTTTTAATTGTGGATGTCTTGATGTTTTAATTGAAATTTCAGAAGTTGCATTAATTGTTAGACTGCTCTCTTCTTTTGTCAAATATTTTATAACTGTCGCGCCCAACCTCAACCAGCAAGGAAGACACGACCACAGGAGATCTTCTTCAAGCAGTTTTATTCAGGAACCTTGATTCAATCTTCTGACCTCTCTCTCTTCTGGCTCTCTCACCCCGGGGAACGCCCTGCACCACACTTAAATAGCTAGCACTGGCCAGTCCTAGCAAGCCATGTGGGTCATGTAGATAGGCTGTCACTATGCGGAAGCTAGCGGGCCAGGCAAACATAGCCAAATAAGGACTTGTTTACTGCAAGGAGCGCTCACTGTTGGGAAGGTGGAAGGCAGAAACCAGCGCCATCTTTGAGGCGCGGCACGTCGCAGCTCTCTACATATAACTACTTGTTTTAAATGATTTGTGAATATAAAATGTACAATTTATACATATTTATTTCACAAAATGTTGTTTCTGTTACATTATGTGATGTTTAAACTATGCTAAGATATACCAACTAAAAAATAAAATTATTTCTTTTATTCTCCAGAATCTCTCAGTAGCTATTTTGCAGTAAACAATGAAATGATACACAAGAGATGACAATGGATGTAAAGTCCAACTGTCTTATTGAATTTTATTTTGTTCATTGTTTTCAGATGATTTAATATTATGAATGCTCCGGGTTTAAACTTTACATTAAAAACTATGGTGGGATCTTCCATAGGTATATATCTCTATAATCCTAGTTCTTGGTAGGCCAAGGCGTGGAGGATTAAAATAAAATGCAGCTATCATAGTCTACATAGCAAGAAGCATGCTTAAGAAACCACTCTGTTTTTTCTTAAATCCATATTAACACTGATAATAAAGTTTTGACAATATGAATAGCAAAAATTTAAAAGTATATAAATTGAAAAATTGAAATACAGTTAATGTTTTAACCACTCCTCTCTGAAAGGTATTAGCAATTATAAATATTAACTTCATAGATGCTGCAAAAGTGCAAAAAGCCACATAATTCTGAAGTCATCATAGATGTTTTCTTGTGATCATTAACATTATGTTTAAAGTTTAAGCTTACTTGAGAAGTTAAAGGCAAAAGCATCCACTCCTCTAATTCTTTAAAGCTGTACACTGCCAGGCCACTTCCCTCTTTTACCAAATGTTGGATACAATCTAATAAAATTTGCTGTTCTTGCAAGATAGTTAGTCACAAGAATAACCTCTATTTTTGCTTTTATAATTAACCTTGTTAACTCTGCTTAAAGAGATGACCAGAACAAGCACAAGACAAGTGTGTTGGGTTAAGTTCCTGCCTGCAATACACAGGATAAATGCAATCTTGTGGGTTCTGCTTTTCTAAACCCTGGCCTGATTGACTGGAGTCTGCACACTGACAGCATATTCAAGTAAAGTCTTGAAACTAATAAATTCTGGTGCTAGTATCAGAATGAATCCCTCTTTTTGTGAAAATTTTGTTCATTGTCAGATTGTGTATAGCTGGAGAACCCCAGACCCATAACACTCTCACTTCTTTGTGTATAACTTCAAGTAAGTACGTGTACTCAAATATTCTTTTTACAGCACTAATAATTTATAAATAATTCCCATTAAAATATGCATACATAAAATTAATTGGAATGTTTTTACATCTTTACAATAATCAAATAGCATTTTTTACTTTTAAGAGAAATTATTTTTCCTTGAACACGATATTTTGATGATTAACTATCCAATAGTGCTAGCTCATTAATCATTGCCATGTGATGCTCTCATTTATGTCTTTGTCTTATTTATATTTCAGAATATTTCCAAAATTGTGCTCAATCAACTATGACCAAAGCTGTTCTTGCTGAGCAATTAAACATCAACAATGAATTCCTAGGCTGAGTGTCTGATCATACATTCTTCTAGCACTGGAAAAATTTATCTCCCGTATTTTGCCTTAGGATTTTCATGTGTAGTAAAATCATGTGTCAATAAGTTACTTCATAGCAAAACTTGATAATCATAATTTAAAAGCTATTAAGATAAACCATGGTTATTATTTTATATTAATTGAACTTAATAATAGTTTTTCACTCCTTGGACTTGAGTGGCTTTAATTTTTTTCCTTTCAATTTGAAGCACTTCATTAAAACGACTTTTAAGTCAAATGCTTATAGTGAATGATTAGACATAAATTTTTATAATATTCAATAAAATATGGAACTGCATTATTAGGTAGAAAGAGGTGATGACATTTGAAACATAGAATTCATGTCCTGAATAGATGTTTGCTTTTTGGTCTCTGTATTTGATTCCAGTCGGTACTGGATGCAGCCACTCAGGAGAAAGTTTATGTATGCAAGCATAGCAAAGCATCATTAATAATGTCAGTCCTGGCTCTCTCCCATGTGATGGGTCTCAAGTTAGATGGATGATTGGCTATTTCCTAACAACTTCAACTTTATCCTTGTGCATCTTGTATGACACAAAGTTTATGGGAGTTTATAGAAGGAATCAGTTATGTTTGAAAGTGGCATCTAGTTGAGTGGCAGAAAAAGTGATGAATCAAAGAAAGATTTGATATAATATGCAGAAATAGAACACGCCAAATTCTTGAGAAAATAGCACAAAAAAAGAGAGTCTACATGTAAGTATGCAGAAAGAGAGAGAGAGGGACAGAGACAGAGACAGAAACAGAGAGAGATGACAGAGAGAGACAGAGAGGGACAGATTTTGCCAGTACAGATTTAAAATGACAAGTTAAAGAGAGAGAGAACAAATCAGACAAAGGTGAAGACAGAATGAAATAAAAACCCAAGATGGTGAACTAGTTGTGCTACAAAGCACAAGAGAGTTTAAAAATGAAATTATTTTTCCTATATTAAAAATTGTATCCTATTTTATTTTTTGGTTTTAGTTATCTTTTTTTAATTAGATTTTTTTATTTATTTACATTTCAAATGTTATTCCCTTTCTCGGTTTCCCATCTAAAAACGCCCTAGCCTATCTCCTCTCCCCCTTCTTCTATGAGGGTGTTCCCCCACCCACTCACCAACCTCTTCCCACCTCCCTGCCCTGATAGTCCCCTACACCGAGTGTTCATACCTGGGAAGGACCAAGGGCTTCTCCTCCCATTGGTGCCCCGCAATGCTATCCTCTGCAACAAATGCAGCTGGAGCCATGGGTCTGCCATATGTACTCTTTGAATGGTGGTTTAGTCCCTGGGAGCTTTGGTTGGTTGGTATTGATGTTCTTATGAGGTATCTTAAGGGACTTAGCTTCAGATAAGGATAGAGAATACAAAACATATTAAATTAACAGATAAGTTTCCTTTGTGTGTGTGTTTTACTCTCTCTCTTTCTCTCACTCTTGCTCTCGCTCTCTCTTCCTTTTTCAATTTATTTTTACACTCCAGATTTTATTTCCCTTCCAGTCCACCCCCTTACCACTCCAAGTGTTCCACCCATACCTCCTCCCTGCCCACCACACCACTACCCCATAGTTTCCATAAGGATATCCACACCTGACCCACCCCTCCAGACCTCTAAACTTCCTGAGGCCTCCAGTCTCTTGAGGATTAGGTACATCTTCTCACTAAACCCAGACCCTCGAGTCCTCTACTATGTATCTGTTGGAGGCTTCATCGCAGCTGGTGTATGGTGCCTGGTTGATGATTCAGTGTTTAAGGGATCTCAGGGGACCAGGTTAGTTGAGATTGCTTATCCTTCTACAGAGATGCCCTCCTCCTAAGCTTCTTCCAGCTTTTCCCTAATTCAACCAGAGAGGTCCACAACTTCTGTTCATTGGTTGAGTGCTACATCTGACTCTTTCAGCTGCTTGTTGGGTCTTTTGGAGAACAGTCACGGTAGGTCCCTTTCTGTGAGTGCCCTGTAGCTTCAGTAATGTCAGGTCTTGGGGCCTCCCCTTGAACTGGAGCCCATTTTGGACCTATCACCAGACCTTCTTTTCCTCAGGCTCTTCTCAATTTACACCCCTACATTTATTTCAGACAGGAAGAGTTATGGTTTGGAGCTTTGGCTGTGGGATAGCAACACTATCCCTTACTTGATGACTTGTCTTTCTGCTGGAGGTGGATTCAATAAATTCCCTCTCCCCACTGTAAGGCTGTTCATCTAGAGTCCCCCCCTCCTCTTTGATTCCTGATTGTTTCTTACCTCCCAGGTCTCTGGTACATTCTAGAGGATCGACCCAACCTCCTTCCTCCCAAGGTTGCCTGTGTTCCATTCTTTTTGCTGGCCCTCGGTGTTTCAGTCCTTTTCCTCCATCCAACACCAGATCATTTTTCCCTCTTTCTCCACTCCCATCCCCTTTCCCTGAGGCACGCTCACTTGGGTCCTTCAGCTTGTTGACCTTTTTGAGTTCTGTGGATTGTATCTTGGGTACTTTTTTATGTATGTGGCTAATATCCACTTATTAGTGAGAACATACAGTGCATGTCCTTTTGGGTCTGAGTTACCTCACTCAGGATGATATTTTCTAGTTCCATCCATTTGTCTGCAAAACTCAGGATGTCCTTGTTCTTAATAAATGAGTAGTATTCCGTTGTGTAAGTGAACTACATTTCCTATATCCATTCTTTTATCATGGGACATCTGGGTGGTGTCCAGCTTCTGGCTATCATAAATAAGACTGCTATGAACATAGTGAAACATGTGCTCCTATAGCATGGTGGGTCATGTTTGGGGTATATTCCCAAGAGTGGTATTTCTGGATCTTTAGATAGGTCTATTTTCAATTTTCTGAGGAACTTCCAAAATGATTTCCAGAATGGTTGTACCAGCTTGCAATCCCACCAGCAATGGAGGAGTGTTCCTCTTTCTCCACAACCTCACCAACATGTGTTGTCGCCTGAGGTTTTGATCTTAACCATTCTGATTGGTGTAAGGTGGAATCTCAGGATTGTTTTGATTTGTATTTCTCTGGTCTCTAAGGACTTCAATAATTTCTTTAGGGGCTTCGCAGCCAGTGGAGATTCCTCTATTGTGAATTCTTGGTTTATTTCTATTCCCTATTTTTTGATTGGGTTGTTTGGTTTTTTTGGTGGTAAGCTTCTCCAGATCTTTATATATTTTGGATATTAGCCCTCTACCAGATGTGGGGTTAGTGAAGATTTTTTTCCCAATCTGTAGGATACTGATTTGTCTTGTTGACTATGTCCTTATTACTCTGATACCTAAACCATATGAGGACTCGACCAAAGAAGAGAGCTTCAGACCAAGCATGCTTATGAATTTTGATGCAAAAATACTCCATAAATGTCTCACAAACCGAATCCAAGGATACATCAAAACCACCATTCACCATGATCCAATTGGCTTCATCCTAGGAATGCAAGGTTGGTTCAATATATAAAAACCAATTAACATAATCTGCCCTATAAACAAACTCAAAGAAAAAAATCACATGATCATCTCCTTCGATTCAGAAAAAGCATTCGACAAAATACCACATTCCTTCAGGTTACAAGTATTGGAGAGATCAGGAATTCAAGGCCCATACCTAAACTTAATAAAAGTAACTTACTACAAACTCAAATTAAATGGAGAGATACTTGAAGCAATCCCACTAAAATTTGAGAGTAGACAAGGATGCCCACTCTCCCCATATCTATTTAATATAGTACTCAAAGTGCTAGCTAGAATAATAAGACAATAAAAAATGATCAAGAAGATACAAATTTATAAAGAAGACTTAAAGGTATTACTATTTGCAAAAGATATGATAGTTTACATAAGTGACCACAAAAATTCTACCAGAGAACTTCTTTAGCTAATAAACAACTTCAGCAAAGTAGGCAGATATAAAATTAACTCGAATAAATCAGCAGCTTTCCTTCTCACAAATGATAAATTAGCTGAGAAAGAAATTAGGGAAACAGCTCCTTTCAAAGTAGCCACAGATAATATAAAATATATTTGGGTAACTCTAACCAAACAAGTGAAATACCTTTATGGTAAGAACTTCAAGTATCTCAAGAAAGAAGTTGAAGATCTCAGAAAATGGAGAGATCTTCCATACTCATGGATTGGCAGAATTAACATATTAAAAATTGTCATCCTGTTAGAGGCAATCTGCAGATTCAATGCAATCCCAATCAAACTCCCAACACATTTTTTTTTTAAAATACACGGAAAGAGCAATTCTCAAATTCATCTGGAAAGGCAAAATACCCAGAATAGTGAAAACAATTCTCAACAATAAAGGAACAGCTGGGGGAATCATCATTCCTGATCTCAAGCTCTACTACAGAGCAATAGTGATAAAAACTGCATGTTATTGGTACAGAGACAGATATGTTGATCAATGGAATAGAATTGAAAAGCCAGGAGTACAACCACACAATTATGCACACTTGATCTTTAACAAAGAAGTCAAAAACATACAATGGAAAAAAGAAAATATCAATAAATAGTGCTGATCTAACAGGATGTCTGTATGTAGAAAAATGAAAATAAATGCATATCTGTCACAATATACAAAGCTCAAATCCAAATGTATCAAGGACCTTAACTTAAAACCTGATACACTGAGTCTTATAGAAGAGAAATAAGAGGAATTGGGAAAGAGCCTTGAACTCTTTGGCACAGGCAGAAATTTCCTAAGCAAAGCTGTATTGACTCAGGCTGTAAAATCAAGAATTGATAAATGGGATCTCATGAAACTGGAAAGCTTCTGAAAGGCAAAGGACACAGTCAAAAGACATCCCAAATATATCTTGGGATTCAAAAGTATGAGATATCTATATTTTGCAATTTCATCAGAGTACAGTTTTGAAGAAATATATTTCTAATTTAGGGACCAGGAGTAAAACAACCTTAGCTTCTTTGCTTATTTATTATAATATTCATTAGGTTTATTGTGAATAAAAGATTGTTTAGCCTTAAAAGAATGGATCAACAGTTATTTCAACTTCCTTGTAAAAGTATCTTTTATTCACCTGATGTAATTGTAGTCTTGGAGGCTTAGTGATGAATAAACTTATCCTTTCTGGTTCTTTCTGAACTCTGACTGACTTGTTCAACTTACATATTCTGGCTCAAAACTCCTCTCCACAAACTGATTCAATCTGGCTTCTCTTAGTTTCTCCCTGAATTGATCTTTTTACCCTCATCCTAACTCTGGCAATTTGTTCTAATCTTCTGACTTCTTATTCTCTGACTTCAGCGGCCTCTGCTGACCATCACTAAACTGCAGGAACTCGGGAAAGAACTCAACTCTTTTGTACTGCACTCACAGTATTGGCTTCCAACTGACTCCCAACTCACTGAATGAACTGAACTAAACACCTCCTCTCTCCCTGTGCTGCTCTAAAACACTTTTTCTCCTGGGAATTGGGCATACCCAACTCGCATTCTGTCAAATCTTTCTCTGAATCATTACTTTGTCTGTCCTTCAATTAGATAGTATTGTTTGGGATCAGTACTAAAGAATTCCAGCCAGATGGACCAAAAGTATACATTAAGTGTGTGTCCACGTTGCAGACAGATCACACAGACCTAAAAGGTCTTTGGATGTGGTTAGAGCACTTATCTTGCTGGATTAAAATTCCTCCACAATTGCTCTTAAAGAAAACTGAAATTTGATTCACAGAAATTGTATCACTCTATATTGAATTCTTCTTATTTTCTTTTTTTTTCATTGCCTTCATGGACAATTGAACTCATGTGACATGCTTACACATTTATATACACCAAAATACATAACTTAAAATAAAAATCAAAATTTGAAAATGGATATTTTATTTTCTATACAGATATATAAATATTATATAATAATATTTTATAGTCTTTATTATCAGCACAAACTAACACAAAGAAATCCCACTACTATGTTATAAAAAGTTATGAAAAATATTTATTTAAGAGATGCAAATGTGGCTACAATGTACTAAAAGTTTCAAGTGAAATTGGGTGTCTCTAAAAAGAACCATTCCAGAATTAATTGATTCTAGATTTGGTATATTTAAGATACTAACTTTTTAGTGAAAATATAAAGGATATTGAAGATCTATGTATTGTTTTTCTTAGCCACATAACTACTTGATGCTGATGTAGTTTTTATTTTGGATGCCAAACATAAATGGCAGGCTAATTGGAAAAGACTGTGTGAAATCATGTCCAGCAGTGAAAGTGTGATATTAATAAGCACAAAAAGCCATCCAGAGTTCAGAAAGAACCAGAAAGGATGAGTTTATTCATTAGTAAGCCTTCAAGACTTTATATAATATTGGGCAATGGCTACAAACAAGATTATATTGAGAGGAAGAGTTGAAAATAATATTAATCCAATCATATTTAAATTTATTTACTAATAGTCAAAGATTAATTTGAAGTGTTACATTTTAACATAATCTTTGGTGGGTATAATTTATATTGTTCATATTTGTTATTCCCTTTCCTGGTTTCCCTTCTCAGTTTCCTGTCCATAAGCTGCCTTTCCCCTCCACCTCCCCTTCTTCTATAAGGGCGTTCCACCTCCTCAAAGACTCCCCCTTCCTGCCTCCCCACCCTGACATTCCCCTACACTGGTGGGGGGGTGTCCAGCTTTGGCAGGACAAAGGCCTTCTTCTTCAACTGGTGCCCAACAAGTCCATCCTCTGCTACATATGCAACTGGAGCCATGGTTCTGTCCATGTGTACTATTTGGATAGTGGTTTAGTACCTGGGAGTGTTGGTTTGTTGATATTGTTGTTCGTATGTGGTTGCAAGCCTCTTCAGCTCCCTCAACCCATTCTCTTAACTCCTTCAATGGGAACCCCGTTCTCAGGTCAATGGTTTGCTGCTAGCATTCCCCTCTGCATTTGTCATTCGCTGGCTGAACCTCTCAGGAGACAACTATATTGGGCTCCTGTCAGCATGCACTTCTTGGCTTCATCAATATTGTCTAGTTTTGGTGGCTTTCTATATATGGGCTGGATCTCCAGTTGGGGCAGGCTCTGAATAGCCATTTCTTCAGTCTCTGCACCATAATTTGTCTCCATATCCCCTCCTATGAATATTTTGTTCCCACTTTTAAGGAGGACTGAAGTGTCCACACTTTGGTCATCCTTCTTGAGCTTCATGTGTTCTGTGGATTTTATCTTGGGTAATTAGAGCTTTAGGGCTAATATCTGTCCCGCGCTACGTCTCGCCAGCAGGAACGACGTGGCACACACAGGATCCTACTGCAGAAAAGCTTTAATGCATCTTGAGAGGGAGAGCATAAGCTTACAATGCGGAGACGCCGAGTGAGGAATAACCGTCCCTTATTTAGGAAACTATCCTCGCCTAGGACGTGTCACTCTCTGACTGGTCGCTGCCAATTATGCCAGATGACGTACCAAAGCGTACGTGTCCCTTTGAGTAGGGAAGTTACCAGGCGCCTGCGTATTGCCCTTTTTACTAGGTGCGTTCTGCCGGATGCTGGTGCCATCTTGTAATGGAGTATGTGAGGACAGCTCCTCACATCTGTGAGGACAGCTTCTCGGACAGCTCCTCACATCTCCCCCTTTTCTGTTTTTTTTTTTAAGCAAACAGGACACCCAGATATAGGAGGGCGAAGACAGAGGTCATAACCTCGTACAAAGTTGGCGAACCTGTACAAGAGAGATACCCTTAGGCTGTTGTTGGGACCCAGGGCAACCCGTTGCACTGCCATTTTTCAAGGGAGGGAAAACTGGGGCAGAAACCCTCATGTAATATGACATGCCTTCCAGGGAACGTATTTGGTAGAACTTCCCTGTGCGATGCTAAGCTCGTCACCCCTCATGGGCTGCTCAAACCGGACACTCTAATCCTGTGCAATGAACCGAGGTTCTAGGAGTGCAAGAGCTGTCCAGCCGGTGACCTATTGCTTGAGCATGGTCAACCAGATATAGGCTGACGCTCCTTGTTCGAGGGCTACAAGCGCCTGGGCGATCACTACTTTGTCCTTTCTTGTTTGAGATCTCAATTTGCAAAGCAACCAGAGGAGTAACACCAATCCACAGCAGAGGATCACTCCAAAAAGTCCCACTCCCACCCATTCCTTGAAATAAGAGACTGCTGAGGTGATCCAGGACGACAATCCCTCCGTCAAAGACAGGTCCAGTCGGGTAGAATTTACTTGAATGATGGTCGCTCTCAGCTCCCGAAGTGTCTGTTCAAACTCCGAGGTCCAATTCTGTAGGTGACACAAAGGCCTGGGAGTTTTTGCTCACAGCCAAGCTGGGCCAGTTGCCATAGAATGTCTAATTGCTCTCGGACCAGATCTATACGTTGGTTGACAAGCATAAGGCCTCCCTATATCGGAGTATTGGCCGAGGCCTGTCTGTGCCGAGCCACAGAGACGGTGGCCGATAAATCATTGATAGTTTGGGTTGTCTGTACTGTATTTGACAAGGCCAATGCCGAGGCAGTAACCGAGGCAGCGACTGCTGTCGTAGCAATAATGCCAGCAATAATTGCAGAAGTACCAAAATCTCTTTTTCCTCTAAATAAGGTCATGGTCCCCGGGGTATCAACAGGGATCGGGATAAAGCGAGGCATGCGGGTAACTACTGCGATATTTTATATGAGTAGCTGTCCAGACAGAGGCAGCAGGTTTGATGTTCCCTGTCCAGGAAAATGACAACCGTCCGTTTTCGCCCTTTCCTCCAAGTAGCATCGCCATGGGCATAAGATCAGTGCAGCTACCATTAACGCAATGTAAGGCCACCACCATAGAGAACTGTGGCATTAGTCACAATGTCCTCCTCACCAGTTCCCCATGTGGCCTCCCTTAACCAAGCAGAAGATTGATTACATAACATAATGCAAGGGAGATCAAAAGATGTTTTTTGAATATGCCAAAACAAAGGCTGCCCTTAAGAGGAATAGTCCTATTTTCTTTTAGTCGTTCAACCTGTGGATCCTTAGGTAAATAGGCCAACCCTAAATCCCTGTTAGTGGTACATCACCGGCATCGGGAGTGGAAAGGTTGACATTCTTCCCCATCGTAGCTCATCCTGCACCGTTGCTGGCATCCATGGAAGAAGAGTGAGGAGGTGCAGGAGACCCAGTCCCTTCTTGATCACTTGCTGTGATGCTCCGAGTAAGTCGTCCTGGGATCCATATGGGATTTTCATTGTCCTGTGGAAAAACACAGACAGCTCCCCTGGATCTTATTAAAACAGGATCCGGGCCTTTCCATTCATTTGTCAATACATACTTTCATTTGACTAATTCTTTTGTCCTCTTGGGCTCTGAGCAATGTCGCTCAGCCGCTGTTTGTCCAGCTTCATCAAGATTTTAAAAAAAATTAAGGTAAAAAGGGCCAGAGCAGTGGCCACTCGGGGTGTTGGGGGGAGTTCTATCATAATTCCCCCTCTTTGTTTTATTAAATATGATTTGAGCGTCCGATGAGCACGCTCTATGATTCCCTGTCCTTGAGGGCTGTAGGGCAGGCCCGTCAGGTGGGTAACCTGCATCTGAGCACAAAACTGATGGAATTTTTGAGATGTGTAGGCGGGGCCATTGTCAGTTTTTACACATTTTGGCTTTCCCCAAGCACTCCATGCTTCAAGGCAGTGCTGAATGACATGTGTTGTTTTTTCTCCTGTAAGTGGGGTGGCATGTAGAATGCCAGAACATGTGTCTATAGATACATGCACATACTGTAATTTTCCAAAAGTAGAATTATGAGTAACATCCATTTGCCAGATTTGCAATGGTTGTATTCCTCTCGGGTTGACCCCGATGTGAGGAACTGGGAGGAGCTGGCAGCACTGTTGGCATTGGGTGACTATATCACGTGCCTCTTTTCTAGTTATAGAGAAGCGGCGGCATAAAGTTTCTGAGGTGACATGGAAATTGCCATGAAAGGCTTTAGCGGCCTCTAAAGGAGAGGCCAGGGCCACAGCTATCATTTTTGTGGCTTTGTCAGCCAAATCATTCTCTGAACTCATTGGGCCAGGGAGTCCAGAATGGGCCCGTATATGAGTAATGTATACAGGGACTCTTCTATTTAATAGGATAATTTGGATTTTTCGGAAAATATCTGCCACCTTACTAGTGGTTTTAATTATACTGGTGGTTTCAGGAATACTAAGAGCACTAGCTCGGCCTCCTCCTCTGAGTCTAAGGTTTTATTTTCAGAGCTTTCAGAACTGTCGAGGTTCAGCGCTTCTAGCTCTTTCACAGGGTATAGGCTGGCTCGCCCTCCTGGTTTATGTGTACAGGAGGAAGTGCTGGAAAATTTCAACGCTCCCTTGTCTGCGGACTTACCGGGAGGGCCTTTTTTCTTTCTTAGGACGTCCTTTTTCTTGCGCACACCCAACCTCTCACTACGTTCGGTTTCTTACATACTTTCCCGGACTACCTCGAGAGTGGCCGGTCCTTCTACTACTGCTGCCTTACACGTTTCATCCTTTAAACAATTCTTAACCAGCTTCCATATAGCTTTTGTCCCTAGGCGCAGATCCTCTTCCGCCAATTTTCTGTCAAGGTATTTTCCAAGTTTGTTCCATGAGGCAATTGTAAACGAGCCTGAACAGGCAAACCAAGGCGCCACCCTCTCCACCTCCTTCACAAAGTTTTTAAGTGTTCTTCCTCCAATTTTGATGTCCCTCTGCTTTAACACTGTTTCCAAGGCCGTGACCACAGACTGTGAGGATCCCATGATGGGCCAGGAATGCCGGCGGCTTATCTACGTCCATCTGACAAGGCGTGAGGTGAAAGGGTAGAGACGTACACGCTGCTCTCTTATGTACGGGAGTCTTACACGCGCCTCCCCGGACGGTGCCGCTTTATCTACGTCGGCCTTATCGCGTCCTTGCTCCTCAACAGTCAAAATCGAAGGTAAAAGGGAGCTGCGCGAAGCTCACTTATATATGAGAGACTGAGACGCGCCTTCAGCTGCTGTGATCATCCTTTTAACAGCGAAAATGGTGAAAACAGAACATAAAGAGTAGGGTGGCTCCCAGGACAAATACTATAGCCTCAACAAATCCTTCCCAAGGCGGTGACAACCCCAGACCAAAGTCCAAGAGAGGGCTGCCTCTCCGAACGTATCTACCTGCAGTTCTGAATCCTCCTTGTCGCCAAGGGATCTCCGAAGGTGCTGACGATGGCGAGGTCTTTCCCAGGTTTTCGGCACCAGGTGTCCCGCGCTACGTCTCGCCAGCAGGAACGACGCGGCACACACAGGATCCTACTGCAGAAAAGCTTTAATGCATCTTGAGAGGGAGAGCATAAGCTTACAATGCGGAGACGCCGAGTGAGGAATAACCGTCCCTTATATAGGAAACTATCCTCGCCTAGGACGTGTCACTCTCTGACTGGTCGCTGCCAATTATGCCAGATGACATACCAAAGCGTACGTGTCCCTTTGAGTAGGGAAGTTACCAGGCGCCTGCGTATTGCCCTTTTTACTAGGTGCGTTCTGCCGGATGCTGGTGCCATCTTGTAATGGAGTATGTGAGGACAGCTCCTCACATCTGTGAGGACAGCTTCTTGGACAGCTCCTCACAAATATCTACTTATAAGTGAGTGCATACTACTTGGTTACCTTACTCAGGATGATATTTTCTAGTTCAATGCACTTGCCTATGAATTTCATGAAGTCATTGTTTTTTACAGCTGAGTAAGACTTCATGGTGTACCACATTCTCTGTATCCATTGCTCTGTTGAAGGGAATGTAGGTTTTTTCCAGCTTCTGGCTATTTTAAATATGGCTGCAATGAACATAGTGGAGCATGTGTCTTTTTTATATGTTGGGGTATCATTTGGGTATATGCTCAGTTGTGGTATAACTGGGTACTAGAATGTCCAATTTTCTGAGGAATTTCCAGACTGTTTTCCAGAGAGACTGTATGAGTTTCATTATCACCAATAATGGAGGAGTGTTCCTCTTTCTCCAAATCCTGGCCAGCATCTGTTGCCTTCTGTGTTTTTGACCTTAGCCACTCTGACTGTTGTGAGGTGGAATCTCAGGGTTGCTTTGATTTGCATTTCCCTGATGACTAAAAATGTTGAACATTTCTTTTCAGTCATTCAATATTCCTCAGCTGAGAACTTTTCATTTAGCTCTGTACCCCATTTTTTATTAGGTTTATTTGACTCTATGGAATCTTACTTCTTGAGTTCTTTGTACATTTTTAATATTAGCCCTGTATCAGATGTAGGATTTGTAAATATCTTTTCCCAAAAATCTTTTGTTCTAATGACAGTGTCCTTTGTCCTACAGAAGTTTTATAGTTTTATGAGATCCCATTTGTCAGTTCTTGATCTTAGAGCATAAGCCATTGGTATTTTGTTCAGGAAATTTTCTCCAGTGTTCAAGTGTTTGAGACTCGTCCCTACTTTTTCTTCTATTAGTTTGAGTGTATCTGGTTTTATGTTAAAATACCCATTTTTATTACATTCATTTAACAACAGTTATTTGCTAACAATGATATACTTAACTCTTCAAATGATAATGTTGACTATCAGCCCATGGATTGATATAGTTTTACAACATTGACAAAAGTATAAGGGCATCAGTATTCATAGCAGTGAGGAACTATTTTTGATATTTTAAGAAAGGTATTGCAAATGGCTGGTATTCCATAAAATACCATGCTTTACTTAAAATTGCATGTTTTTATAATTAAAATCCTCTGATGATAGAATTTCACATCACCTTATATTAAAATAAAACTATATGAAAATGTTTTTAATACAAATCCCTATCACATTTCTGTTCTCTAAGTATACACAGATAGCAACCTAAGACATACTCATTTAATTAAAATATAAAATATAAAAAAAAATTAGTTAAAATTAAAATAAAAGAAAGCACTGTTAACTTTAATAAAACTTTAAAAAAACAATCTGTTTTGATGTAAAATGTGTTCTACTCATTTGCCTTTATATTTAACTCTAAAAAGAACATTGAGTTACATATAATAAAATGTGTTTGCCTTATTATACTAAAAGAATTTGAAAAACCATAATACATATAGTCATTACCAAATATTTATTTGTTTATTTTATCACAGTTGATGGGTTTTAAAAACATGGCGAAGGGTAACTCTGAAATGGCATCAGTGAAAATAGACTGCATGCATTGGCCAAAATTGAACTGGTTAATTTCAATTAACATTCTATTTTAATCTTTGTGAAATCACAATATCATGAGGCTTCATATAGTTTGTTTTCCTCTCCTACATAAATCATAATTCTATGCATCACGATATAATATTTTTATTTTAACTTCATTTAAAGTATTGCATAATGAATAAAGGGGGATTATTGAGTTGCTGAAAGTGTCTGCCTCAGGAGCCTAGTGAACTGAACTTGATCTTAACATCCATGGAGGAAGAACAGAATTGAATTTGATCATGAAAACTATTCTATGCCCTCAACCTTTGTGCTAATTTTAAAGATGTGTATGCTTATGAAGGAATATTTTATATCTTAAAAATAAATTTTGAATAAAACATGGAAATAAGGGACAGAAGAAAAATAATAATCATCCCCCAACAAATTAGGTAGGTAAAGGAAAGTTTTTCTTAACACAATGAATAGTGGTATATGTTAAGGGTAAAAGTAACATCACTGTAGTTTGAACATCACTGCAAAACTGAAGTTTGCAGTAGGGAACATATACTAAAAAAAAAAAAAAAGAAAGAAAGAAAGAAAGAAAGAACAAACAAAAATACTCCCCCAAGAGAAACAAACAACAAAAATTGGAGCGAGAACAGATGTATGTTCTATCATTTGTATTCATCAGATTATTAGGAAAGAAAATGAAATAAATCAAATTAATAAAATTGCCTGTTCTTGCTCATGTCATGGTTATACAGATAGAAAAAATGTAAAGGTTATGAAAACCTCTTAAATTAATACATGGCTCCTAATGATGTATTTATACCTGTAAGTCAGTATATCTCACAGCAGTAATCTGAGAAGCCCCTATTTGCAGTGGATATAGTATATTCTACTATATCTATTGTACACAGAAATATAGTATATAGTATATTTTCCTATACACATAGTCACATAGTAAAAGACATTAGACAGACATACAAACACACACACACTTACACACACACACACACACACACACACTTGCATGCATGCATAACCGCAAAACAGATATAGATCTGTAATCATACATTTTTTAGACAAATGAAATTATTTTCTGATATGTTTAAAGGTCGATGCTAATGTATTTTAGCAAGTAGATTTATATTCGTTGTACCTAGATGTTAATAAGTCAGCTATGATATGAAAGCCTGAAAAGGAGACATACATATATCCTAATCAATTGAGTATTGATTGCCAGAGAGAAAATAGAAAAATAGTCATGCATTTAGGGCCATAGATTTTTTTTATTTTGTAGTTTTTAACCTATTTATTTCCTTCAATTGTTTACTGATTGTGCTCTATTTGAGATCAATGTATACTGTGTAAATAACTATGAAGGAAATCAGATCTCAGTCCTGACTTAAAAGCATATGTATAACATCGCACTTCCTAATCTAGCCTTCTGTGTTCTTCCCTGCACTTATCGGGAGGGTTCAGTTCTCTCTAGTTTACAATATAGTAGAAATTTTTGTATCAAACTATAGACCATATTCAGTTGTAAATATTTGCTGTTTTGACTTACTGACTTTAGAATACTTTCCAATATAGAATAAAATCCTTAGCAAAAAAACAAAGGCCCTTCTTTAGCCCCTTTCAAACATATCAGAACCAAATATTAGCATATGTTGTCACATGGACCTAATATATCTCAAAGCCTATGTAAACGTATGTGTTCAGATTTTGTCCTTCATGATTTATCATTTTTTCTTATTTTAACAGCTTATCTCTATACAATTAAATTTATTTTCTTATTGAACAAATACTTCTTATTCATTATATGGGTAAAATGCATTAGATGTTGATGATAGAATATTTTAAAAGATATATTAATGTACATTTATAATCTCTATTTAGGAATAAATATACAGATTCATGTTCATGATCCCCAATAGTTATAAAACAATTCTGAAAATATATCAGATATTACTTTAATAGAGATAAATCACAATGTACAAAGAAATGCTTTAGCCATTTTTAGACATGGAAATGTTATGATAGAGGTTGTAGTGTAGCTTAGCATATCATGGACCTAATGGGTGAAAAGCTTTGGTTCATTATATAGCTGAAAATTTCCCAAAAAGTAAAAATATATCTAGAAATAAATGTTCCTTGGGATTTTATGATTGGAACAGCAAAATCAAAAACTTTACTAGTTAGGAAACTTAGCACTTCAAAGATTGAATAGAGAGGTTAAACATTAGAGAAATGGGAAGCCAGAGGAGGAGGAAAGAAATTTAGTTGGAAGGGTATCACAATGTTGAACTAAAGCTAAAAGGCAGAACAGAATTATTCAAGAGCTTGTAGATTGTGATAAAGCTGTTCATTAAGCTTATGGGAAATATGTCCATATGTTCAGCACAAACATGTGCAATGATCTCGCATAAATGTTTAAAACATAATTTGGGAAGTTGCATAGAGAACAGATGAGTTGTGGATATGGAATAGCTAATGTAGAAAGACTGATTAGGAGTTTACTATCTAATTCAGGTAAAAATGATGATGAGTTGAAGAAGCATACTGTGAAAAGGAAGAAAGAGAGGAACTGAAAGTAGCTTAAATAGAATCTCATGATTCACTTCATAGTGGAGATAAGAGAGGGTGAATTACCTCTTATTTCTTGTAGGATGTTTACTATAAACTTGTAGTTGAAATTTCTGCATATATGTATATATACATATATATGATTTATCATGCGTATATACAATATGCTTAAAAGAGCATAGCATTAGAAATATGTTGTTATTATCAATTTTTTAACCTCTAAACTTTAATTATTTCTAACATGTTTTAAGGATTAACATTTTTGATAATTTAATTCCAGAATTAATTTTCAAATACTCATGACTATTGTTTTGTTTGGTGACCCACATATTTTAAGCTAAGCTGTCTCTGTAACCTTGGGCTTAGAATTATCCACTGGAGTCTGCTGGGCTCACTCTTAGGCACATAGATGAAGATTATTGTTTCTCTTCAAAATTCACCTGTATCCAATAGTTTAGCAAGAAAATGTAGAGTTCATGAATGCCTCCATGATCCAGAATAGACATTTGGAAAGCCTGGTATAATTCAGTTACAGAGCAAGCAACTCCAGCTGCTATGATATCATGTTTGCAATGGGGGATCATGTACTTAATAAAATATTTTACATCCATTCTTTCTTTCTTCCAGCTCTTAAATTATTTCTGTTAAATGTTATGTAATGCTTCCTAAAACTTGTGTGGGAAGGTAAGAAGGATCATTATTAAAAATCATTATTCCATGGTCACTTATTTTCAGCACTCAGAGCAGTCATATGTCCTTTTAATCAATATTTACTACAAAGAGAATCTTCTGTGATTAAGATTGTGAGTAAAATATGTCTATAATTATAACTTAAATATGTATAATGCACTCAAGCACCATGTGTCTTTAGATAAACAGCAATAGTAGCTTCCCACCTAAAATCTATGACCTCACAATCTATGAAATTTTGGTGAAGCTTACAGAACTAGATATGTATTCCTTCTTAGGGAAAAGAGTTAAATCTAATGTAAGAACAGTTGGTTACTCCCATAACATTTGCACCACTTCTTCATCAGTGGGTTCTTCATACCTAACAGGATAGTATAGTAGTGCAAAGAGTTCACAGGTAAGTAAGACCATTAATATCTTTTCTATCCTGCATAGCATCTTTTGGCAGTATGAATTACCGTCAACAGGGAGAATTTGTCCTGCTTAATTTCACCTGCATATCTTTGTATTTTCCAATCACAGTATGTGACACCTCCAAGAATTACTGTATAATTCTTGTGAGAAAGTATGAGAAATAGCAAGAGACAACACTTATTTGCGATTCTCTTGGTATCCATGAACAAAGACCCGAAATCTCATGAAAAGGATTTTTACAGCTGTCATTAAAATATTTAATATAAGTTACAATTTCAAGAAAAACTCTTAACCAGCTATATAGAATACCTTCCTTTATATTCTATATTTTTAAACACGTAATCTAATTGGGTTACAAACTAGTAGTTTTCACTGTATATTTGTTTAAAACACACTATTTTTCAAAAAAAGAATTTCTTCCCAATCTTCATCTTTCCAGTCTCTCTTTTTCTATCCTGTCTTAGACATTTTTAATTTCTTGGTTAATTTATTTTTTACTTATTCACTTTACATCCTTCTCACTGACCCACTCTCAGTTGCCCCCTCCATCCCCTACCCCCTTCTCCTCTGAGCTGGTGCTTCCTCTTCCCGCTTCCCCAGTTGTAACCCCCATATTCTGGCACTTCAAGTCTCTTCTAGACTAGTGACATCCTCTCCCACTGAGGCTAGACAAGGCAGCCAACTAAAAGAACATATTCCACATATAGGTGAAAACTTTTGGGACAGCCCCCACTCCTATTGGTGATAATAGATGGGATTCATGGGACTTCTATATCCAACTAAAAGAACATTGCTATTCTCAGTTTATGATTATGTGCTATGCAGTTAACATATATCTTTATAAATCTAGAGCAGAGTGTATTTAAAAATAAGACAGTTGTTATGAAAATATTATGAATATTAGATGTAGTCAGCCAAGTATATTTTCTATATTGCAACCTGTTTCTATGTAATTAAAGATGAACAGGTCTTTGATTTCTTTTAAATGCAAATCATCTTGAAGTATGAAGGATCTATCAAAATATGTAAATTTACACTGAGTTTATAGTTCACTTTTTCTAATACCTAATATTAAATGACAATGTGTCTTGTATTACCCAAATACTTCTTTTATGAAATTTACTAACATATGTATTTTACAACCTAGCCATTGCCCTCCCTCCCAGTCTGCTCTCACATATTTCTTGATCCCATTCATCCTTCCCCACCATCTCTGAGAGTTTGCTCCCAACCCACCTGGTCTCTCCTGTCCTGTCCCTGTGGTCTTAAGTCACTCCAGGTTTAGGCATGCCTTCTCTGAGGTCAGACCAGGCAACCAGGCAGGCCTCTGATATATATTATATATATATATATGTGTGTGTGTGTGTGTGTGTGTGTGTGTGTGTGTGTGCATTATATATATATAATATATATGTAAAATTTATATATATATCATGTAGATATATGTATATATATTATGTAGATATAGATATCATATATGCCGGAGCCTCAGAGCGCATGTTGCCTGATTGGTGGCTCAAAGTCTAGGAGCCTGAGGTCTGAGTTAGTTGAGACTTCTAGTCTTCCTATGGGGTCATCGCCTTCAGCTTCTTCAATCCTTCCCCTAATTCAACCAAAAGGTTCCCTGACTTCAGTCCAATGGTTGGGTGTAAGTAATTGCTTCTGTCTCAGGCATCTGCTGGTTTGTCCTTTCAGAGGACAGACATTGTAGTTTCTGTTTGTAAGCACATCATAGCATCAGTAGTAGTGTCAGGCCTTGGTGTCTACCCATAGCTGGATCCCCAGTTCTTTAGACAGGAACACATCCGGTTTAGAAATTTTGTCTGTGGGTTGGTAACACCACCCCTCCTCTTGAGGCCCTATCTACTAGAGGTGGAGTCTTCAAGTTCTGTCTACCCACTCTTGGGGTGAATGAGGTAAACCAGACCCAAAAGGACATACATGTTATATACTTGCTAATAAGTTGATATTAGCCAAAAAGTACAGAAAACCTAGGATATAACCCATAGAATTTAAGAACTTTAACAAGCAGAAAGGCCAAATGAGGATGGTTCAATCCCACTTAGTAGAGGGAAGAAAATAATCATAGGAGGCAAAGGGAGAGAAAGATTTTGGCAGGACACAGGACAGGGTGAGGCAAAGGGGAATGGGATTAGAACTGAGATCCAGAATTTCATCATAATGAATGGAAATATATAGCCTTAGAAGGTGGGAGGTAAGAGACCCTCTAGAAAGAACCAGAAACATGGGAGTTGATTCTCAGGACTCAACAGGAATGACCTCAGATTGTGTTCTTTCAAGAGCCTTTAGCCATCTGCATAGTTTTAGTCCTTGGACTCTTGGAAGTTCTTGTTGTAGTAGGTATTAGGAGGGCAGTTTAATCTCAATGGTCCTGGTGTGTCAGGCCTATGATTTTATTCATGGGCTGTGTGGCTCTGGACCTGCAAATCTGTATGATTAAGAATCACTGGTCTGTATATTTCAAGAGTTAGAAATCCGTTGAGGTGTGCAGAGAGTTTTCGAGAGACTGGAAGTTCCTCTTAGCTAGTAGGCTGGTCAGAGCAGCTTGTTTTTCCCAGAGGGCCCTGAGAGTAGGGAAGATGCATATGGACAGGGAAGCTCAGATGTATGATTCAGGATCCTTAGGTCTGATGAAAGTAGACAGAGAGGTGGCAGGAGAATAGAGGTGCCCATGGGATAGCCTATATATTTTTCAGTGTGTGATTCTGTACTCTACCTTCATATTAATTTCCTTCTTATACCACCTTTCCTCAACCCATTCTTGTATGTTCCTTTCTGTTTTCCTGCCTTCTACAGAGCCTTCAAATTTTACACAAAAATGTAACCATTCCAATCATTATGTGAGAGACAACACATAATAATTATTCTTCTAAGTTGATTGGCCCCCTCAGTATAAACTTTCAGTCCCATTTCTTACCATTTCTTAGAGATTTCATGTTCCTTCACAGTTGAATAAATTCCATTAAGCATCTTCTACATTTTATTGTTTACTCTCTGTTTATGAGCATCTAAACTATCTCCATTTGTTTTTACCTATTGTTAATACAAGTTATAAAGATTATGTGGCATAGTCTTTGATGAAATGTTTAAGTAGTTTTATTGGCTTTGCTATAATGCCAAATTAAGCATAATGTGTTTTCTCATTAATTTATTTATTCACTTTACATCCCAATATCTTCCCTATTTTCTCCCAGTTCCAAGTCCCATACCTCCTCCCCCATTCCTTACTCCTCTTCTCATCTGAAAAGGGCATGTCCCCTGCATATCACACCACCTTTGTACATCAAGTCACTGCAGGACTAGGCACATTCTCTTCCACTGAGGCCAGACAAGGTAGTCTAGTTAAGAGAATGGGATCGATTGTTAGTCAACCAATACAAGGATAGCCTCCACTCCAGATGTTGAGGGATCAGCATGAAGATCAAGTTGCATATCAAAGTTACAACGTATATGGGGCAAGAGGCAGCTAGGTCCTCTTTTTAGTTGGTAGTTTAGTCTCTGGGAGCCCACAGGTTTACAGCTTACTTAACTCTGTTGTTCTACCTATGCAGTTCCTATCCTCTTTGAGTCTTAATACTTTCCCCAACTCTTCCATAAGACTGCCTGAGCTCCAGCTAATGATTGGCTGTAGGTCTCTTCATCTGTTTACATTTGATGCTAATCAGAGCCTCTAAGAAGAGAGCTATGCTAGCATCCTTTCTGCAAGCATAACATAGTATCATTAGTACTGTCAGAAATTGTTTCTTACCCATGAGATGGGACTCAATTTGGGCCAGTCATTGCTTGGCCATTCCCTACATCTCTGTTCCACCTTCATCCTTAACATCTTATAGGCAGGATACATTTGGGGGCAAAGATTTTGTGAATAGGTTGCAGTTCTTGTCCATCCACTAGGAGTCCTGTCTAGCTATAGAACATGGCTTCCTAGTCTCCATATCCTTTACTGCTAAAATATCAGCAAGAGTTACCCCTATAGACTCATTGAGGCCTTCCTACATCCCAGGTATCTGGCACATCCAAGGTATGTCCCCCTGTCCATTGCCAATTTCCATTATTTCTCCCTTTTTTATCTACATTTAATATGACCACCTCAATATTCCCTTACCCATTCCCTCTCCCACCTAATTTCTTCACTCCATTTACCCCTGATATCTATTTTATTTCCCCTTCCAAGGAAGATTCAAGGATCCTCCTCTGTACCATCCTTGTCATTTAGCTTCTGTTAGGTCTGTGGATCACAACTTTGGTATCCTGTACATTATTGCTAATATTCAGTTACAAGAGAGTTCATACCATGCATGTGCTTTGGTCTGGATGACCTCAATAAAGATGATATTTTCTAGATCCATGCATTTGCTTAAAAATTCATAATGTTCTTCTGATTAATAGCTGAGGAGTATTTCATTGTGTAAATGAACCGAATATTTTTTATTGTTGCTGAAGACTGACTTTAATCACAGATAGTCCAATAAGATGCAAGGAATTTTTTTTCTTGAGTCTGTTGAAGATTGCTTTCTCTTGATTACATGGTCAACTTTGGTGAAGGTTCCATGAGGTATTGGAAAGTTATAATCCTTTGTGGTGGAGTTAAATATTCTGTAGATATTTGTTAGGTCCATTAGATACATAACTTCTTTTAATTTCATTATTTCTTTTTTTTTTCTTTTTTTTAATTGGATAATTCCTTTATTTACACTTCAAATATTTTTTTCCTAGTTTATCCTTTGATTAGAGAAAGGCTACTGATTTAATGAGTTAATTTTATATCCACCCACTTTGCTGAAGTTATTTACCAGGTTTAAGAGTTCTCTGTTGAAAGGTTTTCGGATACTTAGGTATACTATCATATCATATATGGTATGATATGATATGATATCTGAAATCTGCATTACTGCAAATAGTATTTTGAATTCTTCATTTTAATTTGTATCCCATTGACCTGCTTTTTTTGTCTAATTGTTCTAACTAGGACTTTCAGTACTATACTTAATAGTTAGGGAGAGAGTGAGTAGCCTTGCCTGCTTCAAGTTTCTTTCCATTTAGTTTGATTTTGGCTACTGGTTTGCTGTATGTTACTTTTTCTATATTTAAGTGTGGTCCGTGAATTCCTGATGTCTTCAAGACTTTTACCACGAAGGGATGTAGAATTTTGTCAAATGCTTTCTCAGCGTCTAATGAGATAACCATGTGGTTTTCTCTTGGAATTTGTTTATATAGTGGAAAACATTGATGGATTCCCATATACTGAACCATTCCTGCATCCCTGCGATGAAGCCTACTAGATCTTGATGGATGATCTTTTTGATGTGTTCGTGGATTCGATTTGCAAGAATTTTAGTGAGTATTATGGCATCAATATTCATAAGGGAAATTGGTCTGAAGTTCTTTTTCTTTGTTGGGTCTTTGTGTGGTTTCGGTATAATCATAATTGCAGCTTCATAGAAAAGAATTGGGTAGTGTTCCTTCTGTTCCTATTTTGAGGAGTAGTTTGAAGACTATTGGTAGTAGGTCTTCCTCGAAGGTTGGATAGAATTCTGCACTAAATCCATCTGGTCCTGGGCTTCTTTAGGGTTGAGAGATTTTAATGATTGCTTCTATTTCTTTATGAGCTGTGGAACATCTTAGATAGTTTATCTGATCCTGATTTAACTTCGGTACCTGGTATTTATCAAGAAATTATCCATTTCTTCCAGATTTTCCAGGTTGTTGAGTATAGTCTTCTGTAGTAAGATCTCATAATTTTTTAATTTTCTCACATTCTGTTGTTATATCTCCCTTTTCCTGTCTGATTTTGTTCATTTGGATACTTTCTCTGTGCTCTCTAGTTTGTCTGGCTAGGGGTTTTTCTATCCTGTAGATTTTTCAAAGAACCAGTTCCTGCATTTGTTCACTTTTTGTATTTGTTTGTTTGTTTGTTTCTTCTTGATTGATTTCAGCCCTGAATTTGGTTATTTTCTGCTGTCTACTCCTCTTGGCTGTCTTTGCTTCTTTTGAATAAGAGCTTTCTGTTATGCTGTCAAGCTGCTGATGAATGTTCACTCCAGTTTCTTTTTGAAGGCATTCAGAGCTATGAGATTTCCTTTTAGCACTACTTTCATTGTATCCCAAGAGTTTGGGTACATTGTGCTTTCATTTTCATTATATTCTCAAAAATCTTTAATTTCTTTTTAATTTATTTCTTCCTTGACCAAGTTATCACTGAGTAGAGCATTGTTCAGCTTCCATGTGTATGAGGGCATTCTATTGTTTGTGCTGTAATTGAAGACCAGCCTTAGTCCATGGTTATCTGATAGGATGCATGGGATTATTTTAGTCTTCTTATATCTGTTGAGGCCTGTTTTGTGACCAATTATATGGTCAATTTTAGAGAAGATTCCATGAGGTGCTGAAAAGAAGGTATATTCTTTTGTTTTAGGATGAAATGTTTATAGATATCTGTTAAATCTATTTGATTCATAACCTGTGTTACTTTCACTGTGTTTCTGTTTTGTTTCTGTTTCCATATTCTGTCCATTGATCAGATTGGGGTGTTGATATCTCACTCTATTATTGTGTGAGGGCCAATGTGTACTTTGAGCTTCAGTAAAGTTTCTTTTATGAATGTGGGTGCCTTTGCATTTAAATCATAGATGTTCAGAACTGAGAGTTCATCTTGGTAGATGTTTCCTTTGACTTGCATGAAGTGTCCTTCCCTGTTATTATGTTTTTTGGATAATTTTTTTAAAACTTGATTTTATTCAATATTAGAATGGCTACTCCAGCTTTTTTCTCAGGACCATTTGCTTGGAAAATTGTTTTCTAGCCTTTTACTCTGATGTAGTGTCTGTCTTTGTCACTGAAGTGTGTTCCTGTATGCAGCAAAATGGCAGAATGCAGAGTCCTTTTTAGGTATCCAGTCATTTAGACTATGTCTTTTTAATTGGAGAATTTTGAGTCCACTGGTGTTAAGAGATATTAAGGAAAAGTGATTGTTGCTTCCTGGTTTGTTGTTGTAGTTGTTGTTGTTAGAGGTGCAATTATGTTTGTCTGGAAATCTTTTGGGTTTTTTCAAAGTTTACTTTCTTGCTTTTTTATTTTTCTGTTTAGTTTTGTCATGTTGACCTTTCCATTGGTGAGAATGGGGTTGTTATGTCTCCCACAATTAAAGTGTGGTGTTTGATATGTAGTTTATGGTTATGTAATGTTTATTATCAGAATATGCATACCTTTGTATTTAGTGTATATATGTTCAGAATTGAGATAGCATCTTGGTGGGTTTTTTCTTTCATGAGTAGAAAGTATCCTTTCCCATATCTTTTGATGTCTTTTGGCTAAAAGTCTGTTTTATTCATTATTAAGATGGCAACTCCAGCTTGATTTTTAGGTCCATTTGCTTTGAAAACCTTTTTTTTTGGGGGGGGGCTTTTACTATAAAGAAATGTCTATCCTTTTTACAGAGATGTTTTTATTGGATGTAGGAGAATGTGGATTCTGTTAATACATCCACTGTTACATTGAATCTTTTCACTGGAGAATTGAGTCCATTGATAGTGAGAGATTCTAATGACTAAAAATGGTTTTAATTTTTTTAATGTAGGTGAGAGTAGTGTGTGATTAATTTGTTTCAGTTTTTCCTGAGTGGAATTATGTCTTTATTTTGTGTTCTTCATTGTAGTTCTCCTCCTTATGTTGAAGATTTCCTTCTAATATCATCTGTTGAACTGTGTTAATAGAAAAATATTGTATAAATTTGGGTTTAGCATGGAATATCTTATTTTCTCCATTTACAGTGATTGTAATTTTTGTTTTCTACATTATCTGAACCTGGCATCTATTGCAGACTGTAAGACATTTGCCCAGAAACTTCTGGTTTTTCCCCCCCTTTTATAAAATTGGTTATTTTATTTATTTACATTTCAAATGTCTTCCCCCTTTTTGGTTTTCTCACTGCAAAACGCCTATCCCATTGTCCCTGGTCCCTGCTTCTATGAGAGAACTTTCCCACCTAGTCACCCACTCCAGAATCACTGCCCTAGCATTCCACTATGCTGCGGCATGACACACAATGAAAGATCTCCTTGATGCCAGGTAAGGCAATCCTCTGCTATATATACAAGTGGAGCTATGGGTTCTTTGGTTGGTAGTTTAGTCCTGGGAGCTCTGTAGGATCTGGTTGATTGATACTTTGTTCTCCTGTTTGATTACAAAACCCTTCAGCTCCTTCCATCCTTCCCCTAACTCCTACATTGGGGTCCCAGTGCTCAGTCTGCATGCATCCCCACCTATATTCATTAGGCTCTGGCAGAGCCTTGCAAAGGACATCTATATAAGGTTCCTGTCAGCAAGCACTTTTTGGCATCAACAATAATGTCCAGGTTTAGTATCTGCAGATGGGATCGTTACCTCGAAGGGGCAGTCTCTGGTTAGTTTTTCCTTCAGTTTCTTCTCCACAATTTTCAGCATTTCCTTTAATCAGGAACAATTCTGTATTTCATTTTTTGAGATGTATAGGTAGCCCTATCCCTCATTCTGGGACCGTGCCTATCCACTGGATATAATTTCTACAGGTTCTATCTGTTCTTAGTTGGGTATTTAGGCTAATGTTATCCCTGTTGTGTCCTGGAAAACCCTTGGATCCCTGGCATCTGGAACTTTCTGGTGGGCTTGCCCAGGTCCCCATCCCCCAGTACTACATATCTCTGTTCATTTTCCTTACCCTCTGTACTTGTGTTCTGCCTCCTCCTACAGCTGAATCCTGGTCCCTTTTTCCTCACCTCTCTCTGTCTCTCTCTGTCTCTGTCTCTCTGTGTGTCTCTCTATTTCTTGATTTCTGTCTCTGTCTCTCTCTCTCTCTCTCTCTCTCCCAGCTCCCTTCTTCCTTCTACCTCCCAATGATTGTATTGTTTTCCCTTCTAAATACTACTGTAGCATCCACACATTCGTCTTCCTTCGTCTTGAGCTTCATATGGCCTATGAATTGTGTCTTGGGTAATAGGAGTTTTTATCCTAATATCCACTAATTAGTGAATACATACCATGTGTGTTCTTCTGTGACTGGGTTTCCTAACTCAGCATGATATTTTCTAGTTCCATGCACTTGCCTAAGAATTTCATGGAGTCATTGTTTTTAATATCTGAGTAGTACTCCATTGTGTAAATGTACAACAGTTTCTGTATCCTTTCCTCTGTTGCTGGTCATCTGGGTTGCTTCCAGCTCCAGGATATTATAAATAAGGCTGTTATGAAAATAGCAGAGCATGTGTCCCTCTCATATCATGTAGCACCTTTTGGGTATATGGCCAGGAGTGGTATAGGTGGGACCTCAGGTAGTAACATGTCCAATTTTTTGAGGAACCACCAGACTGACTTCCAGAGTGGTTGCACCCAGCTTGCAATTTTAGTGTTCCTCTTTCTTCACATCCTTGCAATCATCTGCTGTCACCTGAGTTTTGGTCTTAGCTATAATGACTGGTGAGGTGAAATCTCAGGGTTGTTTTGATTTGTATTTCCCTGATGACTAAGGATGTTGGACATTTATTTAGGTGCCTGTAGGCCATTCAAGAGTCCTCAGTTGGGAATTCTTTGTTTAGCTATGTACCTTATTTTTAAATATGGTTATTTGTTTCTCTGGAGTCTAACTTCTTGAGTGCTTTGAATATATTGGATATTAGCCCTCTATCAGACATAGTGTTGGCAAAAAATCTTTTCACAATTTGTATGTTTTCCAGCATTACCTTTGAAAACCTATTATTGTGACATTTTTTATGACCTTGTCCTCTTTGGACATTTTAAATACAGTTTCTTCATATTTTGATTTTATGTTATATGATTATTATTATTATTTTGCCTTTTTAAGGTCTTGCCATCTTGATGTCCTGTTTGTTTCTTGTTCCTGGTAGTATATCTTTCTATAGATTTTAGATCTTTTCTTTTAGGATCTTATTAAATACTGCATCTATACAACAGGCATGCAATTTTTATACTTCTTCTTTGCCCATAACACATAAATAAAAAGTTTTGTGGTGTCCTTCATATATATATACATATATATATGAATATTTATTCATAAATAATATGAATATATATATTTATATGTGGTGTGTGTTTGTGTATTATTGAGCTGTTGACTTCAACATAGTGATATAATTTTTCTGTTTTTTTCTTTAAGACTCTGATACTGTTTTCTACATTATGGGTTCCCTTGGTGTTGTTTTGCACTGAATTTTTATTATTGATACCATTTCATGAGTTTTCTTCAGTATTAATTTTAATTTTAGTTAAATTACATTTTCATAACTTGAATTGGTTTCTTTCTTTCATCTATTTTCTTCTTAGCATTCAATCAAGATACTATTCATATCATATTTAGATTCATTAAAAATTTATTTTTTCTTTGAGAACTTTATATGTATTTATCACCATTTTAAATTATTTTTCTAGTACTTGAACTACCTCATTTGTAGTCACTATTGTAGAATTTGTAATTTTTAAAGAAGTAAAATTAATAGATTTTTTTGTTTTAACACTATTTTTAAATTTGAATTTGTCTACCTACAGTTATTTTTGCATTAAGCTTTTTGACATGAACATGTTAAATAAGTAATTGGTTATATTTTTCTTTTTTATTGCTTGAGGTTTTTTTAGCTTTGTTATGTCCCTTGGTTACTTTAAGTGTTAAGTAATATTCAGCTGTAGACTCACTGTTGAAGCTTGCATGGGTTAATGGAGGTTAATGGGTTAATTTAGGTCTGTTGTAGATGCAACGATTTTGTGACTCCTCTGATCCCAAAAGCCAGGATTTACAAGATATTGTATATGTTTGTTGGGTCTGGATATTTTGAAATTTCTAACTTCACTTACCTGGATGTGTCACAAATTCAATTATTTCTAAAACTGGGATGTACATTTGGCAACTAAGGATAAGAATTTTAGGGAAGTGAGAAGATCCAACTTCTCTGGGTTCACCATTGAAGATAAACAAAGAAATAAAGAAGGTATTTAGGAGCAGGAATTGTAAGGACCTCCTACATGACAAGCTTGGGAGAACTCATTCAACATTAGATGCGTGCTCAGCATTAATCTTAGTTTTATTATATGGGCTACAAATTAAAACTATGTGTTTATCAGGAAACCATAATGGAGAGAGAGAGAGAGAGAGAGAGAGAGAGAGAGAGAGAGAGAGAGACATTCAATCTCAACAAGGATTAGACTCAAACAATAGAGAGAAAGATGGTAAACAATGTAACTTTGATGTAAGAATATTGTGATATATTGGAAGATAATTATATTCATGTTCAAAACCCATGGTCTGATACTGACAATATGTGAAGTATTGAATAGAATTAATGAATTACTTGACATTTTGATAGAAAAATGCTGGTTACCTTGAACTTTTCCATGTAAAATTGTTCTGCCTTTCTTGAGTTCTGTGGTATTCCCATGGATACATTCATAGCCCCTCCCTGACATGAAAAGAGAATCAATTTTCATAAATGATATAGCCAGAGGAGTAAATTTGAAGACTTAGACGGCAGCCAGTTCTCTTGATTTGCATGATTTTTCTTGCATTGCAAATTTACTATGCTGGGGGCTTAAGAAAGAGAAAGTATGCTGCTTGGTCCTTGGCAGACTGCAGACCTGTACTAAATTCACCACAGAAAGGATACTATAATGTGTCTCCTTTAAAGCTATGATGTACTTCTAACTATATGGTAATGCTCTAGAAAGCAGGAAAATGAAATCAGCAGCAAAGCACTTGCTATATTCCAGTTAGACTTATTTTTCATTACACAAAAGACTAGAATGAACAGCATTAATGTCAGAGTCATAAAACTGCTAATGTGCTAGTGTCATTAACTCAAATTTTTATTTACCTGTATTTGTTTTAACATGTATCTCTCTCTTATGAGAGTTGAGTCCTAGTTCTGTCAATTTAATTTTTTTCTTTATTGATTCAACACACACACACACACACACACACACACACACACACAACAATGAGTTAGGGATACCTCATTTGTAATGGGCATTTAATACTGGGTATATAGACAACCCAAGGTACTGCTGTATTTTCAACACAATAAATATAGTTAATAATGTGATCTTTATCTTTATTAATAGGCAACACTGAACATACACAAACATGATATTTAAACTTATTTAATGTTATTTCTGTATTTTTCATTTAAAAAAAAATATCACTTATACTCCTCAATACACCCTAACATTAATGTGTTCTTAGGCTATGAATTGGAAGGATAGAAAGCATTAAAAATTAGACTTATACTTAAATTTTAATAAAATAGACTACTTATAAGGATAGACATATAACTTTTTTGTATATAATGGAATAATGACTTATATTATGGCATATAATTTCAAACACTATATGCTACTGCCATTGATCTTATGGAAAAGGGAAAAACAAAAAACAAAAATAACAAAATAACAAAAATAACAAAAAAGAGAAATAACAACAATAATATGAGAAAATTATATATACTGAATCAATCTTTGTGACAATGATAACTAAGACTGTTGTCATTAATTCATTGCACTGATATAAAAAAGAGTTAAAGTTGAATTATCCTATAAGGGAACAACAATTTTCATACTAGACAACAGAAGCTAATGAATAAAAATCCTAGGGTTAGGAATGAATACTCACATTTGGAGTGCTTAGCCAGGGATAATCCCTTCACTTGTAATAATTCAAAATATTCTAATTGCTCAAGTTAATCTCAAAAAATTAATAGCAAGATCATATTGTTCACACCACCACAAGATGGAGTCATAGAAATGAAACATCAGCTGGTATTAACCAAGATGCATCATCTTGACTGGCTAGCTTTCAAAGCAATGGAAGATGCTGTGCAAGTTACCATAAGAGAAAATAATCCCTTATAATACTTACCTATAAATCCCTGAAGTTACCACAATGCCTGGGCAGGGAAGACATGCCATTGACACAATAGTGGCTTGAACATTCTTGAAGTAATCATTCCCCAAGATACAATCCATACTTGACACCATTACTGGGCTAAGAAACTATGACTAAACAATTCATAGACCCTAAAGGAGAACATACTCCCATTATATTCATAAATGGATGTATTATGGCACCTATTACAAATTCCTTATGTTACACTCACAGAAAAAATATCTACAAACCCTCATCTTACAAACTTATTTTACAATATATGTGATTAACACTGATTATCATAGAGACCCATAACAGAATAAAGTGAAGAGAATAAGAGACCAATGGATGCACTTCCTTAAAGGAAGCAGAGTATACTGAACAGCAATTAAAAATTACCAATGACTAGTGCTAACTGAAAAAGCAGGGAACAGTGACAGTGATCACACCAGAGGCAATGTTTGACAAAAACGAAAGGGATCCTATAGAGAAACTGCACAGTTATGATCAGTTAAGATTTCATGCACAAAGCCTTAACAATCCTAATTCTAAATCCCATCATGAAAGAAGTTGAGAACAAATCCCACTACAAATGATGAAGCTATTGGCAATTGATACCTGAGAGATGGGTAGTTTTATTTTAGAGTGTAGTCCTTGGTTAGGTGACTACAAGAGATATGCGAAATAGTAAACATCAAAGAATAATTGAGTAGAAAATTTTGCTCTGGAAGAATTAAGAAAATAAAAGGACCCAAAGTAGGGTGAATAGGAAATTGGAGATTGTTGCGCGCCCAACGTCCCGCCAGCAGGAAATGCACGCACAGACACACGAATCCTTCTGTAGCCAAAATGTTTATTATTTCTTAAAGAGAGGGCCGGGGCGCCGGCATGGCGCGGCTTATATACACCCTAGCGCGGCGCATCCACACCTGATTGGTCGCTTACCCATGATCTCATTAGGCATGCCCTGGAGTGGCCAAAGACCTGGCACGAAGGCACTCTTGCACATGTGCACAAAGTTAACTTCCTGAAAGTATATCAGCTGGCGCGGCAGAGGCCAGCGCCATCTTGTAATGGCGAAAGCTATCCCGGCCTTCCACGTGGGGCTCAGTGGAAGCCAGCGCCATCTTGTGGTGGCGAATGTTATTGCGGCCCTCTACATCTCCCCCTTATTGTTTTATTAATAATAATAAATTATTGTCTAGGTTGGTCTAGGTCCCTGTAGTTACGTCCATCTGCTGTGACTCTTGTCTTAGGTCGTTCCTCTATGTCACAGCCTTATCGAAGGGTAACCCTATCACCACCGGCCCCGTGTACTGTGCATGAGGAAAGTTGACCGTCTCTGGATACCGCAGTGCTGTGTGACAGTAACTGTTAAATGACCTAGGGCAAACTCTAAAAAGAGGCCAGCCAGAAAATGAGTTAGTGGGGAAATCATGATCACCCTATCACGTGCAATGAGGAAACCTCATCGATGTGGAAGGGCTGGTCAAAGGAACATTGAGTCTCTCTCATCCCAGTGTAATGGATCCACAGATCCATGGGGTTGCAAGAGCAGAGAACTCAAATATCGACTAATTATTGAGGATAGATAACCAAATTTCGGGGGGGGGGGCTTGTTCAAATGGCCACAAGTACTTGAGTGACAATGACCTTGTCACGTTTCTGTTGAGATCTGAGTTTGCAAACCAACCATAGCATGAACACTAATCCACAGCATAGGGCTGCACCAAACAGAGCCACTCCCGATAAGTAGTGGACACCTCATCTGGTTCTCTTCAGCTGTTACCACCAAGGGCTGTAGTCAAGCCGCTCCTATAATAAAATTTAGAATTCCCAATTGTTAGCAACTACTCCAGAAAGTTCACCCACTGTGCTTGCCTAACAATAGATTGGGGGAGGGTAACTCCAGACACTGTAGACACAATGGCTATAGCAGTAAATGGCTGCTACAATAGCAGCGAAAGTAACAAGGTCTTTCCCAGGACAGTTCAGGGTCAGCCATTCTTTTCTGGAACAGCCAGCAGGCAATGGAACCATGTCTGAGATCTGTATAACCAGGACAGAGTTCCCCAGTCCACAGCAATTTTACGCAGGTGGCATTCCTGTGAAGCTATAGACTGAAAGATGACAACACCAGTTAAGGCAGCAAGAGTCACCAGGGGAATGAGGGGGGCAGCAACGGCTGGAGGCCAGTCTTCTCCAGGAAGCAGCAGTGCACAGAGGGTCAGAGAGCAGTCCACAGTGGGACGGGACACATGCCGCGTTAACACTGACTGTAGCAATGCCAAAATCTCCGTGATGACAAAAGATGATGGGGAATCTTCCATCTTCCTCTCAGGGCAGAGGAATGACTCTAGGGACCCGAATCACAAGAGCTGAATCTTCATGCTACCAGGATCAGCAAGTCTCAGCAACTACCTCTAGCAGCTGGCAAACTCTTGTAGCATCCTGTAGAAAAAACACAAACATTTCCTCTTCCCCATATAAAATACCTGAACAGGATCATGTCAATATGTGGATCTCTCTATTTCACATAGGCAGAAGTATGCCTAGTTGTAGGGTGCTATAAACTTTGGCATCCAAATTTTAAAATTGAAATAAAAGGAGCATTATTTAGCATATAGGGATAACTCCCCCTTTTTATTTATTAAGATATAGTAAAGATATTATTTATTAAGGTAAGTCATCGAGGATTAAATTGAGGACACTGAGCACTTGTATTTATAAATTGACTTGTATACCAAATTATTGTCTCTAGCATTATTGTTTTGGATATATAAAGAATGAGATTTTTTGACTAATTGTTCTTATGTAAGGCCTATAATCTCTCTGGTATCATTGTCCTCCCTTGTTAAGGAGTCTAGGCAATCTAGCTTGAGTTCTTAATGTCCTATAAAGTAACAGTATTTAGTGTTCTTAATCACTAAGCCATTTCTCTAGCACCTCACAAACTTTATTTACCTAAACATAAGCATTAATTAGAAATACCAAATCCTGTAAATATTGTCTAATTTCAG
Source organism: Rattus norvegicus (assembly GCF_021556685.1). Taxonomy (NCBI): domain Eukaryota; kingdom Metazoa; phylum Chordata; class Mammalia; order Rodentia; family Muridae; genus Rattus; species Rattus norvegicus. The sequence goes on along the minus strand of NC_141547.1, from coordinate 53,490,741 downwards.
TCTTACTAGAAATCCCTGAGCCGGCAGGGCGAGGCTGGGAATTGAAAGTAAGCAAATGGAGTCTTTTTCTTTTTATATCAACTCCATTAAAAAACTCTATTTTAAAGAGCTGGGTCTATGGTTTTGTTTAGTTGTCTGAGCCAGAGCACTGAAAGGACAGTGAGTTGTCAGACAATTTACACTGAAATCACTCATTGATTTTAAGTAGAAAACCTGTCTCTAATAAAGCATTAAGTAATAACCAATTTAACTTTTGTTTGGAATAAGGTAAGTTTCATCGGTTTTTTTTTTTAAATACTTTCATGACTCTAGCCTACAATTTTTTATTAACACAACTGAAGATTTATCTCTAATGAGGATAACAAAGACCTAAGTCTTCTGGTAAGGTGAGGTACTTAGTCAATTAACATATCCTTAGAAGCTTAAAATTAGTTTTAAATATTCTTTTCTGGAGTAGTGTAACAGCTACTCCCCAAATATTAAAGCTCATTTTGAGAGCAGAAGAGTGTAGTAAAAATTTCCATATACACTGAAAGATTTAAAGTTCTAACTTTTTACATTGAAGAAGCAACAAAATTACGTAATACAAGGCTGTTAGCCATTCCTAATGATATCACTTTATGGACTCTCTAAAATTATAAGCAAGCTCACGAAATGAAAACTCAAAATCAATCCTCTAAATCTATCTTGAAATGGCAGTTGGAGTAAACAAACTGGCTGTAGTGCTCTCACAAGTTCCAAAACCTCATCAATCCTTTGTAAATCCTGTAACAATCTCTACCTGTTTGATTTTTTCTTAATTATAAATAAGTTTGAGTTAGTCAATGTAACACTGGCAATCCTTAATCACAATCTTTAAGTTCTCCTTGTAACACCAGAGCACAACCACAACTTTGGAAAGTCAGCTGAGTTCTGAGTATGTGATGAGGCAGCTGTTCTTGGGGCAGTGGAATTAGCATCAAAATACAGATAGCTTCAGGGCAAACCACAACTTTGGAAAGTAAAACTCAACCTACAACAATCTAGTCTCCAAAGTCTAGTCTCCAAGACACCGAGTCTGTCCTTCATGCTACTAAGTTTGACTGCCAATTCCTACATATGAACGCATGATGGTGTAGTCTCCAGTACCTCAACAAAGAGACATTGTCCTAAATTCTTTTAGAAGCCTGGTTTCTAGAATAAGAATTCCATAAAAATATTACCTCAATTTAGACCTGTTTCCCTAGGTTGGCTCATACCACATGTTGTCTAGAATGACCCTATCCAAATTATCAGATTTATGTCAACTTTCTGTTGCCAATATTATACCTTTTTAACCATATCCAATAACTTAAAAGCCAATAGTCCATAACCAAGGCAAGTAGAGCATATTTATACATTTAAAACCAATGAGAAACAAAATTGAAGTGGCTACACATATCTTTAATATTTAGACCAAGCACCATTTTTATCTTTTTAGCTGTGATTTTAAGAGAAGCACCTTGTGACCTGTCGGGTCAAATAATAAGTCAAGGATTTTTCTAAGAGAAACATCTATCAGCTCTTGTACCAAAGAAGCTGAGGAGCTGTTGGCGCCTTTAAGATCAGCTCATGTAGACGTTCATCCCCGGGCAGCTTCTCCAGCTGACCTATGTTCCTAGCTACAGGTGCAGGGTTCTAAAGGCCGATTGAAACTGTTTTTTATTCATTTGTTCCTTTCTGAAATGAGTTAAAACCAAATCAAGATGTGAACGATTGGCAGATAAAGTTTTTACCATTTTTTCCTTTGAACATGAAACATAAAACATTTAAGCAACAAGAAACAAAAACCACAGACATAAACTGACATACAGGGAAAGCTTGGTGCACCAAGGACAGACACTAGACAAAGAGGGAAAAAACCAGATGGTGTCAGCAGAGAGGTAGGATTTTCCCTTTCCCACCACTTCCACGGTGACTATCCACTGGAGTGGAGTTGATAAGGACGATGGATTGTCTCAATTCCTGGACTAGTCCATCAACGTGTTGAAACCAAATTCCTGTAAGATACTGAGATATATTACAGGATATCTGAGCAGCACAACTGACACTCACAAACGGTATGGAAGTGAAACACAGTCCTGAATATTTCCACTCATAACCCAATTACATTAACTCTATCACGCTGTGCATGGGTGTTGAGATGTCCTTTTGTTTGATTCTCCTGAATAAATTTTCAGGCAGTCTACCTCTATCAAATCTGATCAGTATGACTCTGTGAAGCTCTTCTTCACAGCAAGCTGCCTCATCTTCTAAATCCTCTTCCTCAGAGGAGCCAAGCTCGTCTGTCTCTGAGCTATCAAGCTCTGAAGCCTTTAATTCCTTTACCGGATAAAGACTTCTCCTTTTCAAAACTTCTTTCTCCTTTCTCTGTTTCATCTCTCCTGGGGCGTTTTTTTCCCCAATCTCTCGCTTCCGCAGATCTGAAGTCTTTGGAAGGGACTGTCTGCTTATATTTATCTTTTCTCCTTGAGCTCTTTAATTTTTATTTCACTCTGTTTCTGACATGCCGTCTCGTACCTCTCCTAGCACTCTCTGCCCTGCTATTACAGCTGGGCAGCTCCCATACGACCTCTGACGCTGTCTGGCAGCAGCCAAAAATTCAAAAACCAATAGAGAAAGCATGAAGGCTGCTAGAACAATAACAAAAACTTCTGCCGCATCTAGCGGGGGAGTGAAGTGGAACAGATCAAGACTAAGCATGTCTCTCAGAGCCTACCTTAATCACCACAGTTCTGGATTCCCTCCGCGGACGGAGGACTCCCTCTCGGCGCCTGGCGATGGCGTGGCGTTTGTTACCGGGTTTCGGCACCAGATGTCGCGTGGCCAACGTCCCGCCAGCAGGAAATGCACGTGCGGACACACGAATCCTTCTGTAGCCAAAATGTTTATTATTTCTTAAAGAGAGGGCAGGGGCACTGGCATGGCACGGCTTATATACACCCTAGCGTGGCGCATCCACACCTGATTGATCGCTTACCCATGATCTCATTAGGCACGCCCAGGAGTGGGCAAAGACCTGGCACGAACGCACTCTTGCACATGTGCACAAAGTTAACTTCCTGAAAGGAAGTCGGCTGGCGCAGCGGAGGCCAGCGCCATCTTGTAATGGCGAAAGCTATCCCAGCCTTCCACATGGGGCTCAGTGGAAGCCAGCACCATCTTGTGGTGGCGAATGTTATTGCGGCCCTCTACAGTAGATGAATATGGAAAGAATTTGGAAAAGGAGATGAATATAATTTAAGCACATTTTATATGAAACTTTCAAAGGGCCAACGAAAGATAACAATAAAATCTATATTATGATAATTAAGCATTATATGGTTTCAAACATAATAAGAAATTTAGTTACACAGCTGTTATCATGTTCTGTTTTGCCATAAAAATATAGTGGAATAGTTACAGGATATCATGTTTTAAGCATGATCTGTTGAAGTTAGATCTATGAAAATGACTATACCCTTAACTGTATTATTATATTCCTGTTAAGGAAATAGTATTCCTTTTAAGGAAATGATACATGGCACAAATATGTCATGCAGATTTTGGGAATCTACTGAGAATTTAAGTCAAGAAAAACCATATATTAGTAAGATGGATTTTCTGATTATGAGTTTTAATACAAAAACAAAGTCCATGTGAATACATAATTTTATTTTTAGCACCAGACAATTATGATATATGTGATGTCCATATATTCCCAAAATGGCACTAAACCATTCTTATTTCTATTTGAATAGTCTTTAAACTTTAGGAATTTGATCATAGGTGATGATGAACTTAAATAACATATCAATGGTTTTCTTTAGGATTGTGTGTTTATGATTTAATAAGTGAATTTCACTTAAAATAAATTTAGTGCAGGATTGAGTAACATGTTTCTTTTTAACACCTTGTTATTAAATAATAATTTGCAATTTAGTTTATAATAATGCAGTGAATGAATGAATTTAAAGAAATAAAGGTTTTTTTTTGGCTATCCATGAATTCTCAAGGTTAAACAAGTCAGTAATCATGACTAAATTCAACTTATCAGAATATTCATCGAGATCTCTCTATAAAAATAATGCATTGTAGCCACACATTACTTAGACATTCAAGTAGCACCAATCCATAGTACTATGGCATGATTAAAAGGAAAATTCCATCTCAAAGGAAGTCTCCCTTTAGTACTTATAAAGGGCACTGTTAATCATGAAGACTAAGTCTTCTTATAAACTTTCTGCTGGTTAAAGATAAACTTAACCAGTAATGAAAACAATATTCAGACATAGATTTCCCATGTTTTCATTTACCGTAGTACATACTGATTATCAATTAATTTTCTCCTTCTATATAATACATTTGAAGTAATTGTACAAAAATTTTAAGTAATCCTTTGCAAATAACCAGAACTGGAACTGGAAATCATCATTCTACTTCCTTTGTAAATCTATTTTTTCAATAATTTACATAGCAATGTATAAATAAAGTTTTCCTTGAAAAACCACTTGGGGCTATTTTGTATAACAATAATTTCACAAAAATTATTTTGTCCTAGAATGAATTTAAACACTTTGTTCTTTTTAAGTTTCCACGTACTCTCTCTTGCTACACACACCACTCATACACACACACACACAAACACACACACATATATATATATTATGCCCAGATATAATTTATCACCTATTTTAAATACTATTAAACATCATCTCCATACAAAAATCTAGATTTCCTAAGAAAAAGAAACAATGGACTTAAAAGTTCTCTTTTTTGTCTCTGTCTCTACTTAAGCAGAGTGATCAGTTACACAATGCAACTATAAAAAGCCATCTAGGAAAGGCTAAAGTGAGTTTTCTAGATATGTCCCATTATTTTGCAAGACCTGCAGTGGGTGAGCTCTAAAACTGCAGGGTCCATAGAAAATGAAGCATCCCACAATTATTTTTTGATGCTGATAAGCCTTTCCTCTCATTATTACATAGACTAATGATTTCTGGGCAGCAGCCCATCCCATTAGAAAATTCCCTGAAGATCAACATGATAATGAACTTTCATGAAGTGTTGCTGCTTAAATAAATTAATGACTTGATAGAATTCCCAATTTGATTCAAATAATTTTAAGACAGTATTAAGAAATGTTTTTAGTTGTTTTGCCAGAGAGATGTAATAAAGTTTAGAATCAAGAGTAGAATGCACCCACCACTCATAGAATAGTAACTAAGGTTTGCATAATAACGAATACAATGAGCTTTCATACTTACACTAGAAAGAGAAATAGACTTGGGGGTGAATTTGTCATCAAGAAAAACATTCATTCTAGGTCAGAAATAAGGATGAAACCACAGGTGTTCATTTTCAAGGGCATCTGAAACTATTACTTTGAACTTATAATGAGCATATAGAGTGAATTTTTTGCTTTAAATATAATATTGCCATCCTCTGATGTACTGTTATGTAACATTTTATCTATGAGGTAATTCTTTCTTATAAGGAGAATCTTTTGTCTAAAAGCTATAAAAGGCTAAAAGCAAGAGTAAAATTTGCTGTAGCCATTTCTGCTTCATCTTGTGTGACTATGGTCTCTGTTAAAAATCCTTTTACTTTATGTTCTCCCTTCTCTTTGGTTCACCAAAAACTAATGAGCTCTAAGCTTCTCACCTGGACATTGAGAGACTTCCAAAGGAGAGAGAAAAGGACACTATTTAATTCTTTACTTAATTCTTGTGGCTGAACAGAAGGAATTAATTGCCAGAAACCAGTGGTGTTTAGTCGTTGAATAGCAAATAGTTAAGAAAAGTAAAGAGCAATTTTAGCCCTCACAAAACAACATTTTGATCCTGAAATCTGGACTATACCCATTGCTACCTTCCTCATTACCTGGTGCTGGGCTGCTTCCTGGAAAATGTCTTGGTAAGGACTCTCTGAAGAGTATTTATTGTAAACTAGGTCAAGTAGTATTGTTTAGAGGTTCTTTGCCCTCCTGCCTAGAAGTAGATTTTCCTTTGAATTCTGGGTCTACAGGGAAGTAAAACAAGCTTGTGACACCAATGAATAGAGAACTTAACAACATAAAGCTCCTTTTATTACAAAGTGGTTAAGTACTTGACTTCATGAAGAGAATAAGTAACAGATGGCTTGGAAAATTAGGATCAATCACCGGTGATAATTCCCTAGTTAGTAAGCCAGAAAAACCACATCTTATATGTTGCCCACAACCATTTTTAAAAATTGTCAGCATTCTAATTTAAGGACCACCATTAACACGAACAAATATGCATAAAAGTATCTCTGAATTGTTTATTTTACAAATACAGAAACAGCCCAATATTAATATACAAGTACAGATTTACTTGGCATGTTTTTTATAATATAGTTCTAGGGTTATTATTTATACAGTTAACATCTGACTTTAAAAGTTTTACATTTCTTAATCTGAAATGTAAATGTCCGAATTTCATATTATGAATTAATTTTATACAAATATACGAATATAAACATATAGGGGAAATATTAGGTACCTTTTAAGAGACAGAGTGAGTTTATCTTTCAATTCGGAAGGAAGATAGAACACAGTAGAAAACAGGGTAAAGTTGAATAATGGAATATAGAATATTAATGCTGAAGTGGGGTGAAAGATGGGAGGGTAGGATATAGGTCAGTAGGGGAAGAATAAATAATATAAAAAAATTTATTAAAACGAAGTAGAAACTTATTACTGTTGATAGGTGAGTATGTGTCTTAGATACAAGAACTTTACTGACAGTTTACAGCCTTCCCATTATGAAGTATTCACTGTATTTTACATACAAGAAGAGAAACTATATTATACCCAATAACTCTCTAGATATGAAAAAGTCATGTGATATTTTTTTCTGTGTGATATTTTAGATAGTTCGGTGAATTTCTTTTGGGTGAACCTGAACTGATAATGATATCCCTCTGCTTATAAAGCATCATCAATCTTGAAAAATGTCAGTGACAGCATATATATATATATATATATATATATATATATATAATAGTTATACTGAATTAAGAAGCATGATGGCCTACACAATCTACCACTGGCATAGCAAAATGATTCTGGGTTAAGAGAATTTCGGAGATCTTTTCACAATATAATCTAGAGAAGTTGAAACTTTTGAAAAATAGTAAATAAAGTAATTATTCACCTTATTTTACTAAATTAAAGTCATACTACATGTTAGTTCCTAGATTATTACAAAATAATTATGTTTTAAACTTCTTACAAAAATCTTCCTCAATGCTCAGATAAATTTTATCTTCAGGATTTTCATTATCCTTAGTATTAAAAAAATTGAACTTTGTATTATTAAAACACAGTAATATCACTAAATAAACAAAACTGTATATTGTGAAATTTTTAAGCATAAAAGATAGGGCATTCTAAATTAATCCTTCAATTTTCCAAATATTTTAACACAGAGAATTGAAAAATATATATCATGATATAATAACCACTAAGATTACATTGTATAAAACTGTATTTTATAACGTTAATGTCCATAGAGTAATTCTACCTAAAACAAACAAACAACCGAAAAAACCACATATCAACAGTTGTCAGTTTTCTTTTGGTTTTTCTAAAAACCTTTGAATGTTACTTACTCTTCCTCTACTGACCTCTATCCTACCTTCCCATCTTCTACCCTATTTTAGCATTAATATTCTTTATTCTGTTATTCCTGTTTACACTGCTTTACTATCGTGTTTTGTTGTATAAAAGCCAGTCACTCATGAACCATCTCACGTCCCTATATTTATGAGTATTCTTCATAAACTACCAAAAAGAATTATGCCGGGAATGTTTTAGTTCTTTTGGTGTGGTAGGAAAATGGGGTCCCATAATTACCCTATCTAAGTATCACAGATTACTGTCATTTTTTTAGGTACTCCCCAAAACTTGATAGTAAGTTTGTATTGTTTTACACAGCAAATATTTGAGTCACAGAACACAGAGAAATCAATATGGTAGTGACCTAGATTCTATTTCCATACTTACATTTGTAGTATTGATAGTTGTTACCCATGCTACTGAAGAAGAAAAGTGAACATCATCCTTATTTACATGGGTATGCTGAAATTTGCTATAATGACTGTACTGGTTAGACATGAATTTGTGCAATAGTGGCACAAATATCATAGGAGTAACAAAACACTTTATAATTGGACTAAAGGCATATTCACAATGTAAAATGGACACATACCTGACACATTATTAGGGCCAAGAACCCATATATTATATGATACTCACAGTGAGTCTCAGATCACTGTGAATGATCACCACAGGGTTCTCATTCCTGGTTTGTAAAAGAAAGCAGACTGAGCAAGCCATGAAGAGCAAGTGCAAAAGCTGCATATAGGATATATGATAAAGGATCCAGTGGAAAACCTAAAAACATTATTCTTCTCACTGGACATGAACTTTTAAGGACTTATTGTGATACCCATATATCCTTACATGTCTCAACCTTCATTTGAGAAGCTTATTTTGCAGTATATAGGGATTAACTTTGGCTCACAATTGATCAAGGTACAGAGTAACAGGAATTCTCAGCCTTAAATGTACCATATACATTTTAACCTCTTCATCAAAGACTCAATGATAAGCTTTTGATGAATTGACAAATAAATTAAAAGAGGTATAACTACTGAAAGAGTGTTGTCAACATACAACAAGACTTGCATTTGTGAACTCACACCGATTGTCAAAGTATGCACTAGACTTCTTTACATTTATACCAGATTAAATTCCAGCATGGAGCATGGAGTAAACCACAAAGGTTTATTCCTGCACCCTATTAATGGCTGCTGAGAAAGAGAGCCTCAGGATTGACAATTATTGATCAAACTTGTTTCTCCACATCTCCACATCAAATAGCACATGAATTGCATCAATTAGTCATTGGGTTTTAGAAAGTATGAGGACATTTTGCTGAATGTGTATGGAAATGAGGTGGATCTGAGAAAATTTCAGAAATTTTAAGTGAATGAGATTAAATACATTGTATGATACTCACAAAGAATAAAAATACGTTTTTAAATTAATGATAATATTCTTAAAATGTAGCTGCAATGTTCTTACAAATATTGTGAGATGTTGTCTTTGAATTATCATTATTAACACTCTTTTTCATGTGCTATAACTTAACATGGCATAAAATTTTGAAGAGCAAAATGCTTTTGAATTGTTAAGGAAATGACCCATTAACCAATTGAATTCTTTTTTATGTGTATGTGAGGACATGCATGTATGTGTATGTGTATGTATATGTGCATGGTACTGCTGGAGGGATAGAACACATGATTGTGAATGTATGTGCTCAAATATGCATTGTGTATCAATGTCATAGGACAATGTTTCATGATTAGCTGGGTTTTTTTTTTTTTTTGGTTTTGTTTTTGTTTGTTTTGTTTTTCTCCTTGAAACAAGCTATAGACATTTGAGAAGAGGAATCTCAATTAATAAAATGCCTCCAGAAGGTTGACGGTTGGCAACTGTGTAGGACATTTTATTGCTTACTGACTGATATGGAAAGTCTCAACTCATTGTGAATGTTCACCCCAGGGCTCTCATTCCTCATTTGTAAAAGAAAGCAGGCTGAGCAAGCCAGGAGGAGCTAGTGCATAAGCTGCATACCTCCCTGCAATTGGCTTCAGCTTCTGCCTCCAGATCCCTGTGTTGAATTCATGATGAATCCTAACTTATGAGGTAAAAAAAACCTCTTCATTAAACTGCCCTAGGACCTCTAGTGTACGGTAAGGTTTTTTTCACAGCCACTTAGAAAAGAGAATAGGGCCAAACACATTTCCTTTGTGGTAAAGTCACACACTGCCCTGGGTCTCCTCAACTAGTTTTGGCAGGCTGGCCAGCAACCTACAGAGATCTAGCTTTCTCTGAGTTACCAGTTTTGCAATTGCAAGCTCATACCACCATGAACCTATAGCCTCACATTTAGAAATACTTCTTAAATATCTGTGTTTAGCTTAGTTGCTGGCACAGGGAAAGTTGAGGAAACCATAATCTGAATAGAATGTAATTGTGATGCAGATACTGGAAGCTTTAGTAATTTACAGACTGCATAGTAGTTCAAAGACACACACTGACATATGCATGATAGGAATTTTCACATTTTGTATTTAATTTCAAAGACTCCGGATACATAACTACTTAAGGATCTTAAGTGAGTTATGCTTTGAGACTGAGGTAGAATGATAGCTGTTAGACTATGGGTTAAGAGACAATGAACACATGCAGTTGGAAAATGTGTGAGGGGGTTATCTGGTTCTCAACAAATTTCTGTCAACTTCCTATGTTTTCGAGGATAAACCTTGCCTACATATTAAAGTCATTCACCTGTATAAAAATGTTGCCCAAAAAAAATACTTTGTCCTTTACCTTGAAATATTTTATGTGAAAATTGAGAGGGAATGACAATACATGCTATGAAAGAAGAATCACTGAATTCAATGTCAGTGCAAAACCAAAATATATTTATTTCCCCCTTAGGAGGCATGGGGCCTTCATTTTTTCTTACTTTGCCTTGTGTTATTTCATTCCTCCACTGTCTCCAATTTATCTAACTCCCTACTTGCTTCGTTTTTTGGTTCTCTTTTTAACCTTCTTTTCTATATCGACATCCTTTTGGGTATTGTCAAGAACAGTAGTGTATATTAATTCTGGAAAATGGAAGATCAAGAGGTTCAAGTTCTAAGAAATATACCCTGAGGTTGCTACAATGCCAAACTATGACTTAGTTAATGACCTGTGGGATCCTGTGTATGCTTACTTCCTTGTTTTATAAGTGGTTGAGGAAATAAATCTTGTGAGATTAGTTTCTGTAATCTCTGTGTAAAATAAAATATTCCTGGCACAAAAAATTTATCTAGAACAAACATTCATTCAATTTACAATTTGAAATTTGAGATCTCTTTAAACACACACACACACACACACACACACACACACACACACACACACATCTTAGTGTGTTAAAGAAAAAGAGCACTTGTCTTATCACTACAAATTTAGGAAAAACATACTTACAAATAATACATACCTTTTAACAGAGTTTGAAATGATAAGTCATCTCCATTGATGGGAGTAATATTGTTACATCTAACCTGGAAGCTTAGTCATTAAGCATCATTTGTTATAGGTAGTAACTCAAATCACAGACTCATTGCTTAGGTATTATCAATTAACTCTCTGTTGAAAATTTGTAACAAATCTTTATAACCATGGAGACTAATCTAAGGTAAGGTGGGTTCAATCTAGACATTAGGGTGAGAAAAAGGGTGAGAATAGGGATAGGGTAATCAGAGACTGAAGATATATCGGAGAGCACTGAGAAAACCAAGGGTTGCCTGAGGAGGATATGAAATGCCATACCATTACCTCTATATTTAAGCCTCTCTGAGTTTTCAATGTCCATTAAAATGTGTTTGTTTTGGTTTTTGTGTGGCTTATTTTTGTCATTACGACATGTAATTAACTATTGATAGAACTAAGTAAGGACAAAGTCTGTTTTGTGTTAGACATAGATGAAGACACATATCTGTGTCATTATCCATTTTAAGATTAAATTTACTTGATATAAATAATGTTTGAAAGTTCACAGCTATGAAGTAAAAACACCAATTCCCAATAACATTCTCTTTTTAAATGTTTTCTTTTTTTTTAATGCTGGATTTTTAAACTTATTTTCTTTTTTTCCCCATCTTTATTAACTTGGGTATTTCTTATTTACATTTCAATTGTTATTCCCTTTCCCGGTTTCCTGGCCAACTTCCCCTAACCCCTACCCCTCCCCTTCTCTATTGGTTGATTTAAATCATTTAGAAATGTTAGTTTTATTGACCTCTATGTGAGATATGGCCCATGCTTTACTAGTTAACATTTCTGATTGAAGACAGAGAAAAGAATGAAAGAATGAACAGATAAGATTCATCCTTTGAACACTGAGAAGAAAATAAACTGGTCTTAATAACATAAAGTTTGAATAACTTTGTTTTGATGGGTCTTTTAATAACAAATCCTGGCTTTTCAGGTACCATATATTTAACTTATCATAATGTACAGATAGCAATAATGAGCTGTCTCCTTTAAGATTTAAATGGTAAAATTCATTAATATTAAAGTCATAAGAAATGATGGTCCATTAAAACAGTATCTTGTTTCTCATTAAAAGAGTACTTGTGTACTTCTGTTACACTGTATATCTTGTGGAATACAGTTTCTTTCTTTGGTTTTTGAGAGCAATATTCCCTCACCCATTTATTAAATTTTGGACAATACAAATTTTGTTTATATATTTCTGTAGAACTAAGTTTTAAAATTACTACTTTTCATTTGCTTTCAAATATTTGAAATTATTTCATTAAAATGTGTTTTTAAATTTTATAGAGAAGGTCTTTTTCCAGCTACATGGCTGTTGTGTCAAGAGATTACATTCCAAAGATATTATCTGATTGGAAAGCAGACACTCCACACACCTTTAGTCTCTCTGCCTAGAATACAGACAAGACTTTAGTACACAACTTTAATCCCAAAGAATGAACTCTAGTTGAGGGGCAGACCAAGTGACTATACAGAAAAAAATATTGACAGGAGTCAGAGGTAGGTTGAACTCAACTCTCAGGAGTACAGCCAGGAAAAGGGCTATTTAAGATTAGAATAAGTTGACAGAATTAGTTTGAGGCCAAGTAGAGCAACTCAGTAAGAAGCCAGATAAAATCAGTCAGAATGAGCCAGAATATCTGAGTTGAACCAACCATCTAGAGTTCAGAAAAAACCTAGAAACGGTGAGCTTATTTTGCAATAAACCTTTGAGATGATAATTGCATGTGGGGAGTAAAAGTTACATTTACATAAGTCATAAGAGTAAAACAATTATAATTACAGTACAAAACCAGAATATTGTAGCAAGAAACTTCAACCCTCCCTAATTTGCATGAAATGAAAGAATTCCCTCAGTAACTTAATATGTGACAAAGATCTACAAGAATTCAACTATACAAACATATCAGTGTAAATCATGCATTGTGAAAATAATCATGGAACAGATAGAAGAAATATGAAAGGAATAAAATCTACAATCATTTGTAATACTCTATTATGACGTAGAAGTTTGTTATATGTCATTCATGATGGAATATATAAATGTCATCCTACCAGCATGATTGTGAAGAACCAATGATTTGCCAAGCATACTGATTCAAGCCTAGCTACAAGTATATATTAAGAGATTAATAAACTATAAGTTTTATTTGTTTTAACACTGCTAAATTATATGTTACAATCAGATATATTTCCTTTTTTACACAGTGATAATAAAGCACATAAACTATACTGACATCATTACAAATCAGCAAGTTATGTGATATGCCAATAACACATATTTATATTAATGTATTGCTATTTTCCTTATAGTCTATCAAATTACTTAGCCAATACATTATTTTCTAGAATTTTAGAATTTAGCAATTTTATTTGAAATACATTTGTGTGTGTGTGTGCGTGTGTGTGTGTGTGCGTGTGTGTGTGTGTGTGTATGTGTGTGTATGTGTGTGTGTATGTGTGTGTATGTTTGTATGTATGTGTGTGTGTTTGTATGTATGTGTGTGTGTATGTGTGTGTGTGTGCGTGTGTGTGTGTGTTTGAAGTTTCTTTTATGAATGTGGGTGCTCTTCCATTCGTGCCATAGATGATCAGAAATGAGAGTTTCTCTTGGTAGATTTTTCCTTTTGTGAACATGAAGTGTCCTTCCTCATCACACTCGATAATTTTTGTTTGGAAGTCTATTTTATTGGATATTAGAATGACTACTCCAGTTTGTTTCTTGGGACCATTTACTTGGTAAACATTTTTCCATCCATTTACTCTGAAATAGTGCGTGTCTTTGTTAATGAGATATGTTTCTTCCATGCAGAAAATGCTGAATTTTGTTTGCATATCCAATTGTTGAGCTTATGTCTTTTGATATTGATTTCAGTCCATTAATATTGAGAGATATTAAAGACATGTGACTGTTGGTTCCTATTATATTTGCTTTTGTAGGTAGCTTTATGTGCTTGTGGTTTTCTTCTTTGGCCTGGTTGTGAGATGCTTAATATCTTGTCTCATTTGGTATAGGTATCTCCATTGTATTGGAGTTTTCCTTCTAGGATCCTCGGTAGGGCTGTATTGGTAGATAGTTACTATTTCAATTTGGATGTGTCCTGGAATATTTTGGTTTCTCCATATATGTAGATTGGGAGTATTGCTGGTTGTAGTAGCCTGGCCTGGAATTTGTTTTCTCTTAGACTCTGCATGACCTCTGACCATCACAGTAGCAGAATTATCATAGTAAAAATGGCCATCATATCAAAAGTAATCTACAGATTCCATGCAATCCCCAACAAATCCCAACTCAATTCTACATTGAATTAGATGTTGCAATTGTCAAATTCATCTGGAAAGTCACAAAAATTCTGAAAAGCAGAAACACTTCTTAATAATAAAAGAAAGTCTCGGGGAAATTGCCATCTCTGACCTCAAGCTCCACTACAGAGCAAGAGTGATAAAACTACATGGTATTGGTACAGAAACAGACAGATTGATCAATGGAAAAGAAATGAAGATCTAGAAATAAAACTACACACTTACACACACTTGATCTTTCACAAAGAAGCAAAAAATTTACAATGGGAAAAAAAAGCATCTTCAATAAATGGTGCTGGTCTAACTAGATATCTGTATGCAGAAAAATGAAAATAGACCAATATTTGTCAACATGCACAAAGATCAAGTCCAAGTGGATTAAGGACCTCAACATAAAGCCAGATGAACTGATTCTAATAGAAAGGAAAGTGGGAAAGAGCCTTGAACTCATTGGCATGGCGAAATTTCCTAAACAGAATTCTAATTGCTCATGCTCTAAGATCAAGAATTGATAAATGGGACTTCATGAAACTGGAAAGCTTCTGTAAGGCAAAGGATGTGGTCAATAAGACAAATCAGCCTACTACAGATTGGGAAAAATTCTTCACTAACCCCTCATCTATAGAACGCTGATATCTAAGATATACAAAGAACTCAAGAAGCTTACCACCAAAAACCCAAACAACCCAACCAAAAAGTGGGGTATAGAACTAAACTGATCTTGAAGGGATGAGAAACACCTAAAGAAATGTTCAGAGTCCTTAGTGATTAGAAAAATGCAAATCAAAACAACCCTGAGATTCCACCTTATACCAGTCAGAATGGTTAAGATCGAAACCTCAGGTGACAACAATGTTGACAAGGATGTGGATAAAGAGGAACACTCTTCCATTGCTTATGGGATTGTAAAACAGTATAACCACTCTGGGAATCAATTTGAAGGCTTCCCAAAAAACTTGGAAATAGACCTACCTAAAGGTACAGAAATACGACTCTTCAGAATATACCTGAAAAATGCCCCACTATGCCACAGGACACATGTTCCACTATGTTCATTTCCACTATGTTCATAGCAGCTTTATTTGTGATAGACAGAAGATGGCAACAGCCCTTGTGTTCCATGACAGAAGAATGGATATAGAAAATGTGGTTCATTTACAAAATGGAATACTACTCAGCTATTAAGAACAAGGACATCCTGATATTTGCAGACAAATGGATGGATCTAGAAAAATGCCATCCTGAGTGAGGTAACTCAGTCCCAAAAAGACACGCACAGCATGTTCTCACTAATCAACAACAACAAACAAGTACAGAATATCCATGATACAGGACATAGAACTCAAAATGTTTACCAAGTTGAATGGCCCAAGTGAGGATACCTCAGTTCCACTTGGGAAGAAGAAGAAAGCAAACACAAAGGGGGAGGGAGGGAGGGAAAGGGAATGGAGATGGGGGGCAGATGAGACTATGGTCTGCTATTGGGTGGGAGAAAAGGAATGAAGCCCTGAGGACCAGCAGAAAGAATGGAAACAGGTGATCTTCAGAGGATGGAGATTGGGAAGATCCTCTAGAATGTACGGAAGACATGGAAAGTGAGACACTCTCAGGACTCAAAGTGGGGAGACCTTAGATGAAAGGCACCACAGTGGGGAGAAGGATCTTACTTAATCCATCTCCAACAGAAAGATAGGACATCAAGTGAGAAACAGGGTTGCTAAAGCTCTGAACCATAAGTCTGAAAGAAATGGAATGGTGGAAGTGGAGAAGAGTCAGAGGAAAAGAAGGTCCAGCGAGAGGTCCAAAGTGGGTTCAGTTCGAGGGGAGGCCCCCAAACATTACAGAACCTATGGGGTGGTCACAAAAAGGGACCTACCATGACTGCCCTCCAAAAGACCCAACAAGCAGCTGAAAGTGTGGGATGCAGATATGTTCATCCAACCAATGAACAGAAGCTGCAAACTCCTCCGGTTGAATTAGGGAAAAGCTCAAAAAACCTAAGGAGAAGGATAACCCTGTAAGAAAACCAGCAGTCTCAATTAACCTGGACCTCTGAAATCTCTCAAACACTGGATCAACAACCAGGCAGTACACCAGCTGAGATGAGGCCCCTAACACATATACAGCAGAGAACTCCCAAGTATGGGAAGATAGACCTAATCATTAAGAAACTGGAGGCTCCAGGAAGTTTAGAGGTCTGATGGGGTGGGTAGGGTGGGGACACTGGTGTGGAGACTGGAGGTTGGGTGGGAGTGCAGGGGGTTAGGAAAAAGTATGGGATGTTCAACCATCAGGGGTTGGACCAGGAGGGGAATAAAATCTGGAGTGTAAAAATAAATAAATAAATAAATAAATAAATAAATAAATAAATAATAAAAATTCCTGTATTTTCTAACTAGTTCCTGTTGTCCATATCTGGTTGAGCATTGGTATTTTGTCAGTGTCCTGTCTGAAAACCTTTAATAGACTGGCAGATGCACCAAGCAGACAGTCACTAAAAAGACATTTGGACAAGTGACCACAACCACTGCCTTTCCTGCAGAAGTGACACAGTCAGTAGAAGCTGCACCACTGGGAATGCAGATTACTCTTTCTCTGAACACACTTTGCAAACTGAAGTGGATAATATTGCCTTAGACTTTTTTCTAAACCTACTTTACTTAGGGTTCTTAAATGTTTTAGATATAGTAACCCAACTAAAGGAAAAGGGTACCAAGAGCAGTCACAAGAATCAGAGGCTCACTGGGTCTCAAACTCACAAGATCCATAAAAAATGCTGATCTGAAATCTATAATTTATATGCTGATCATCTTTTATAGACCCATATAAGCCATGGGTTTGTTCCTTGAGGTTTTGTGAGTTCACATGTTCAATGCTTAGTTGATTCATAGGGTTATTTTTTCTGTCATCTTCCACCCTCTCTGGTTCTTACACTATTTCCACTCCTTCTTTCATGAAGTTCTGAGCTCTAAGGGGAATGGTTTAATGGAGACATCCCTTTTAATGTCTCTCTCCTCACAATCTCTGGCTGTGAGTCTCTACATCTGGTCCTATCTGCTGATGAATGTGGTTTCTCTGATGATGATTCAATAGTCACTGACATGTGAAGATAACTGAATATTATTGGAGTCATTTTATTAAAATGCTTTTCTTTAGAGCAGTAGTATTTTTGTATTACCCTAGGTTTCTGGGATAGATACCAGATATCTGGTATATGGTTCTTGGTCACACAAGCAGTGTCAGGTATGGGTGGCATTGCATTGAAATAAGCCCTAAGTCAAATCAGATATTAGTTGGCTACTCCCACTAGTTCTATGCTGCCATTGTTGTGACATATCTTGCAAACAGGACAGATTACAGGTGTTTCATGGCTAGGTTTGCATTTATGTTTCTCTTTTGGTAGCATGAATAGTTTCTTTTCTCACCAAACAGACTACAGGCCTGAAGGCTCTGTGTAGGCACCAGCTATATACTTCTCCATGTTCAATGTATTGTGTGGGCCTTGTCTTCACCAATGAGTCTTCACTATCAGTTTGTAGATAAAAATCCTTTGCCTTACCAATGGCCAAGGTTGTTTAGGTATTTCTATGAGGCCTCCTTGGCCATCAACACAGTTGCAGACATCCTAATCCTAGTCCTGGAATCCTTGTTTGATAATAATAGATATCAAAATATGTATCTTCCCCATTATTAGGAGATGTCACTAAGATTTACTTCATATATTTTAGGAAGTTTCCACTGCACTAGGGTTTCATATCATCCATTAAATGCACCTCAATTCCAGATGCATTGTCCCGCATTCTCTCCATTATTGTATCTCCCTTCCTGCTCCCCACGTGATACTCCCATTCCCATCCCCTCCCATCCCCCATTCTATTAATAAAATCTATTGTATTTCCCCCCCTAGTCCACTCTAGAACACTCCTCTATACCTAACCTCTCTGGATTTACATACTTTAGCTTGGTTTTCATTACTTAATAGCCTATATCCACATCTAAGTGAATGAATACTGTATTTATCTTTCTAATGCTACATTACCTCATTGAAGATACTAATTTCTAGTTTTATTCATTGGCCTGCATGTTTAATGATGTCATATTTAACAGCTAATAAACTTCATTGTATAAATTAATACCATTTTCTTTATTCTTTATTCTGTTAAGGGACATCTTAACAGAATATGGAATGGAACAGACTCAGATTATACTTTTGTAAGAGAGCATTTTTGGAGACGAAGCTCAACATAATCACAGCCTAGCTCACCTAATGTGTACTTTTCATTCCTTGAAATTTTATGTTTTTGGAAATGTGAACATTTTTTTCAACAAGGTATTTCCCTTCAAGAACTCTCAATCTCTGTTGGAATTCAGAATGCCATCCTTGCTATTAGATATAGAGATCAAGTTTTTAAGGCAATTTATCAGGGTGACTTCCAAAGATGGTGTCCATGGTAAAAAGAAGTAGAAAGCAGTTGAGTTAGATGTACAGTATGGCAAATTTTTGCTACCTTTTGATAAATAAACACAAATATTTTTCTGAATAGAAAGGACAAATACTTTGACAGCAACTGAGTTTGGCCCCATTAGTTTTTCATTTAGAAGGCAAACAGAATTGAAGACCTAAATGTGAGGCAATACCATACCTTCAAATAAGAGTGAAATCTCAGAGTTTCATTAGCCAAGATCATGAATTTCAGAAAGAACAGTTTGTATTCCTGGTAAGGTATTTCAAAAATATTACAGATGAGATGACTTTGAGGATTTTTAGTTTTGTTTTTCTATCTTTAATCTCTGAAATTCTAATGGTTCACAGAGGGCAAAAACAGAATACATCTCTAGTTGTCAGAGAAAAACATTGCATTTGTCAAGTTGTTAGTAGCTCAGTGTGTGGAGAGTGTAATTACATTGTCTGAAGTGATTCAAACTCCTCATTTGAAAGTGATGGCAGGGTTGTTACATGATACTGACAGAGTAACAGACCATGAACTTCAGGCAATTCACACATTTCATGATCTTGTTGTTATTGTTGTTTTTTCTTAAGAGATCATTATTTTGGATTGTGGTTACAGATTACAGTCCTTCACAGTGGGGAATCAACATAGGAAATACATATAGGAGCTGCTTACATCTGTAACTAGAAGGATAGAGATGAGTACATGCTATTGCTCTGAACACTTTCTCCATGTTTATTGGCCAGGTTGCACAGCACAGGAGTTGTATAGTACCCAGTTAAGATGTACATTCACACAACAAATAATTTAATCAAGATAATCACCCAAAGCATCTCCAAAACGACATTTCTCAGGTAATTCTAAATTTTGTCAATTGAAAAAATTGACATTAACTGTACCAGGACATTATCACAATATAAGAAGGATTGAACTATCTTTAAGAGCAGAGGAAAATTACTCCAGGTAGCAGAGTGAGGTCAGGGAGTAGACTCAACTTCAATGTTTTTAAGAACTAGAAGAAACCTTGTGTCAACTGTGAGGGAGGAAATATGAAAAACAAGAGTACAAGAAAGAGACGTAGAACTCATTAGATGCCTAAAATCTGCTGTTTTGTGACTTGCTACAATGCATTTTAATTTAATGCTTACTGATTTTAGAGACCTTAAGAGGTTACAAATTGGATTGAAAAGAAGATTATTTAGTTTCTCATAATGATGAAAAAGTACACTCATGATCATCATCTTTACAAAACTAAATATATCTAAGGGTTTTCCTATGAATGTAGTAAACTGATGGTAAAGAGGAGCTCTGTAACTTCCAGGATGGAGGCTTTTATTATATTCAGTATTTATGGTGAATATGGTTGTAAATTGAAGATAATCAGCATACTTGAGCTCTTGGTGTGAGTACTGGTTTTCCCACCATGGTGGACTGTTCCCTCAAACTGTGAGTCAAAAATGAATGGTCTCTCCTTTAAGTTGTTTTCATCAAGGGATCCTATTCCAGCCCAGGGAAAGTATTCACCTATATCGGTCACTATTCTCTAAAGATACAGAACTAATTGAATATACATTAACAAGAGATTTATTAGATTGTCTTATATAACAATGTCTGAATAGTTAAATAGTGCCTCAGGAGTTGATATTACATACTGTGCTTTCAGAGGAGCAAAGTTCAGATCCCAGCACCTATGCCAAGTAGTTCAGGGCAAGCATAAATCAGTTCTGTGGGTTATTTTGCTCTCTTTTTGCCATCTGGGGACAGTGCACTTGTAACATCATGCCCCCTACAATATGTGTATATAAATGATTAAAATTTAAAATAATTTAAAAGTATCTGAGTAATATTTAGAAATAAAAAAATGTGTAGTTAACTTCTCAAATCCATGTAATAATAATCATGATACCATTATTTTAGATATCTCAGGGAAGGGGAAATAGAAAAAAAATCATCAGGAGCATGAGAATAGAAAAAGGAAGTATCAGGGGGATAGAATAGAGACAGAGAGAATCCAGGGAGAGACAGCTGGAGTAGAGCAGCATTGAAGGCATGTGGAAACCAAGGGCAGTGGAGACATTGGTTTCTATGAGGCTGCACTTGTGAAGACTCCTAGTAATGAAAGATACTGAGTCTGAAATGGCTATCTATTGTAGTCAGGCAAGTCTTCCAATAAAGGGACTAGATTGCAGTCAGTTGAGTTTTTGGAATAGAGGATCAAGTGGAAAGCCCTAAACAATCCCTGCCAATGCTAGCACAGAAGCTTTTTATCTTCTGAAAACTGACAGCAAGCCAAGGACAGCATCCACAAAGTTCTTTAAAAGTAGGAAGATTGAAGGCCTAACTACACAGAGCCTTTAATTCTATGTTTTAGTCTTTCTGTCACAAGAAGGTACTCTGCAGGCTAATGAAAGAGAAGCTTGGCCATTGGCCCAGCCACAAAACCTTCTGCTTACAGTTTGTTCTGCCTGCAAAAAGTGATATGGATACTTAATTTATGGTTAATTTAATAGGTTCACATTATTA
Organism: Rattus norvegicus; assembly: GCF_021556685.1. NCBI lineage: Eukaryota > Metazoa > Chordata > Mammalia > Rodentia > Muridae > Rattus > Rattus norvegicus. The sequence goes on along the minus strand of NC_141547.1, from coordinate 53,469,321 downwards.
CAGAAAACTGATTTTTTCCCCTCTTAGCATTACCTAATGCCAAAAGCTCCTCATCTAGTGGTAAGATTATATGCCCAACTTTCTATTTCTCTACTGGAATTTTGTCTAGCTGTGGCTTAAGGAGCTCTTTTCCATGATCTCAGAATTGTAAGCTTGTATGTGCAACTGCCCTGGTGAGGCTGCAGCACGATTTCTTTAGTATTAACTACTTTAGAATCTGAAAACCATTTTGTCCCATTTCTACAAATCGTATTTAGTCAACATAATCTGAGTACAGAAATGTTAATTAATTTTATATGAATAACCAAGTTAAATCTGTATCTCCAAGTTTCTTTAGTAATTACCAAGCATGTATTCTACAATAAATAAAAGTTTTTGTTTGAGAATATTTGTCATCAAAAAAATGCTAAAAATTATTTTTAAATAAAAACTACAAGAAATTTTGAACTACAAGTTAGAAATTAACACCTTCAAAATTATGAATTTTTAGCAAGAGTGAGGTGAAAATAGAAAAGATCACTACAATGTTCTTTCAAAAAATGACCTCATTTGGTATAACTGTAATATCAACAAGGATGAGTGGGAGTGAACATAATTACATGAATATGGAGAAAGGAAGAGACAAACTAAAAAAGGGCAAATGATAATAAGGTTGAACTAGTGAAAGATAAATGGACGAACTAAGAGTGAATTCTGAATTCTTGGTCAAATGATTAAGAGCTACACATTTATAAATAACCAAGACATGCAAATATCACTGATCATAAAGCAAATCATTAAAAATATTCTGTCTTACATATATTAAAGAAAACACGTAAAATAACCAAATCCTTAATGTTTATAAATAATATATTTTAAGAACTATAAAACTGGGGTTGAGGATTTAGCTCAGTGGTAGAGCTCTTGCCTAGCAAGCTCAAGGCCCTGGGTTCAGTCCTCAGCTCCAAAAAAAGAACTATAAAACTATAAAACTAAAATTACAAAGTATAATTTATTAGAACAAGTAAGACGTAATTATAATCATGTACATTACAGAAAAGAAAACTATTAAACTACAGCAAAACCAACACTTATTTAAACAGAAGAATATCTTGAATATAATGTTCAATTTTTCTATTACTCATTTTTTTAAATTATAAGTTACAACTTGTTCATTGGTGTGATTATTGTATACACAAACAGAGATAAAATGTTAAATTTTGTAATGTCTAGATGCTAATCATAAAGTAATGAAAAAGTCCCATTTCAATAATAGAAATAAGTAATAATAAGAAATAATAGAAATAAGTAATTTTCCATAAATTGAAAATTTGGCAAAAATTTACTATGCAATACTGTTTGATGACAGGACCCACATACCAATGTATGTGAGCATATGAGAATATCCACATATAGGTATAGAGTTTATATAACCATAATAGCATGGTTATATTGTTTATTTTTCTTATCACTGTGATAATATTCCTGACAGGAGAAACTTAAAAGAAGAAAGGCATGTTTTGAGCCACACTTAGCAAAGAATAATCCATCATGATTAAAAGATCAGAAAGCATATAGGTTATAGTATGGAATATGATTTGGTCACAAAAGTAGTGAAACATGTTGAAAAATGTTGGGACTAGAGATATCATGTTAAATTGCATAATGCATCAAAAGAACACCATTTCATGATTATATAAACTTTGATATTAGGTTACTGGATTTAACAGGCATCTTCTCAGGTATGAAATTAGAGACTGTGGTAATATAATTTACCTGTGAATCTGTAACGGTGGGGTCTTGAACTAAAATTATATAGAGAGACTTTGTAATTGAATGTATATAATCCTTTGACAAGTTTGTTTAACTGGTTACTTCACTTCAAGGAGTCTTAAACTCTCTGATCTTGTTATATTTTAAGAAATAAATTTATCCTGTACTACACTACAGTGTCTTCACATCTGTTTGAACTTTCTTAATACTTTTGTCAGGTATTAAAACCTTTCTCTATATATGCACATTGACATAGATTGATGCTTTATGTACATTTATTTAGATGTATCTATTTGGCGAAGGTGGTGATATTATAGCCTGCCCATTGTTTTTCAAAGAAGGTTGTTCAAAACCTTCATAGATATAAAACATTTATGTCAAGTTTTAATAAATACCTAACTTATGATTCAATAATTTTTTAAACATTTATCAAAGATACAATGATAAACATCAGACAAATCTTGTGTATTCATGTTCATCTGTTAGATACTGAAAACACCTGACATGATCTAAAATGGTTGGCACATCAACATGTGTACTAATTATACTAGGTATTTGACTGTTGCTGACAAGAAATAACATGACCGTTGCCACTTATGGAAAGAAACGTTTGTCTCAGCTCCATGGATATAAGAGGTCCTCAACATAGGAAGGCACGACAGTGTGTGGCAAGAATGAAGAGTGGTATAGAATCTGAGAGTTCACATCCTCAAATACAAGCATGAATTAGAAGGACCACCAGGTTCAGGCTACACGTCCTAAATCCCACTAAAGAGCTCTAACAACTTGGGTGGCCACCAAGTACTCACATATTTAAGCATATGAAAACATTGTCATGCAAAATATTAATTTTCTCCATATATGTACATTGACATAGATTGATGCTTTATGTACATTTATTTAGGTGTATCTATTTTGTGAAGGTGGAGATTTTATAGCATGCCCATTGTTTTTCAAAGAAGGTTGTTTCAAAATAAGGAATAGCCACCTGATCTAGTAAGAAACATCACTTGAACTCACTCATGTGGATTGAAGAAAAACGCTGGTAAGTTATAAGGTTCAATTAGAAGTATAAAGTAACATTTATTGCCTGAAATAGTTCTCAACTCTGAGGCTTACTGCTGAATAAGTCACCATTTCTAGTTTAATGCATCTCCTCATGCTCAAATCTCCTTTCCAAGCTAACTGATGCAAACTTTCTACTCTCAGGATATGACTGAATTACTCTGGTTAGCTTCACACTAACTCTCATACTCTCTTCTAACCTGTGAACTTATTCTCTTGCTAATTCTGTTTCCACTAGCAACTTGTCTTTTTAAAACATTCCCCATAAAATTGAATCCTACTCTCAATCAGAGGGTTGATAGGGTTGTTGTTTTTTCTTTATTTACATTTCACATGTTAACCCATTTTCGAGTTTCCCCTCTAGAAACCTTCTATCTACCGCTGCTTCTTTGAGGGTGTTTCCCCACTCACCATTCACTGCTTCCCTCCTTGCTGCCTGGCATTCTCCTACACTGGGACATTTAGCCTTCACAAGACCAAGGTCCTCTGCTCCTACTGATGCCTGACAAAACCATCATCTGCTAAATATAAAGCTGGAGCCATGGGTACTCCATATGTACTCTTTGGTTGGGGGTTTAGTCCCTGGAAGCTCTGGAGTGTCTGGTGGGTTGATATTGTTGTTCTTCCTATAAGATTGCAAACCTCTTAAGCTCCTTTAGTCCTTTCTATAACTCTTCATTCTCAATCCAATGGTTAGCTGCCTCTGTATTTGACAGGCTTTAATAAAGCCTCTCAGGAGACAGCTATATCAGGCTCCTGTCAACAAGCACTTCTTAACATCAGCAATAGTTTCTGGGTTTGGTGGGTGCATATATGATGGATCGCCATGTGGGGCAATCTCAGGATGGCCTTCCCTTCAGTCTCTGCTCCATTCTTTGTCTCTGTGTTTCTACCTGTATTTTGTTCTCCCTTCTAAGGACTGAAGCTTCGAGGTTCCACACTTTAGTGTTGCTTCTTAAGCTTCACATTTTCTGTGGATTGTATCTTGGGTATTCCAAGTTTTTGGATTAATATCCATTTATCAGTGAGTGCATACCATGTGTGTTCTTTTGTGATTGTATTACCTCACTGAAGATGATATTTTCTAGTTCCATACATTTGCCTAAGAATTTCATGAAGTCATCTTTTTAATAGCGGAGTAGTATTACATTCTGTAAATGGCCACATTTTCTGTATCCATTCCTCTGTTGAAGGACATCTGGGTTCTTTTCAGTTTCTAGTTACTATAAATAAGGCTGCTATGAACATAGTGGAGCATGTGTCCTTGTTTTAGATTGGAGCATCTTTCGGTATATGCCAAGGAGTTGTACAGCTGGGTCCTCAGGTAGTACAATGTCTAATTTTTGAAGGAACTTCCAGACAGATTCCAAGAGTGGTTATCCCAGCTTGCAATCCCACCAGCAATGGGGAAATGTTCCTCATTCTGCACATCCTCATCAGCATTTGTTCTGACCTGAGATTTAATCTTATCTATTCTGACTGGTATGAGGTAGAATTTCAGGGTTGTTTTGATTTGCATTTCCCTAATGACTAAGGATGTTGAACATTTCATCTGGACATATATTTTATTGTTGGAGATACTATCTCATGCCTGCTGAAGGTTTACTGCCTTAGTTAGTGTATGTTGCTGTGAAGATAGAACATGACAAAGGCAACTCTTATAAAGAAAAAAGGACACCTTTAATAATACACCCAAACAAAATAAAGTACCTCTGTGTGACTTTAACCAAGCAAGTAAAAGATCTGTACAATAAGAACTTCAAGACTCTGAAGAAAGAAATTGAAGACCTCAGAAGATGGAAAGATCTCCCATGCTCATGGATTGGCAAGATTAATATAGTAAAAATGGCCATTTTACCAAAAGCAATCTACAGATTCAATGCAATCCCCATCAAAATACCAATCCAATTCTTCAAAGAGTTTGACAGAACAATTTGCAAATTCATCTGGTATAACAAAAAACCCAGGATAGCTAAAACTATTCTCAACAATAAAAGGACTTCAGGGGAAATCACTATCAATGAACTCAAGCAATATTACAGAGCAATAGTGAGAAAAACTGCATGGTATTGCTATAGAGACAAACAGATAGACCAATAGAACAGAATTGAAGACCCAGAAATGAACCCACACACCTATGGGCACCTGATTTTTGACAAAGGAGCCAAAACCAATCAATGGAAAAAAGATAGCATTTTCAGCAAATGGTGCTGGTTCAACTAGAGGTCAACATGTAGAAGAATGCAGATCGATCCATGCTTATCACCCTGTACAAAGCTTAAGTCCAAGTGGATCAAGGACCTCCACATCTAACCAGATACACTCAAACTAATAGAAGAAAAACTACGGCAGCATCTTGAACACATAGGCACTGGAAAAAATTTCCTGAACAAAACACCAATGGCTTATGTTCTAAGATCAAGAATCGACAAATGGGATCTCATAAAACTGCAAAGCTTCCTTAAGGCAAAGGACACTCTGATTAGGACAAAACGTCAACCAACAGATTGGGAAAAGATCTTTACCAATCCTACAACAGATAGAGGGTTTATATACAAAATATACAAAGAACTCGTGAAGTTAGACAACAGGGAGACAAATAACCATATTAAAAAATGGGGCTAAGAAGTAAACATAGAATTCACAGCTGAGGAATGCCAAATGGCTGAGAAACACCTCAAGAAATGTTCAACATCTTTAGTCATAAGGGAAATGCAAATTAAAACAACCCTGAGATTTCACCTCACACCAGTGAGAATGGCTAAGATCAAAAACTCAGGTGACAACAAATGCTGGTGAGGATGTGGAGAAAGAGGAACACTCCTCCATTGTTGGTGGGATTGCAGACTGGTAAAACCATTCTGGAAATCAGTCTGGAGGTTCCTCAGAAAGTTGGACATTGAACTGCCTGAGAATCCATCTATACCTCTCTTGGGCATATACCCACAAGATGCCCCAACATATAAAAAAGACACATGCTCCCCTATGTTCATAGCAGCCTTATTTATAATAGCCAGAAGCTGGAAAGAATCCAAATGCCTTTCAACAGAGGAATAAATACAGAAAATGTGGTGCATCTACACAATGTAATATTACTCGGCTATCAAAAACAATGACTTTATGAAATTCATAGACAAATGGTTGGAACTTGAAAATATTATCCCAAGTCAGGTAACCTAATCATAGCAAAACACACATGGTATGCACTCATTGATAAGTGGCTATTAGCCCAAATACTTGAATTACCCTAGATGCATAGAACACATGAAATTCAAGACAGATGATCAAAATGTGAATGTTTCACTCCTTCTTTAAAAGGGGGAACAAGAATACCCTTGGCAGCGAATAGAGAGGCAAAGATTAAAACAGAGACAGAAGGAACACCCATTCAGAGCCTGCTCCACATGTGGCCCATACATATACAGCCACCCAATTAGACAAGATGGATGAAGCAAAGAAGTGCAGGCTGACAGGAGCCGGATGTAGATCGCTCCTGAGAGACACAGCCAGAATACAGCAAATACAGAGGCGAATGCCAGCAGCAAACCACTGAACTGAGAATAGGACCTCCATTGAAGGAATTAGAGAAAGAACTGGAAGAGCTTGAAAGGGCTTGAGTACCCTTATGAACAACAATGCCAAGGAACTAGAGCTTCCAGGGACTAAGCCACTACCTAAAGACTATACATGGACTGACCCTGGACTCTGACCTCATAGATAGCAATGAATATCCTAGTAAGATCACCAGTGGAAGGGGAAGCCCTTGGTCCTGCTAAGACTGAACCCCCAGTGAACGTGATTGTTGGGGGGAGGGCGGCAATGGGGGGAGGGTGGGGAGGGGAACACTCATTAAGAAGGGGAGGGGGAGGGATTAAGGGGATGTTTGCCGGAAACCGGGAAAGGGAATAACATTTGAAATGTAAATAAGAAATACTCAAGTTAATAAAAAAATAATATAAAAACGAAGATAAACCAACTTCCCCCCAAAAAAAATAAAATAAAATGAAATAAAATGAAGTACACACACAAAAAAATATAAAATTAAGGCTTGCTTAGTTTCAGAACCTTAGTTCATTTTTATAACAGCCCTGAGCCCCATTAATTTGTAAGCAAACAGTTAAAGGGAAGTACCTGAGTTTTGTATACCATGATCTAGAAGAAGCAAGCAAAATGAGAAAAAGGACAACTTAAAGTCCATTCCCAGCAATATACCTTCTCCACAAGGCAATACCTCTTATTCTTCATAACCAATCTTCCTACTGATAACCAAATATGCAATTATATGAGCCTATGGATGTAATTCTCATTCAAACAAACAACTCATCCATTCCAGGTTATACTAAAAATAACACACACACACACACACACACTCACACACAAGCACACACACACACACACACACACACGCACAGAGAGAGAGAGAATATCAAAATAAAACAAAACTACAAAAAAAACCCCACAAATCAAACAATAATCCAAAACACAGAATTCTTCACCTCCAGTTCCCAAAACACTCTGCAACCCTAATGTGAATGCTAACTTAATTACATGCACAGAAGTTCTACTGGATATAGCTTGTTGCTGTTTTAGTAACCACTCCATGTATTTTTCCAGAAGGCAAATCCAAATAGGATTTATTATTGTATGATTTTTTACCATTATCACAGGCAAATTAACTATATTTTTAGGAACAAAAGACACATATATTTATGAAAAAAGCATATACTCTTTTATGGCTTTTAGCAAAAGATGAAAGTTTTGCAGCTACCTAGAAAAGTAAATATGAGATTATGTAAAAACATTTTCTGCATTAATTAATATACAGACAGATTTTCCTGAAATGTTGGTATTGTATATCAGTGCAAGTGGCTAACAAACAAAGCAAAGACAGTTAGAAATGTTGGAGAACAGAAAGGAAGTTTTTCTACTGTTGACAGAAATATAAAATAGATAAGATATTGTGGGAGAAAACATCTCTAGAGATTGGTAAACTAATACAGTTACATAATCCTGATGATTGATGCAGCAGTAACTCTGTTGAATGGACTTAGGAAACAAAACTAACCATGGATGAACAAGAAAAATATTATAGTGAGAAAAATAAATCAGGCATTCAAAAATAAACAGTGCATCATCCAACTTAGATATGTAAGCAAACAAAGCAAAGAAGCACCAAACTGAATGCTCATTACCAGGATAAGAGAGGAGAGGAGTGCCTTGTGATCATGAACAATGTATAGTCCCAGACAAGAAATGGATTCTGGAGTTTGTAATATACAGCATATTTCTTAGTACTGCTGTAGACATTTACACATACACCTAGGCATGTTTGAATGTCTATATCATTTGACCATAACATTTAAAATGTTTTCACAGAAAGACTTAGACTATAGTAAAAAGCAGAGAATCATAAAAATGTGCATGTGTTTATTTGTTTGATTTTGATAATCTTTTCACAATCATACAGTGTATAAAAGAAACATGCTGTCAAGATGTGATTGATATACTTCTATGTCTGTGAACTATTTCTCAATAAAATTAAAAACAATAAAGCCCAATCACTATATATATTATCTTAGCTGGGTCTTTAATCACATCTCAGTTGATATAAAATATTCAAGTATAATAGAAATGTATATTATGTAATATACAGTAGACAATGTGAGTTATACGGAAGCATATATATATAGTAATATGTAATTATATATGTATTCATATACATAAATACACAAATGTGCATGTACATCAATACATGTATTAGCTAGAATGCAAAAGCCAATTTATCTTCAGTTAGTAGTCAAAATTGGCAATGGATTTCATATTATAATACATTAGTTAAATTAAAGAATTTAAAATGTTTGTATTAAAGTAGTAAATATTTTCCTTAAATTACAGAATGTATTTAATTGCTTACATGCTGATATTTATTAATTACATACATATATATTCCTTATTATAAAAACTAAGATCCTGAAAAAAAAGGTATTTAGTTGCTTTTGTGTTAAACCTTGACCTTATACCCCATACTAAAGTTATGAATTTAATGTACAGTGTAGAACACAACTGTAACATAGAGTAATAGGGAGCTGTCCCCCATTGTATAGTAACAGGGTTCTCCCATCCACTCATTAGGAGATCTTGTTATTTCATTAATCTTCTTTAAGAAGACCTAATTATATTATCAAATTTCAAATGATACTAAAATTATTCAAGACAGAACCTCTCATTTTCTGCTTGTTGTGTTTACTTCTGTGGAAGAAAATCTTCATATTAAACATTGTCGTATGCCCATGATTTGTGTGTGTGTGTGTGTGTGTGTGTGTGTGTGTGTGTGTGTGTGTGTGTTTAGTGGTTAATTTTTTTGCTTTATATTTATCAGGGAAAACTTACTGTAGTAAGTGAATTTGAGTTATAACTATGAGCACACTCTTTCAGATCATGGATGCATAAAAATGTTCAACTAACCATCTTATTTTTCTTTTCAACTTATTTTCTGTTCTTAACTCTTTTAAGGACACTTTAGTTTTAAATGATAGATCACACAATCTTCTAGCAGATAAAACAATTTTATGCTCTTTAAGAAACTCACAATTGCTCTCAGGTATAGATACCATACAGTGTCAGATAGAATGTGAAAGTAGATAGAATTGATGATTTACTTGAAGTTTCTTAATAGTTGTTGGAAGCTTTCAAATCAACATCATGGTTGGTTCTATCACATGAAAACAACACAGAATTAAGTAAAAGAGGGAACTTGAAGCTTGTTTCACTTCTCTTTCCTTTCTGAGACCACTACCCTCAAAAATAACTTAAAGATGATTTTTTTTCCTTTTCTTTTTCATTCTTTGTGATGCAACTTATTAAAAACTGTAGTTGTCATACACTTCCAAGTCACAGTCTATCACAGAAAGGAGACTTATAGCAGAATGGCTTGCTTTCTCACAGGTTCATGCTTAGTTAACTTTCTGGTACAGCTCAGAACCACTTGACTTGTGATATCACTGCCTGCAAAGCTGAGCTCTCTTGCATCAATAACCAAAGAATACTTGACAGACACTTTATGGAATCCAATCTGATATAGGAAATTCATCATCCGAGACCTCCTCTCAAAGACACTAGGATGTGCTAAACTGAAATATTAAATTAAATAGTACAGAGCTTACATGAAAAAGATGATTGTAAGGTGAAAGAAAAGAACCTTTTGCAATGCTGAGAACAGACAATATTATTTAGCCAATGATCTCTGTTAGTAACATAGGTATTAAAAATAGAGATGTTTATCTTATGATAAAGAGTAAGCAGTAAGCAAGGCTAGAAAGAATGCCATGTGAGTCAGTGAGGTGGTAGAGTAAATTGAATAAATACCCAATTACAGAAGCTTGTGGGTATTTTTCTTTATATCATCTTATTTTTAAATTAAATAATATTTTATTTTTTATAATATAAATAAAATATAGTTTATTTATTTCATAATTTCACACATCTCTAGAGTGAATTATAATTATATATAATGCCCCATTTAGATTTTTTTCTGATTCTACCTTAATACTCTCTTTTTAAAGACCATTGTAGATTATGATAATATTATACTATTATTTTCCCTTATCTCTATCCAAACCCTACCATATACAATCCTTGCTTTCTTTCATTAATAATTGTCCCATGCATACATTTATATTCAGAATGTTTACATATAAACATTCATTTATATATGAATGTTTCCAGGGTTGACCATTTGGTACGAGTTTACAGGAGTAGTTTTTGACACTCTGAGAAGACATATATTATATCAAACTACTTGCATTTCTGGCTTTTAAACTTTTTCCACATCATTTCCTATGATATTATCAGAGCATTAACCCTCAACTTTAATACACAGTTTAAATGAAATTAAATCATGTGGGTTAATAATGCTCCCTCTAAGAGCCAAAGACTTTCCAACGAAAACTCTAAATATAGACATGAGAATTCGGAGTTGCTGGTCATAGTTGTTAAGAGATATTAAAAATTCTACACATTATTGCTATTATAATTTGTTGACATTTAGATGGGAAAAGTAAGTACCTATTGCTGAATACCATGCCTTTAGTTGCAGAACTCAGAGGCCTCTAAGCTGAAATAGACATTAATCCCTTCTGAGGACTTGCTTTCATGGTGTCAGAAATGAGCAAGCTTTCTAAGGAGGGAAGTAACTGACAGTCCTACACAACTATGATGCCTCTGAACCACCACAATAACCATCATGGAATAAGAACCTTAAGTGTGTAGTAGTTCCTTTAGAAAAATGGATGGTGGAGCTGACATTAATTACTTCTTGTTTTCTTAGTTATTTTCTAGAACACAGGCGTTTGGTAATCTGGATGAGCTTCATATTTGAAAAGTGGCTTTTGTGCTTTATAGAGTGTGATTATTCAAGTTTCTCTAAAGTATCTCAAAGACCTCAGATACCAGTTCAGTTGCGGATGAGCTGATCAGGAAACGATTGAGAGGTGAGTGCATTACTGAATGTAAAGATAGTTGTGGAGGAAGTAGCATTTGAACAATATTTGAGATTATTCCTATGACATGATTTGCATATCTTGTTGGAGAATTCACAAAATCCTCAGGTTTTTCAGCTGTATTCTTCTATGAATTCACTGGTGAATGCAAAATGTTTCAGTGCCATATAACTAAAAATAACTATTTTGTTTCTAAATGTAGGCAACATGGGGAGATCTGTCTATTATACCATCTGGTAAGGCAACTCCTCTGATTACTTTACCACTGCTCCACTCATGGCATGATTGATTAGTACTAATTATGAGGTGTGGCTTCAAATGAGGCTTAAAATATGAGGCCTTGGATCTGTTCACCACAGTTTGATGTTCATTCAAGTAAACTTTGAATATTGTAGCTGTGTTCTGAAAGGCATAACAACAAAGAGTGAGTTAATTGATAACATTTTTCTTTATCTCTAATGATCTAGTATTGAAAACCATCTCTATCTCTATCAGTATCACTCTCACTATCTATATCTACATCTATATCTATATCTACATCTATATCTATATCTATCTATATCTATATAATTTTACTATGACCAGGCATCAGCTTAGTATCAAGCAGCATAACATCACAGCAATCATTTCTTGCTTAGTATTAAGGAGAATAATACACAGGAAACATTTGAAGCCTGTTCAAAGTGTCCACACTCAATAAGTAATATTCTTAACTTTAATTTTTTCAAATGTTATTTTGAAAGAAGTTTCTGACATACTTTAACATCCCATGAAGCCCACCAACCACAAGAACTAGTGGAAACGAAAGGATAGATGGAAATGGACCTCTACTGTCTGGAAATCAGGAGTTCAATTCACAGATTAGCAGGCAGTAGCTTGATCCACTTGCAAACACTTCACAGACACAGCAGCAGTATGTTAGAGTCACCTTAGTAAAAGCTGTGACACAACCTAGCAGAGTTAGCAGGAGGGACCAGCAGGAACACTAGGAGATCTTCACACCTGTGCCTCTCTCAGGGAAACAAAGATCAGCAAAGATGAGAGACCAACAACCTCTGTACAATCCAAGTCAAGATCTGTCTCTGTTACTTCATTGAGTCCTATTTATACTCTTCAAACATCATGTGTGCCTCAGCATGTGTCTTGCCTTAGCATGAGTATCCAATCAGCCCGATTCTGCTGTGTCCCACCAAATGCAGCTTACCTACACAATGTAAGGTAGACCAGTACATGCTTATTGTTACCGAAGAATTCTTCATCATGTGTCCTTTCACACATTTGCTTTGGCAGAACACCCTCTCTCCTATGTCTGCTTCAGCAAATTGTTTCTATGTGAGTCTGCTTAAGCCTTTCACACCTGTGTCCACTTTAAGGAAACATTCCTTCACATGTTTGCCACAGCAAAACACCATCCAAACAACTTTCCAAGAACTGTTGATAAGTTTCCACTTCAAATATTATTGTGACTATTTTCGTTTAAATATTTCAAAGCAAAAAAATGGCTAAAATATACCTAAATTTAAAATCACATTGATATAGGGACATTTCTTTTTAAAAACTTATTTTCAAACACATATTTTGTTCCATCTTGGAAACTAGCAACCTTAAGTTAGGTATAGCAACTTAACCAACATATACATTTCATGCAATACTGTAGAGTTGCATGTATGTCATAGTTTATTTGAACAAAATTCATAAATTTATAACAACAATTTACCTCTGTAGAGAGGTATGTAGTCCAAATATGTTGGTCCAGAAGAAGCTATTTCAATATACTTAAAATTATGAATAATTTCAAATATTCAAAATCTGTGATCCACAAGAAGAGAGTTATTATTTGATACCTTGTTACTACTTCCATTTTAAGGCTACATTTCATTGGCTAAAACAAATTTTCCTCATCATCATCATTGGGGAGAATGAGGCAAATGTTTCCTATCCTTGGTTCTTTGCTTTTACTTACTTCCTACTTATCTCATCATCTTTCCTACAATTTCATAAGCTGAGAAATGAAGTCCTCCCAGAAATAAAACACAGCTGTACTGATTACATCTCCAAAGTCCAAAATAGACATTACCACATTTATTTACTGTAAAGATTCAGCAATGCCTCCAAGAAAGTGCAGAGTATGGGAAGAGTACAGAAACCACTGCTTAACTGTTGAAAAATCAGAGTTATGGAATAGCATTTGCAGAGATGATTAATAAATCTATTAATCAACAAAATGATAATGTGTTTGGGATCTGTATTAAACTTAAAATAAGGGTAATGAATTGAATTGATTGACTTTTTACTGGGTAATTTTCGCTTAAACTACTAATTTATTGGTCAACACATTATGTTCAGAAGTCATCATGGTTGGCTTTCCTTTTTAGAGAACCTATTTAAAAGGTATCACCATACAACTAAATTTTTACAAACACAATTTATTTCTAGTCAAAAGTAGATCAATATCTTGTTAATTAACATTTTACTGTAATCACATAAAAAAGTAAATTGTAAAATAATATTATTAAGAATTATAATGTTATTGATTCGTATCATTGTACGTACTAGTTAAAGAACTTAAATGTGAGAAAGACAAATGAAAATATTGGAGATGATATGGTATACGTTTATTGATTTGAAAAGCACTCCATTATACTTTTTAAACATGCAATAAACTGAGAATTTTTTATCACATAAATGGAATCTGTATTGATTCTTTAAAGCATGTTTGATCATTTGAGTTTTAAATATCTATTTTTATTTGTTATAAGTATAAGGTAACACATACAGAAAACTAAACATATAACTCTGATTAACTCCTGATTGTCATTAGGAATAATTCTGTACCTATGAGCTAGTATCAGCCAATGATTACAGATAGCCAGGTTCACATAAAATATGTTCCTATTCATCATTGTTTTTAATTTTTCTTTAAATGTAAACAACATATATGATATGCTCATGGTTTCTATTACTCAGATAATTTTATGATATTATTATAACTAATATAATATCCCCATTGTACAACTAATAATTAACAGGACTCAGAATTTTAAAGAGGGACAAATTTAAGAACTATTAATCATCTGTGTGTTTATCAAAGGAAATGTCACTTATTCTTAAAAATTAAAATAATGGAAAGAAGTATTAAGATTCTAAATGAAATGACAAAAATCTCTTAATGTAGAATATAAACAAATGTTAAAACTATTATTACATGAAGTAAGGTGGTCTCACACACACACACACACACACACATGCACACACACAGACACACGCACACACAGTCACACACGGGCATTAGTGCATTGATACTCATTCAAAGAAAGTTTAGTGTTTTAAATAAAGACATATCCAAATTTGAAATCTACACATTATTTGTCCAAGGACAACCGAAAGTCGCATTTGTGGACTGATTCTAAAGGAAATCACAGTCATTTCAAAGATGTTTCAGAAGCGTCTATGAATCTACATGGGACAGTTTGATACATTAGTGGACCAGGTCATCATGGATAATTATACTGCCTCTAACCTTCATTTGCTGTTTTCCTGGCATCTTTTGTTTCCAGTCTGCTGTCTGCTTAACTTCTGACAGTGATCCTAGATGTCAGACTGTGAGCTACAATTAATCTACCATCTTACCGAAATATAGTACTGCCCTCACTTTCATTTCATTAAAATGAAATTTATGAAAATTGTATGATTATAAGCTTAATTTTTAATATATTTGATCACTAAAATAAAATAATTTTCATATCAATTTTGTGTCCCCAGAGGGGCATGTGCTTGTGGAAGAGAGAGGTGCTTGAGCCAGGCAGCTCTCTCTATTTTGTTGCTCTCAGTGATTGAATTCAGATTGTCAGGTAAGCTGGGTTGGTAGCAAATTCCTTTACATGCTGAGCTAGTTCACTGGCCATAAAATATAGTTTTAATGAGCATATTACCGTGTGTATAATGTTTCTATGGCTACAAACAAAGCCTATAAGGGAACATATATGTGGTAAGAATTTATTAGATGAATTTAGAAATGGAAATTTACCTATGTGTGTTCATAGAAAGTATTCACATTTACCATGTCATATTTTCCTATTATTCAATTTAAGTAAAATTTTTCTATTGTTTTATTTCAGTGCAATTGTTTTATTAAGTATGTATTATGTGCATTAAAAGAACATATCTGTACTGAGATACTCTCCTCTCTACCTGAGTGCCTCTTCTATCCCTTAACAAAGTAGCATACTTTGCCCCAAGGTATAAATTCACAGCTGTGTAGCATGTGAATGTAAAGAAGGAAATCTCTGATTATCTGGAGCTTGATCTTAGAATTAGAGAAATGAGTGGAGAAGACTGAAGGGAAGAACATCTGAAAATCATTTTTTTCTAGGCCTTGTGGAGAATCAGATGCAGAGACTCAATGACACACACAAGACAGCAATTGCAGAAAAGGGAGAGAGAGAGAGAGAGAGAGAGAGAGAGAGAGAGAGAGAGAGAGAGAGAGAGAGAGAGAGAGAGAGAGAGAATATTTAGTCTTGCAAGGTAGTGGACAAAGTCATTCTATTTTTGTGTACTTGTATTCTCAGTCTGGAGATATGGAGAAAATTCTTGCTTCTTTAGTGGGTGTAAGATTCTAGTGTTGTTTCCAATGTTTCTCGGTGGAGAGAAATTCAGACTGATCTGAATACTGCAACCAATCCCAGGTGACTAAGTTATGAGAGCAAATTTGAGTGAGCAAACAATAAGACTTAATTTTGGAAAATTGTTGAGATTTGGAATGTAACCCTATTAAAATATTTTTTTCCCAGTAAAAATAAAACTTCCTGGTGACGATTTGTAATGAAGAGTAAAAATGCAATTAAATTCTGTAGTACCAAATGACAATGGAATATATTATATATTATACATAACTATCCAAATTAATTTCATATTTAAAATTAGCATGATAGTTTCTTATTAGGACCAATGTATTTCTATGGTTTACTGAATAAGAATTATTTTATCTTACCTGAGTGAGGGAGCTTTCCTTCCTCCCTTCATCACTGTCTCACTTTTATGTGGGTTTACTATACTTCTAAACATGTCTGTATGTGTATTTACTTTAAGGAAGATATATATACACATCTGATAATGTGATTTTAAAAATCATTTAAGAAGACCTTGTATTTAGAATAGTGTGGACATTCTTGATAGTGTTGAAACATTACTTTGGGAAAAGTGTATGTTAGAAGTGAATGTACAGTTGCTTCTCCTTTTTTCTTTTACAAAACATTTGGTTTCAGAAAAAATTACGACCACCCATTTGGATGACCTTAAGTGCACACAGGCATCTTAATTTTGAATATTGTTAGGAAGTAGTCATCTTGAATTCTGTCTATCTAGTTCACTTCCTTAAGCAAACCAGACACATCTGTTGTGCTTGCAGGTGCCTTTCTTTGTCCTTTTGAGACTAGGTTAAACACAGCTGGTTAACTCTGTCTATGGTTTGAAAGTGTTAGCATTTATTCTCATGTTCTTTATGTCCTTAATTAAGAATACAGCTCTTTCCACAAAATGTCTCCCTGACAGTTTAAGTGGTATTACGTTGAGATACAGAAATCTGTCACTTCTTTTCATTTTTCTGTACAAGGCTTTAATTCAGTTTGATCACTTTTTAGAGATGCCCTGATTCCTTCATTTTCTAGAAGCAGATGACTTGTTGCTAACTGTTTCAAAAAAAAAGCACTAGGCTTTCAAATATGAATTTTGAAAAAATTAGTCCAAGTTATCCAATTCCTTTCAAATTCCAAAGCACTGTGTTTGGTTCTTCTTTTTTACAGTATGCATATGCCTTAAGTAATGCACACAACTACATCACAGCTTGGCTTTATTTTTCTATCAGTACTAACAATGTTTAATATTGTACATAATAACAATACAACTGAATAAGGATACCTTATAGCAGTAATGAATAGGAAGCCTGAGTCAAGAATAACAGTTTCCTTTACAATCACCTTGCCTCTCCTCCGCTGTGAAGCAGTTCATTGACTAGAACATTAATCACACACCTCCCTCTTCCTGTCCTCCTCTGTAGTATGTGAGGATAATACAGACTTATCAACTGAGGGACAGTCATTTGAATCCACATTGTGAAATATCAAAGCCAAAGCATTCTGGGTAATAACATGTGATTATCAAAGAATAACACACAGGTGGAAGTATATATTATATTATTTTTAGGAAAGAGACACTGTCACTGACAAAAGAGACATCAGAGTCATTACACCTGAAGAAATCACTCTCTACTCTAATGGACGATTCTTCTAAACTCAGTTTTCTGAAATAGTGACTACCTATATCCATGTTCTAAGATATAGTTCTGTTTGTAATGGTGTCCTTGAAGCATCAGATTTAATATACTTAACTTCATTCTCCTAAAAAGTAACCATTACAGAAACTAACTTCTGGAAAGATACTACATTCCAGCAAATGAATATCCATTAATTTTTTTCTTTGTTCTTTTTTTCGGGGCTGGGGACCGAACCCAGGGCCTGGCGCTTCCTTGGTAAGCGCTCTACCACTGAGCTAAATCCCCAGCCCCCCATTAATTTTTTAATAGAAGAAATATTAATTAATAGACGAAAAAATCTTATATTTTAAAATTTTAATATATGCTTATTGCTGTAGGTAGAAGATAACTCCTATTTTTATTAATATATGTAATTTATTGTTTGAAGTATTTGAAACTAATACCTAGTAATCCAGAAAGTTGTAGAGTCTTTAACCAGGGAATTTGTGATACTGGGAACTGTCAAATGACACATAATTACATTTCTTTTTTTTTTTTATTAACTTGAGTATTTCTTATATACATTTCGAGTGTTATTCCCTTTCCCGGTATCTGGGCAAACATCCCCCTCCACCCTCCCCTTCCTTATGGGTGTTCCCCTCCCAAACCTCCCCCCATTGCCGCCCTCCTCCCAAGTCTAGTTCACTGGGGGTTCAGTCTTAGCAGGAACCAGGGCTTCCCCTTCCACTGGTGCTCTTACTAGGATATTCATTGCTACCTATGAGGTCAGAGTCCAGGGTCAGTCCATGTATAGTCTTTAGGTAGTGGCTTAGTCCCTGGAAGCTCTGGTTGCTTGGCATTGTTGTACATATGGGGTGTCGAGCCCCTTCAAGCTCTTTCAGTTCTTTCTCTGATTCCTTCAACGGGGGTTCTATTCTCAGTTCAGTGGTATGCTGCTGGCATTCGCCTCTTATTTGCTGTATTCTGGCTGTGTCTCTCAGGAGCGATCTACATCCGGTTCCTGTCGTTCTGCACTTCTTTGCTTCATCCATCTTGTCTAGTTGGGTGGCTGTATATGTATGGGCCACATGTGGGGCAGGCTCTGAATGGGTGTTCCTTCAGTCTCTGTTTGAATCTTTGCCTCTCTCTTCCCTGCCAAGGGTATTCTTGTTCCCCTTTTAAAGAAGGAGTGAAGCATTCACATTTTGATCATCCGTCTTGACATTCATTTGTTCTAGGCATCTAGGGTAATTCAAGCATTTGGGCTAATAGTCACTTATCAATGAGTGCATACCATGTATGTCTTCCTGGGATTGGGTTAGCTCACTCAGGATGATATTTTCCAGTTCCAACCATTTGGCTACGAATTTCATAAAGTCGTTGTTTTTGATAGCTGAGTACTATTCCATTGTGTAGATGTACCACAATTTCTGTATCCATTCCTCTGTTGCAGGGCATCTGGGTTCATTCCAGCTTCTGGCTATTATAAATAAGGCTGCAATGAACATAGTGGAGCACGTGTCTTTTTTATATGTTGGGGCATCTTTTGGGTATATGTTCCGAGAAGTATAGCTGGATCCTCTGGCAGTTCAATGTCCAATTTTCTGAGGATCCTCCAGACTGAGTTCCAGAATGGTTGTAACAGTTTGCAATCCCACCAACAATGGAGGAGTGTTCCTCTTTCTCCACATCCTCGCCAGCATCTGTTGTCCCCTGAGTTTTTGATCTTAGCCATTCTCACTGGTGTGAGGTGAAATCTCAGGGTTGTTTTGATTTGCATTTCCCTTATGACTAAAGATGTTGAACATTTCTTTAGGTGTTTCTCAGCCATTCGGCATTCCTCAACTGTGAATTCTTTGTTTAGCTCTGAACCCCATTTCTTAATAGGGTTATTTGTCTCCCTGCGGTGTAACTACTTGAGTTCTTTGTATATTTTGGATATAAGCCTCTATCTGTTGTAGGATTGGTAAAGATCTTTTCCCAATCTGTTGGTTGCCGTTTTGTCCTAACCACAGTGTCCTTTGCCTTACAGAAGCTTTGCAGTTTTATGAGATCCCATTTGTTGATTCTTGATCTTAGACCTTAAGCCATTGGTGTTTTGTTTAGGAAATTTTTTCCAGTGCCCATGTGTTCCAGATGCTTCCCTTGTTTTTCTTCTATTAGTTTGAATGTGTCTGGTTTGATGTGGAGGTCCTTGATCCACTTGGACTTAAACTATGTACAGGGTGATAAGCATGGATCGATCTGCATTCTTCTACATGTTGACCTCCAGTTGAACCAGCACCAATTGCTGAAAATGCTATCTTTTTTCCATTGGATGGTTTTGGCTCATTTGTCATAAATCAAGTGACCAGAGGTGTGTGGATTCATTTCTGAGTCTTCAATTGTATTCCATTGGTCTATCTGTCTGTCTCTGTACCAATACCATGCAGTTTTTATCACTATTGCTCTGTAATACTGCATGAGTTCAGGGATAGTGATTCCCCCTGAAGTCCTTTTATTGTTGAGGATAGCTTTAGCTATCCTGGGTTTTTTGTTATTCCAGATGAATTTGCAAATTGTTCTGTCTAACTCTTTGAAGTATTGGATTGGTATTTTGATGGGGATTGCATTGAATCTGTAGATTGCTTTTGATAAAATGGCCATTTTTACTATATTAATCCTGCCAATCCATGAGCATGGGAGATCTTTCCATCTTCTGAGGTCTTCTTCAATTTCCTTCTTCAGTGTCTTAAAGTTCTTATTGTACAGATCTTTTACTTGCTTTGTTAAAGTCACACCGAGGTACTTTATATTATTTGGGTCTATTATGAAGGGTGTCGTTTCCCTAATTTCTTTCTCGGCTTGTTTCTCTTTTGTATAGAGGAAGGCAACTGATTTATTTGACTTAATTTTATACCCAGCCACTTTGCTGAAGTTGTTTATCAGCTTTAGGAGTTCTCTGGTGGAACTTTTGGGATCACTTAAATATACTATCATATCATCTGCAAATAGTGATATTTTGACTTCTTCTTTTCCGAACTGTATTCTTTGACCTCCTTTTGTTATCTGATTGCTCAGGCTAGAACTTCAAGAACTATATTGAATAAGTAGGGAGAGAGTGGGCAGCCTTGTCTGGTCCCTAATTTGAGTGGGATTGCTTCAAGTTTCTCTCCATTTAGTTTAATCTTAGCAACTGGTTTGCTGTATATGGATTTTACTATGTTCAGGTGTGGGCCTTGAATTCCTATTATTTCCAGGACTTTTATCATGAAGGGGTGTTGAATTTTGTCAAATGATTTCTCAGCGTCTAATGAAATGATCATGTGGTTTTGTTCTTTCAGTTTGTTTATATAATGGATCACGTTGATGGTTTTCCGTATATTAAACCATCCCTGCATGCCTGGGATGAAGCCTACTTGGTCATTGTGGATGATTGTTTTGATGTGCTCTTGGATTCGGTTTGCCAGAATTTTGTTGAGTATTTTTGCGTCGATATTCATAAGGGAAATTGGTCTGAAGTTCTCTTGCTTTGTTGTGTCTTTGTGTGGTTTAGGTATAAGAGTAATTGTGGCTTCGTAGAAGGTATTCGGTAGTGATCCATCTGTTTCAATTTTGTGGAATAGTTTGGATAAAATTGGTATGAGGTCTTCTCTGAAGGTTTGATAGAATTCTGCACTAAACCCGTCTGGACCTGGGCTCTTTTTGGTTGGGAGACCTTTAATGACTGCTTCTATTTCCTTAGGAGTTATGGGGTTGTTTAACTGGTTTATCTGTTCCTGATTTAACTTCGGTACCTGGTATCTGTCTAGGAAATTGTCCATTTCCTGAAGATTTTCAAGTTTTGTTGAATATAGGTTTTTATAGTAAGATCTGGTGATTTTTTGAATTTCCTCTGAATCTGTAGTTATGTCTCTTTTTTCATGTCTGATTTTGTTAATTTGGACGCACTCTCTGTGTCCTCTCATTAGTCTGGCTAAGGGTTTATCTATCTTGTTGATTTTCTCAAAGAACCAACTTTTGGTTCTGTTGATTCTTTCTATGGTCTTTTTTGTTTCTACTTGGTTGATTTCAGCTCTGAGTTTGATTATTTCCTGCCTTCTACTCCTCCTGGGTGTATTTGCTTCTTTTTGTTCTAGTGCTTTTAGGTGTGCTCTCAAGCTGCTGACATATGCTCTTTCCTGTTTCTTTCTGCAGGCACTCAGTGCTAAGAGTTTTCCTCTTAGCACAGCTTTCATTGTGTCCCATAGGTTTGGGTATGTTGTACCTTCATTTTCATTAAATTCTAAAAAGTTTTTAATTTCTTTCTTTATTTCTTCCTTGACCAGGTTATCATTGAGTAGAGCATTGTTCAATTTCCAAGTATTTGTGGGCATTCTTCCTTGATTGTTATTGAAGACCAGATTTAGGCTGTGGTGTTTCGATAGCATGCATGGGATTGTTTCTATCTTTCTGCACCTGTTGAGGCCCGTTTTTTGACCAATTATATGGTCAATTTTGGAGAAAGTACCATGAGGAGTTGAGAAGAAGGTATATCCTTTTGCTTTAGGATAGAATGTTCTACAAATATCCGTTAAGTCCATTTGGCTCATGACTTCTCTTAGTCTGTCTACATCTCTGTTTAATTTCTGTTTCCATGATCTGTCCATTGATGAGAGTGGGGTGTTGAAATCTCCCACTTTTATTGTGTGAGGTGCAATGTGTGTTTTGAGCTTTAGTAAGGTTTCTTTTACATATGTAGGTGCCCTTGTATTTGGGGCATAGATATTTAGGATTGAGAGTTCATCCTGGTGGATTTTTCCTTTGATGAATATGAAGTGTCCCTCCTTATCTTTTTTGATGACTTTTAGTTGAAAATTGATTTTATTTGATATTAGAATGGCTACTCCAGCTTGCTTCTTCTGACCATTTGCTTGGAAAATTGTTTTCCAGCCTTTCACTCTGAGGTAATGTCTGTCTTTGTCTCTGAGGTGTGTTTCCTGTAGGCAGCAGAATGCAGGGTCCTCGTTGCGTATCCAGTTTGTTAATCTATGTCTTTTTATTGGGGAGTTGAGGCCATTGATGTTGAGAGATATTAAGGAATAGTGATTATTGCTTCCTGTTATATTCATATTTGGATGTGAGGTTATGTTTGTGTGCTTTCATTCTCTTTGTTTTGTTGCCAAGACGATTAGTTTCCTGCTTCTTCTAGGGTATAGCTTGCTTTCTTATGTTGGGCTTTACCATTTATTATCCTTTGTAGTGCTGGATTTGTAGAATGATATTGTGTAAATTTGTTTTTGTCATGGAATATCTTGGTTTCTCCATCTATGTTAATTGAGAGTTTTGCAGGATACAGTAACCTGGGCTGGCATTTGTGTTCTCTTAGGGTCTGTATGACATCAGTCCAGGATCTTCTGGCCTTCATTGTTTCTGGCGAGAAGTCTGGTGTGATTCTGATAGGTCTGCCTTTATATGTTACTTGACCTTTTTCCCTTCCTGCTTTTAATATTCTTTCTTTATTTTGTGCGTTTGGTGTTTTGACTATTATGTGACAGGAGGTGTTTCCTTTCTGGTCCAATCTATTTGGAGCTCTGTAGGCTTCTTGTATGCCTATGGGTATCTCTTTTTTTAGGTTAGGGAAGTTTTCTTCTATGATTTCGTTGAAGATATTTACTGGTCCTTTGAGCTGGGAGTCTTCACTCTTTTCTATACCTATTATCCTTAGGTTTGATCTTCTCATTGAGTCCTGGATTTCCTGTACGTTTTGGACCAGTAGCTTTTTCCGCTTTACATTATCTTTGACAGTTGAGTCAATGATTTCTATGGAATCTTCTGCTCCTGAGATTCTCTCTTCCATCTCTTGTATTCTGTTGGTGAGGCTTGTATCTACAGCTCCTTGTCTCTTCTTTGGTTTTCTATATCCAGGGTTGTTTCCATGTGTTCTTTCTTGATTGCTTTTATTTCCATTTTTAATTCCTCATGTTTGATTGTGTTTTCCTGGAATTCTTTCAGGGATTTTTGCGATTCCTCTCTGTAGGCTTCTACTTGTTTATTAATGCTTTCCTGTGTTTCCCTAAGGGATTTCTTCACGTCTTTCTTGAAGTCCTCCAGCATCATGATCAAATATGATTTTGAAACTAGATCTTGCTTTTCTGGTGTGTTTGGATCTTCCGTGTTTGTTTTGGTGGGAGAATTGGGCTCCGATGATGCCACGTAGTCTTGGTTTCTGTTGCTTGGGTTCCTGCGCTTGCCTCTCGCCATCAGATTATCTCTAGTGTTACTTTGTTCTGCTATTTCTGACAGTGGCTAGACTGTCTTATAAGCCTGTGTGTCAGGAATGCTGTAGACCTGTTTTCCTCTCTTTCAGTCAGTTATGGGGACAGAGTGTTCTGCTTTCGGGCGTGTAGTTTTTCCTCTCTACAGGTCTTCAGCTGTTCCTGTGGGCCTGTGTCTTGAGTTCACCAGGCAGCTTTCTTGCAGCAGAAATGTTGGTCTTACCTGTGGTCCCGAGGCTCCAGTTTGCTCGCGGGGTGCTGCCCACGGGCTCTCTTCAGCGGCAGCAACCAGGAAGATATGCGCCGCCCCTTCCAGGAGCTTCAGTGCACCAGGGTTCCAGATGTCCTTTGGTGTTTTCCTCTGGCGTCCGAGATGTGTGTGCAGAGAGCAGTCTCTTCTGGTTTCCCAGGCTTGTCTGCCTCTCTGAAGTTTTAGCTCTCCCTCCCACGGGATTTGGGTGCAGAGAACTGTTTATCCGGTCAGCTTCCTTCAGGTTCCGGCGGTGTCTCAGACAGGGGTCCTGCCACTCTTGGGCCCTCCCCCATGGGAGCCCAGAGGCCTTACACAGTTTCCTCTTGGGCCAGGGATTTTGGCAGGGGTGGGCAGTGTTGGTGGACTCTTCCGCTCTGCAGCCTCAGGAGTGCCCATCTGACCAGGCGATGAGGTCTCTTTCCCACGGGGTCTGGGAGCAGAGATCTGCTGCAGGCTGGGATCCGCGGGTGTGGGACTTCCGGTAAACACAGGACATGCCCGGTCCTAGAGGAATTCTGCTTCTGTGAGTCCCGATTTCACCAGGCAGCTTTCTTGCAGCAGACAAGTTGGTCTTACCTGTGGTCCCGAGGCTCCAGTTTGCTCGTGGGGTGCTGCCCACGGGCTCTCTGCAGCGGCAGCAACCAGGAAGACCTGTGCCGCCCCTTCCGGGAGCTTCAGTGCACCAGGGTTCCAGATGGCCTTTGGTGTTTTCTTCTGGCGTCCGAGATGTATGTACAGAGAGCAGTCTCTTCTGGTTTCCCAGGCTTGTCTGCCTCTCTGAAGGTTTAGCTCTCCCTCCCACGGTATTTGGGTGCAGAGAACTGTTTATCCAGTCTGTTTCCTTCAGGTTCCGGCGGTGTCTCAGGCAGGGGTCCTGCCGCTCCTGGGCCCTCTCCCACGGGAGCCCAGAGGCCTTATACAGTTTCCTCTTGGGCCAGGTATGTGGGCAGGGGTGGGCAGTGTTGGTGGTCTCTTCCGCTCTGCAGCCTCAGGAGTGCCCACCTGACCAGGTGGTGAGGTCTCTTTCCCACGGGGTCTGGGAGCAGAGAGCTGCTGCGGGCCGGGATCTGCGGGTGTGGGCCATAATTACATTTCTGTAAATGTCCCTTTGCCTCAGAGGACTACCTTGACTTTTAATTGACACATAGGCAAGCAGTCATAATTGTAGTTCCCATCTGTCATGCAGCTAAATGGACCCTGTAACAGAGTTGGTCCAATAGGGTATTTGAGTAGATATGTTTTCTGAGTCATTTCAAGGATTTTCTTTAAATGACAAACAAGTCTAGAAGTATTTTATTCTTTCTTGTCTACTGCTTCTTTGTAGGAAAAGACACATTCCATCATGATTTTTTTCTTTTTGAGGGAATGTCCAAGATGTTCAAATATTTTCTGAAGAAGATTTGTTTTGGTATCGAAATGCCTATCCTTGTCATTCTCATTTTTCATATGAAACATAGATGGTTTTTCTTATGTATTTGCCAGCATCAGTTAATATTCCACTACTTCTTTAACACACATAATTAAGTTCAGGTCTTGCTAATGCTTAATATGTCATATCTCTTTTAACTCTCAAAGAAATCTATAAAGTAGCAACTAAAATAATTGCTATTCCTAATTGTATGAAATTTAAACTCATTTGATACTTATGTTTCTAGAGTGATCTTTAGAGACAAAAAATTTCAAAAACAAAACAGTTCTTGAGTATGTATTATTTTTTATTGAATTATGGCAGACTTCAAACTACAACATTGTGAGGGACATGTTCTCTTCATTAAAAATTGAACCCTTGAATGTCTGTAAGAATAGCTGCACCTTATTATATGAACTTTAGAGAAGAAGTAGCTGCTAATACTTGGTTTACAATAAATGCTAATGTTATTGGTAGTCAATCTCACCATTCCACTTGTCATTCAGACAAGATAATTGTTTATATAGTTGATATCATATAATATGTAATAAAATGTTTACCTTATACCTTAATTTATTTGAGCTGGAAAAAAATAATCTTCTATAATGAAGAAACAGAAAAGAAAAACAGAATCAGTTTATCATAAACACCCCCTAACTTCAAAGAGACTCTCATAGAAGTACTTCAAAGAAGTACTTCAAAGATGGATAATATTGTCCTATTTTTAAAACATCTATTAATTTATTTAGTATGTATGTACACTCACATGCCAGTTTGCCAGAGGGAAACTGTTATTCTTTCTTGCCTAGGTTCCCTAGGATCAGGTTTTATTCACTGTGCCATAACTGTCAAGAAATATCTCAACTTGGAAGTGAACCTAAAATCTTAACGTGGTAGAAAAGCAGTCAGTAATTGTTTATTGAATATCATTTTCTATTGAAGGAAGATAATTTTTATTTTGAACATAATACCTTGCAGACTTACCCAACTATTCCTTCCAAGAATAGCCATGTTGAGCCATCTCTTTGGAGATATTATGAGATTTAACCTAATCATACAGCAAATCTGGGCTCTCTCATTCAAAGTTCAATTTTATCTCACTTCATATATACATATACACATATATGTATGTGTATGTGTGCATATATGTATATATCTGTATGCATGTACATTAATGTTGATAGAGAATTCATATTTTTAAAATGTTTCCTAATGCAAAGAGTAAATAAAGGATGCTTTTGATCGATTCCCTAAAATCCTAATACTGGCTTCTGGAATCCCACGTTAAACTATTCAAGCTTTAGAAAACATTCTTCTACATTCAGGAAGTAGAAAAACCAGAGTCAGCAATGGCTAAGGCAGACAATTGCAATTAGAGAGTTTATCAATGATGTAAGTGCCAACTATAGGATTTGTTTCAGATATTACATAGAAAATTTTGATCCACCAAAATTAATACTGATAGACACAATTTTATTTTTACTATCCTTAATATAGTGTCACAGATGGCAGCATTTTATATTTCTACCCAATGGTGCTAAAGGCCTTCAACAGTTATTGATCCTGTCATCACCTATTAGAAAAATTTTAAATTCATGGGAAAACATACCTTCAAACATTTCATGTATTAATCATTCTCACTAAGAAGACAAGTGCAGTACAAGTGATAAATTCAGAGTTAGTTTTCAAAAATCACTGCCCTTCTTTCTGTCTCTGTATTCCATATCTTTAGACCATTAGGTCCAGTATGTGTTAGCCAAATACTCCTGGGTATGAGTTCTTCCTTCGTATTTGATCAATATACTAGATACCATGCTACTAACAAAAACTAACCTTCCCAGCAACAAAACACCAATAATTCCTCACCTAGAATTAGAATTTTGTGACTTTTTATGCTTCCATATTGCGATTTCTTTTTGTCAGGCTTGACCTTTTGACTATCTTGTGCACGTTCTCAGGATTTCTGTGAGTTCATAATGGTATCTGCTCTGTTGTATCTAGAAAATGTTTGTTCGATGTCATCTACAGCCATGTGTGTATAAAGTATTTCCATCTCCATTTTTACCAAGATCCCTGAGCCTTGTGGGAGTAGATGAGATAAACGCGTCCAATTTAGGACTGAGAATTTCCAATTGTCTTATGTTCTTCATGGTAAGGAATTTTTGGTTCAGTGTTAGATACAGTAATTTTACTTTTCTTTTCTGGTAGAATATAGAGAAGAACTGAGAATATTAGTTAAGGTCCCAGTTGTGAACCAGCTAGATTTCTCTGTGTTCTATGATATAAAAATACCATGTTTTTAGCTCTTGGGACTTAGTTTCATGTTGTTGAGGGTAATCAATAGCATAAAGAGTAGCCTGCAGTGCTGTGAGTGGTTACTAGTGTCCACAAACTCAAAATATTTTACGAGAAATATTTCATATTTGATATGTCTCCTCTCCTAATAAAAAGAGAATAAATATTAGTGACTTTGTATCTATTTAATTACTATCTATCCTTATAGTAAACATGCAAAAAGATTAAGACTACTTTGCTATTAAAATACGACAAAGATAGGATATTTGAGTATGGTGGTTTGAATGAGTATCATGCTTTAAAATACTTTGACATCCATTGACGATAGTAGGTGAGCTCTGTAGGAGTTGTGGCTGTGCTGGATGAGGTATATCTCTGGTGCTGGACTTTATGTTTAATAGTCTACACCATCTCCAGTTTTGCTATCTTTGCTTCCTCTTTGCACTTTATGATATATCTCTTCTCTTGCTACTCCACATTTCCTGTTTTCTGATTTGATGATTTCCCACCATGATGGTGGTGGATTATCAACCCAAATAAAGTTTTACCTCTATGTTTCCTTGGTAATGATGTCTTATAACACCAGTAGAATATTAAATAATACAGATACAAAGAGTGAGTCATTGCTGTGATAGATCTGACCACACAGAGTTATTTTTTAGAAATTTATAAGAGTTGGAAAATATGGATTGGAAACATGGTTGACTGCTATGTACAGAGGTTAATGGCAATCTTAGAAATAGAAGCCTATTTTTAGATATGTATCCAAGAAATGACAAAGAAGCTATGCCCATTACACAATAATATTTTTGCCTAAACAATAATAGAACCATGTATATCATAAATATTTATATTTTTATATTATATGTCATATATGCAGTACATATTATATAAACCTATTATAATATATCATGTAATAGGTATATTACATATAATATAGGTATTATATATATTTTGAGTTTTTAAACTAATCAATTATTTATTTTTACACACCAAATTTTATTCCCCTCCCAGTTCACCCCCTGATTGTTCCACATCCCATACCTTCTCTCCTCCTTCCCGAGTTTCTACAAGGATGTCCCCACCTCACCACCCTACCAGACCTCTCAACTTCCTGGGTCCTTCAGTCTCCTGAATGTTAGGTACATCTTCCTTGACTGAACCAAAACCTAGAAGTCCTCTGTTGATATGTTGGTGGCCTCTTCTCAGTTGGTGTATGCTGCCCAGTTTGTGATACAGTATCTGAGAGATCTTGGGAGTCTAGATTAACTGAGACTGCTGTTCTTCTTACAGAATTGCCCTCTTCCTCAGCTTCCTCCAGGTTTTCCCTAATCTAACTAGAGGGGTCAGCAGCTTCTGGTCACTGATTGAGAGCATAAATCTGCATCTGAGTCTATCAGTTTTTTGTTGGGTCTTTTGGAGGGCAGTCATAATAGCTGCTTTTTGTAAATGCCCCATAGCCTCAGTAATAATGGAAGGTCGGTAACGATGGAGGCAAACAGAGATCTGTTTGCCTCTGCCTTCTAAGGACTGGGATTAAATGTGTGTGCCACCACTGCCTGATTCTTAAATTGGATATTTGGTGAACTGTTTTCATATTTCTTAAGCAGTGTGTATTGTTAGAGAAAGAAGTATCAGTAGGGTTCTCTTTATGTTAAATCCTCTGCTTCATGATGCTTAAAAAACCCTCCCAACCAAAAACCCAAAACAAAACAAAACAAAATAAAAAAAAACAAGAGCACACACACACACATACACACAGATACAGAGAGAGAGAGGGAGAGAGAGAGAGACAGAGAGACAGAGACAGAGACAGAGACAGAGAGACAGAGACAGAGACAGAGACAGAGAATAAACCAACAGGCATGCTAAGGTACACGTGGAGGGCGGGTGTTGAAACCCTATGGGAACCTATCTCTAGACAAAGGATTAACTAAGGATGAAACTAATTACTACTCAGAGAGGAAGAATTATGTTTACCCAATACCAAGCAGTAAGCTTTGAATTGAAATACATGTAAGTAGTATCAAATGGATTCAGCAGACAATATTTACCAATTATATTTTTATATGTGTACTAACACTACTAAAAAGAAAATTAAGGAAGACTGTGAATTTGAAACCATTGGAAAGATTAAAATGACAATAAATGGAGGAAATAGAAAGGAAAAGGGAGGAAATGAAGAAATTTTATTTTAATTGAAATTAATTAATGTGTAGAATTTATTTACAGTCTTAACACGGTAGGGGAATATGAGAATATAGCCCAATGGATTTCTAGAACATCAAATTATCTATAATTGGTCACTTATGAAGCTTTAAAGCTAAAATATTAATGATATATTTGACTAAATCAATAAAATGATGAAATCCATCATTTAATTTATCTTTAAACATTTTAACTCAAACATTAGAGTGTGATTTGTTGAGAGCAACAGGTGCATTTTATATATTCACATGTTTTACAAATCAAATTTCTAAATAATTCACTGCACACATGATAAATGTGGCACATGTCATACACTAATTCAGCTCATTCTTTTAAAATTATTTATTTATTTTTATTGAACATTTTATGTATTTACATTTCAAATGGTATTGCCTTTCTCTCATCTCCCAACCCCCTCCCCCTGCTTCTACGAAGTTGCTCCACTCTCACAATCCACTCCCACCTACCTATTCCCACCTAAGCAGCCTGGCACTCCCCTATATTAGGAAAATGAAACTTCAAAGACCAAGGACTTCTCCTCCTAATGATGTCTGACAATGCCATCCTCTGCTACATATATGGCTGGAGTCATGAATCCCTCCAGGTATACTCTTTGGTTGGTGGTCTAGTTCCTGGGAGCTCTGCTGGGTCTGGTTGGTTGATATTATTGTTCTTCCTATGGGGTTGCAAAATCCTTCAGCTCCATCAGTCCTTTCTCTAATTCATCCATTGGGGACCCCGTGCTTAGTCCAATTGGTCACTGCGAGCATCCACATCTGTGTTTGTCAAGCTCTGGCAGAGCCTCTCAAGAGAAATCCATATCATGCTCCTGTCAGCAAGCACTTTTTGGTAATAGCAATAGTGACTTGGTTTGGTGGCTGCATGTGGGATGGATCTTCCAGGTATGGCAATCTATGGATGGTCTTTGCTTCAGTCACAGCTCAACTCTTTGCCCTTATATCTCCTCCAGTGATCATTTTGTTCCTTCCCCCTTCTAAGAAGAACTGAAGGTCTTCCTTCTTTTTGAGCTTCATATGGTCTGGGAATTGTTTCTTTGGGTATTCTGAGTTTTTTGCAGGAATATGTACTTATCAGTGAGTGCATGCCATGTGTGTTCTTTTGTGACTAGGTTACCTCACTCAGGATATCTTCCAGTTCATCCATTTGCCTATGAATTTCATAAACTCATTGTTTTTAAAGCTGAGTAGTACTTCATTGTGCAAAAGTACCACATTTTCTGTATCCATTCCTCTGTTGAAGGGCATCTGGGTTCTTTCCAGCTTCTGGCTAGTATAAATAAGGCTGCTATGAACACAGTGAAGCATGTGTTCTTGTTATATGTTGGAGTATCATTTGGGTCTATGCCCAGAGGTGGAATAGCTGGGTCCTCAGGTAGCATTATGTCCAATTTTCTGAGGAAACTTCAGAATGATTACCAGAGTGGTTGTACCAGCTTTCAATTCCAACAACAATGGAGGAGTGTTTCACATTTCTGTTTTCAACAAATATCTTCCAACTTGAAAAAAGAATGTACTGGTCAAACCCATATAGGTTTCAGGATAGCTTCCCAGCCTTTTGCCATTTAAGCCAGATTTTTCATAGACTCTATATGTCCCCAATGAGCTCCTTTATCATTCTTCTGAAAGTCCTCCTGTAGGCTTCCCGAGCCTCACAGAAGCCACAAGCCCCAGGCCACACTTGATTATTGCTTACTATCTGTAAATAATTTGCTTACTTTGTATGACTTCTTCCATGAATGTTCTTTCTCATTAAACTTGGCTAAGTAAAAAGTATAGTCTTAGATGATGTAAGATTTAGTGATAACAAAAACACAAAGAATGCATTTAGGATGAAGCAAATAATTTTATCCTTTATAAATTTAGAAGTTACAGTGAATAGGATTTAACTAATTAATGAGTGCATAATTACACAGAATGCAGAATTACATAAAATGTATTCACATTTGATTTAAATTTATTATTTTTTATTCCTAGATTTTCAGTTCATATATATATTTTAAAAAGTATATTGAATTTACAAATGTAAAAATCATTTTCTTGAAAATAGATTATTCTCTCATATAGTACATCTCTACCAATTTTATCTCTTTCCACTCTCCTGAGCTGCCTCCATCTCCACTCTTCCCAATATCAACTACCCATTCATTTATCTTCAGAAAAGTTCTTGTCTCCCAAGAGAAAACGGTGAACCAAATAGGACAAACAACATATAAGGCAAGGTAAAAGTCCTCATATGAAGGCTGGGCAAGGCAACTCCATAGAAAGAAAAATCTTCAAAGGGCAAGTAAAAGAGTCAAGACATATTCAGTTTTACTGTTAGAATATTGACAAAAACACAAAGCTAGCAACCATAGCATGCACAGAAAACCTTGTGCTGACATATGCTGCTTCAGACTCTCTGATCCCAGTTGAGACCAGTTTAACTGATTCAGTAGACAGATTTTTCTGGTATCCTTCATTCCCTCTGACTCCTAAAAGCTTTCTGTCTCCTCTTCTGAGGCCTTTCTGATCTCCAAGGGTAGGGACCTGTGAAGACTTCCAATATATACTCTCTCTGTATAATGTATGGTTGTGTGTTTCTCCACCAGCTCCTATATGAAGCTGGGGGTTGCATCTCTGATGAAAAATGGAATGGGCATCTATTTATGACTTATTTATGAGTTTAGCAGAATATCTTTATGAATAATTTCATTGATTATTTTTCTTTTTGTCACTTGTATTTGGTTCTACCCTATATTTCTGAGCTATCTAGTCTCCCATTCCCATCCACCTAGGAAGTAATGGGCATTGACTCCTTCCTGTGGCATGGGCCTTAAGTTAAACCAGACATTGGTTGGCCATTATTTCCCTGTCTCAGCTTCCATTTCTCCAGCTAGGAAGTATGGATCGTAGGTTGAGATTTTTGTGTCTGGGATGGTACCCAGGATTCTCTTTCTGTAGCTTACAAACTACCTTCCTGCACAAAAGATATTATAACATAGGGATGAAGGTACCATGTAGACCCTAGCTTGGTCTCTCTGAGTTCAAGAGAGATGTGTTGGTGTTGTTTTTGGTAATGAGGCCCTGCTGTCAGTTTTCTTTTTTTTTTTATTTAATATTCAATTTTTATATTTTATACATTTCGAGTGTTATTCCCTTTCCCGGTTTCCGGGCAAACATCCCCCTCCCCCCTCCCCTTCCTTATGGGTGTTCCCCTCCCAACCCTCCCCCCATTGCCGCCCTCCCCCCATAGACTAGTTCACTGGGGGTTCAGTCTTAGCAGGACCCAGGGCTTCCCCTTCCACTGGTGCTCTTACTAGGATATTCATTGCTACCTATGGGGTCAGAGTCCAGGGTCAGTCCATGTATAGTCTTTAGGTAGTGGCTTAGTCCCTGGAAGCTCTGGTTGCTTGGCATTGTTGTACTTTTGGGGTCTTGAGCCCCTTCAAGCTCTTCCAGTTCTTTCTCTGATTCCTTCAATAGGGGACCTATTCTCAGTTCAGTGGTTTGCTGCTGGCATTCGCCTCTATATTTGCTGTATTCTGGCTGTGTCTCTCAAGAGCGATCTACATCCGGCTCCTGTCGGTCTCCACTTCTTTGCTTCATCCATCTTGTCTAATTGGGTGGCTGTATATGTATGGGCCACATGTGGGGCAGGCTCTGAATGGGTGTTCCTTCAGTCTCTGTTTTAATCTTTGCCTCTCCCTTCCCTGCCAAGGGTATTCTTTTTCCTCATTTAAAGAAGGAGTGAAGCATTCACATTTTGATCATCCGTCTTGAGTTTTGTTTGTTCTAGGGATCTAGGGTAATTCAAGCATTTGGGCTAATAGCCACTTATCAATGAGTGCATACCATGTATGTCTTTCTGTGATTGGGTTAGCTCACTCAGGATGATATTTTCCAGTTCCAACCATTTGCCTACGAATTTCATAAACTCGTTGTTTTTGATAGCTGAGTAATATTCCATTGTGTAGATGTACCCCATTTTCTGTATCCATTCCTCTGTTGAAGGGCATCTGGGTTCTTTCCAGTTTCTGGCTATTATAAATAAGGCTGCGATGAACATAATGGAGCACGTGTCTCTTTTATATGTTGAGGCATCTTTTGGGTATATGCCCAAGAGAGGTATAGCTGGATCCTCAGGCAGTTCAATGTCCAATTTTCTGAGGAACCTCCAGACTGATTTCCAGAATGGTTTTACCAGTCTGCAATCCCACCAACAATGGAGGAGTGTTCCTCTTTCTCCACATCCTCGCCAGCATCTGCTGTCACCTGCGTTTTTGATCTTAGCCAATCGCACTGGTGTGAGGTGAAATCTCAGGGTTGTTTTGATTTGCATTTCCCTTATGACTAAAGATGTTGAACATTTCTTTAGGTGTTTCTCAGCCCTTCGGCATTCCTCAGCTGTGAATTCTTTGTTTAGCTCTGAACCCCATTTTTTAATAGGGTTATTTGTTTCCCTGCGGTCTAACTTCTTGAGTTCTTTGTATATTTTGGATATAAGGCCTCTATCTGTTGTAGGATTGGTAAAGATCTTTTCCCAATCTGTTGGTTGCCGTTTTGTCCTAACCACAGTGTCCTTTGCCTTACAGAAGCTTTGCAGTTTTATGAGATCCCATTTGTCGATTCTTGATCTTAGAGCATAAGCCATTGGTGTTTTGTTCAGGAAATTTTTTCCAGTGCCCATGTGTTCCAGATGCTTCCCTAGTTTTTCTTCTATTAGTTTGATTGTGTCTGGTTTGAGGTGGAGGTCCTTGATCCACTTGGACTTAAGCTTTGTACAGGGTGATAAGCATGGATCGATCTGCATTCTTCTACGTGTTGCCCTCCAGTTGAACCAGCACCATTTGCTGAAAATGCTATCTTTTTTCCATTGGATGGTTTTGGCTCCTTTGTCAAAAATCAAGTGACCATAGGTGTGTGGGTTCATTTCTGGGTCTTCAATTCTATTCCATTGGTCTATCTGTCTGTCTCTGTACCAATACCATGCAGTTTTTATCACTATTGCTCTGTAATACTGCTTGAGTTCAGGGATAGTGATTCCCCCTGAAGTCCTTTTATTGTTGAGGATAGCTTTAGCTATCCTGGGTTTTTTGTTATTCCAGATGAATTTGCAAATTGTTCTGTCTAACTCTTTGAAGAATTGGATTGGTATTTTGATGGGGATTGCATTGAATCTGTAGATTGCTGTAAAATGGCCATTTTTACTATATTAATCCTGCCAATCCATGAGCATGGGAGATCTTTCCATCTTCTGAGGTCTTCTTCAATTTCTTTCCTCAGTGTCTTGAAGTTCTTATTGTACAGATCTTTTACTTGCTTGGTTAAAGTCACACCGAGGTACTTTATATTATTTGGGTCTATTATGAAGGGTGTCGTTTCCCTAATTTCTTTCTCGGCTTGTTTCTCTTTTGTATAGAGGAAGGCAACTGATTTATTTGACTTAATTTTATACCCAGCCACTTTGCTGAAGTTGTTTATCAGCTTTAGTAGTTCTCTGGTGGAACTTTTGGGATCACTTAAATATACTATCATGTCATCTGCAAATAGTGATATTTTGACCTCTTCTTTTCCGTTCTGTATCCCTTTGATCTCCTTTTGTTGTCTGATTGCTCTGGCTAGAACTTCAAGAACTATATTGAATAAGTAGGGAGAGAGTGGGCAGCCTTGTCTAGTCCCTGATTTTAGTGGGATTGCTTCAAGTTTCTCTCCATTTAGTTTAATATTAGCAACTGGTTTGCTGTATATGGCTTTTACTATGTTTAGGTATGGGCCTTGAATTCCTATTCTTTCCAGGACTTTTATCATGAAGGGGTGTTGAATTTTGTCAAATGCTTTCTCAGCATCTAATGAAATGATCATGTGGTTCTGTTCTTTCAGTTTGTTTATATAATGGATCACGTTGATGGATTTCCGTATATTAAACCATCCCTGCATGCCTGGGATGAAGCCTACTTGATCATGGTGGATGATTGTTTTGATGTGCTCTTGAATTCGGTTTGCCAGAATTTTATTGAGTATTTTTGCATCGATATTCATAAGGGAAATTGGTCTGAAGTTCTCTTTCTTTGTTGTGTCTTTGTGTGGTTTAGGTATAAGAGTAATTGTGGCTTCGTAGAAGGAATTCGGTAGGGCTCCATCTTCTGTGCTCACTTTAGCTAGGTTTTGTTTTGTTTTGTTTTGTTTGTTTGTTTGTTTGTTTTTAAGGATCTCTACATCATCCCACTCTGCCAACAACTCAAGATTCTTCAACCCAATCTCATCTTTGGAAGTCTTGCCTAACTACAAAAGATGGCCATTTCAGACACCGTACCCTCCATTACTGAGAGTCCTGACTAGGAACATCCTCAGATTCCATTGCACTAGTTTCCCACACCACCCCCAATGCTCACACCATCACTACCCAATTCTTGCTGTCTCCCCCAGCACTCTCTTCATCCATCACTTTCCTTCATATGTAATCCCTCCCTGGTCACTCAAAGTCATCACACAATTTTACTCTTGCCTTTATATTGAATTCATTTACTTCCATTGCAGATAATTCCCTAAAGTTCCTAAATGACTGATGAGATGCAGCCCATTATGTGTAATTGAAAGCTGCTTTATTAAAAGTGAACCTGAGTATTAAGCTGAAGAAACTTAAAGAGCATTGCTTAACTTAAAATGCTTTCTATGTCAATCACTGATATTATTATATTTGTATGCCAATTTGTGTCACTTCCCGCAATCACACACATCACTGTGATTCCAAAACTGTTAAATGCCAGCTTTCTATATTCTACTGCTGCTACTCTACTTCACTCTACTGCTCTATATTAATATTGACAATAACCTTAACTGACTCATGTTTTCATTTTAAGGAGCAAAAACTGAATAAAAAATGCTAAGCAATTTGACCAACTATAAAACTCCTTCCTAGTGCAATATTGTTACTATAATTCATAGACTTTTTCTTAGCAATTTTAATATATGTAGTGAGGAGAAAAGACTGGGGATAGTATAATGGAGATGGTAATTGATCATAACCAGAATGATATATGTACATATGATAAATTATACTTAGTAAAAAACATAAAAAGGTATAAAACAAAGTTTTATAAATAAATGACTATTGATAACAATGGTATTACTAAAATATGTCTATGTTGATGAAATCAACTCCAAACAAATTTATTTTGAATAATTATTAAATTTCATTTCATAATATAGTATTGTGCTACCATCTCATTTCCTTTTTTGTAACAAGAATAGGGTCCTTGTGTGGAAACTGGAATCAAGTCAGAGCTGATAAAAGAGAAAAAATAAACCAGTAGCCAAAATCAAACTAAATGGAGAGAAACTTGAAGCAATCCCACTGTAATCAGGGACTAGGTAGTACTGCCCACTCTCTCCCGACCTATTTAATATAGGCCTCAAAGTTCTATCCAGAGCAGTTATAGAACAATAGGAAGACAAGAAGGTTCAAACTGGAAAGGGAAAAGTCAATTCATTACTATTTGCAGGTGATATAATAGTACATTTATGTGATCCTAAAAATTCCACCAGAGAACTCCTACACTGATAATCAATTTCAGCAAAGTGGCTGCATATAAAATTAACTCAAATGAATCAGAAGATTTCCTCTACTCAAAGGATAAATGGGCTGAGAAAGAAATTAGGGAAACTACACCCTTCACAATGGTCACAAATAATATAAAATACCTTGGTATGACTGTAACCAAGCAAGTGAAAGATCTCTTTGACAAAACTTCAAGTCTCTGAAGAAAGAAATTGAAGAAGACCTCAGAAGATTGAAAGGTCTCCCATTCTCATGGATTGGCAGGAGTAATAAAGTAAAAATGGCCATCTTGCCAAAAGCAACCTACAGATTCAATGAAATTCCCATCAAAATTCAAACTCAATTCTTCATAGAGTTAGAAAGAGCAATTTGCAAATTCATTTGGAATAACAAAAAAAAAACAATGATAGCTAAAACTATTATCAACAATAAGAGAATTTCTGGGGAATCACTCTCCATGTCCTTATGCTGTACCACAGAGCAATAGTGATAAAAACTGTATGTTAATGGTATAGAGACAGGTAGGTAGATCAATAGAATAAAATTGAAGACTCTGAAATGAACCCAAAAACCTATGATCACTTGATCTTTGTCAAAGAATTTAAACCATCCAGTGGGGGGAAAACAGCATTTTCAACAAATGGTTCTGTTTCAAACGGCAGTCAGCATGTAGAAGAATGAGATATGATCCATTCTTATCTTCTTGTGCAATTGTCAAATCCAAATGAACGAAAAAGCTCCACATAAAACCAGATTCACTGAATCTAATGAGAGAGAAAGTGGGGAAGAGCCTCAAATACATGGGCCCAGAAAAATATCCTGAAGAGAATATCAATGGTTTATGCTCTAAGATTAACAATCAACAAAAGGGACCTCATAAAACTTAAAAGCTTTTGTAAGGCAAAGAAAATGTCCAT
The DNA here is from genome assembly GCF_021556685.1 of Rattus norvegicus. Classification (NCBI taxonomy): domain Eukaryota; kingdom Metazoa; phylum Chordata; class Mammalia; order Rodentia; family Muridae; genus Rattus; species Rattus norvegicus. The sequence goes on along the minus strand of NC_141547.1, from coordinate 53,430,882 downwards.
AGAACAAAATGGCAACCAACAGATTTTAAAAAGATCTTTACCAATCCTACATCCTATAGAGGGCTAATATCCAATCTATACAAAGAACTGAAGAAGTTAGACTCCAGAGAACCAAATAACCCTATTAAAAATGGAGTACAGAGCTAAACAAAAAATATCAACTAAGGAATATCTAATGGCCAAGAAGTACCTAAAGAAATTTTCAACATCCTTAGTCATTAGGAAAATGCAAATCCAAACAACCCTGAGATTCCACCCCATAGCAGTCAGAATGGCTAAGATCAAAAACTCAGGTGACAACAGATACTGACAAGGATCTGGAGAAAGGGGAACATTGTCATTGCTGGTGGGATTACAAGCTGGTACAACCACTCTGAAAATCAGTCTGGAGGTTCCTCAGAAAATTGGTCAAGACACTAATTAGGACTCAATTATACCATTTCTCAGCATACACCAAAAAGATGCTCCAACACATAACAAGGACACATGCTCCACTATGTTCACAGAAGCCTTATTTATAATAGCCAAAAGCTGGAAAGAACCGAGATGTTCCTCCACAGAGGAATAGATACAGAAAACATGGTCCATTTACAGAATGGAGTCCTATCTGGAATTAATAGGAATGGAGACTCTTGGTCCTGTGAAGGCTTGATGCCCCAATATAAGGGAATGCCAGGGCAGTGAGGCAGTAGTGGGTGGGTGTGGAAGAGCACCCTCACAGAAGCAAGGGGAGGGGAAATGGGATAGGAAGTTTGTGGTTTGTGGAGGGGAAACTGGGAAACAGGATGACATTCAAATCATAAATAATTAAATTACCAATGATGACTAAAAAAGGTATAAAAAGAAAGAAAAAGAGTGGAAAGTATGTATATTTTTTAAACAAATTGTTGTTAACATAGCCTAGATAAGCATGTTAGTTCATACACAAGGACAAAGGTAGTCTTTCACCCCAATCTCTTTTCATAAGAAATCATTTCCACGATGGATTTGGGAAACATAATTCAAGTTGACATATATTTTTTTCACAAGTAATACCAGAAGGCATATAGGTTATGGAATCATAGAAAAAACAAGGATCATCAGATACGATCTAAGATTTGAGAAGAATTGTGTCATCACTCTCTGATGCACAAACATCAGTTTAAAACTTACATATGTACTTTAGAGGAGACAAAACTAGTCTCTGAAACAATTGGTTCTAGAAGGGCAGAAACAAATTATTTTAATGTAAAATATTACATGCAAGTTATTTTAATATTTTAGGAGGTTCTCATGGCTCTGCATTCATTCATATCTCCTCTTTCCTGTGGAGAAATGTCTGAGTGCTTGGTAGATTTTTAGCTGAAATATTATTCAACATATATTAGGAAGCCCATTATTTAATTGTGAATTTAGTGAGGCTAAGTCCATATAAGACATTTATTAGTTCCCTAGACATAGTTGAACAAAGGCATTATTGTTGTCTATTAATTTTTGCTTTTACTTTGAACCTTCTTTTTTAAATTTTTGTCAGTTTTTTCTTCTGTATTATTTATATTACATTTCACATTACTTTATATCCTGTGAACAATGCGTGTTTTCATGGTATTAGTTTTAAAACATACTACTTATCTTAGTGTTTACAATCGAGAAAGATATTATATAATCAGGAAAGATTGAAGTTAGCCTAGAAAGAATTAAATAAAAATAATAGAACAGACAATATAAACCTATATCTCTTGGATCAATAGGTAAATTTTTCTCTAGCTTATGAATTGTGAAATTAAATATTAATTTCTCTACCATATTGTTTTCCTATCTTATTTTCTAGAAATAATAAATAGTAGCAACCTTTTATGGGAAGGGTAAAAAAATCTAAATCCTAGAGAATTCATCTTGTTAAGAAATGAAAGAAAACAGAATGACTCAGTATTTAATAGGCAAAATGACTGATAGTATTATATGTATTTAAGTTGTGTATATGGAGCAAAGTGAAGAGATTTAACACCTAAAGCATCAAAATATATTCTTATTTGCAGAATGAAAGAGCAACTTGTACAACAAATGACAACATCAAAAGAAATCATACAGGTTATGGAATCATATTGAAAATGCAATGATCAGCAATCACAATTTCAGATTTGTGAAGCAAGTATAGAGAAACCTCTTCATCTCCATGTTTAAAGGTGAATAATTCTTGTTACTCTTTATTTATTTTAAATATATTTAATGTATGTATAATTAACTAGTCAGTTCCTAGAGTGCTGCTGTAATAGTTCTATGAGAATGTAAATGTTGTTCCAGGACAAAACATATCTGTTAAATGAACTGGAATGATGGTATGTTACAAAAAGGGGAATTAAAAAAAAAATATATATATATATATATATATATATATATATATATATATATATATATATATATATATATATATAATACATTACTCCAGTGCACTGACTTCCGTGCTCAGTTTTCACCCAAATATTCACAAATTCACAATCTGGACTCCAAGGAAAGCAAAAATTTTAACTGGTCTTTAGGTAATAATCTATTAACTTAAAACTTCCTGTTTTTGTCTTATATTCTTCTTCTCATCTTCAATCAAATTGGATTACAGATCTTAACCTCAGCTTTACAGCAAAGTTCTTATTTCTTTTCCAAAGGATAATTTCTACTGAATCCCGCCCTTCCACATAGTGTATGCAGGAATGTGTACCAGGGATTAGTCTTTCATTTTCCTTGGTAGCACTGATAGAGCTAAAAATCCTATTTATTTAAGAGTTGTCATATGTTTGAGAATTTTAACACAGAATGATAATGAAATCATAAACTAGGGCACAAATTATGTGTAGAAAGAGGAGAGTAGAAGTATGTGTTGAATAAAAATTGCAGCAAATTAAACATAGTAAAAGAACATTGAAACGTATTTTTTCATGTCAAAATAAGGAAAAAACAAATTATTTTAAAATGGATACATAATAAAAATAAAATGAAATGTGAAATTGGTCAAAGTTGTTGCAACTATGAGAAAGTCATAAAAAAGAATCATGTCAGATTTACTTTCCTTATTGAATTCTTCTAGATTTTTTTACATTTTATACCTCTATATATACTGTTGCCTAATTCTTTGCTAAAATTAAAATATATAAAATTTTAAGTAAACAAGACACCAAAACACTTTCCAGTAATGGTTAACATCTATTTTGGAAATGTAGACATTGGGTTTAATAGAGTATTCACTATGAACAAAAGTAAAAATGAAAAGAAGAAAGGAAGGAAGGAAGGAAAGAAGGAAGAGAAAGATCCATGGAGACAGACATCAGTGTCTCATTGTGTAAGATATATGTTAATGTTATAAAAGTTTCATCCTGAGACTGTAGGACACATTGCCACTTCTGCATACCTCTGCTCACATCCACAGTCCAAGGGGAAACTGCACAGTGCCTCTGGACACAGGAATATAGGAACAGACAGCCACCAGTACCCGTGGTTCTGGTCTGTGCCCAGGACTGAACTGAACAGGCCAAACAGCTCCCTGCACCCAAATCCCATGGGAGAGAGAGCTGGACCCTCAGAAGTGTGGACACTCCTGAGAAATCAGAGGAGACTACTTTCTGACCTCAGTATAAATCCAAGAGAGAATCGCATAGTGCCAACTGTGCCCACTGGGTGCAAGGACCTAAGAGCAATCAGGGGCATTACTCTTTGATTCCCACCCCCTCCTAGAGCTGGAAGATAGTCTCCCTCCAGGAGCCCAGACACCTAAGAGCAGACATAAGACCCACTTTTCTGCTACCAAGTAACCGGCATGGTGGATTCAGGACACAAAGAGGCAGAAGTCCTCTGTGTCAGGGCACTTCTGGTTTCTGGCTCTGCCCATAAATGAAATGATACCATCCCACAGTTCCCTACACCCAAATCCTCTGGGAAAGAAAGCTTAACACCCAGGAGTGCAAACATCCTGAGACTGCAGGATAGACTGCCACTTCTGCATGTGTCTGCCCAGATCCCCGGGGCAAGGGGAAACTACACAGTGCCTCTGGTCAAGGAATATAGGAACAGACAGGTGCCATCAGTGCCATTCTGGTCTGCACCCAGGACTGAACTGAACTGGTCAAACAGCTCCCTTTACCCAAATACTGTGGGGAAGAGAGCTGGATCCTCAGAAGTGTGGACACTCCTGAGAAGTCAGAGGAGACTACACTCTGCCCAGAGTCTAGTCACAACAGGGAATTGACTAGTGCCAACTGTGCCCCCTGGGTGCAAGGACCTAGGAGCAATCAGGGGCAAGACCCTTTGATTCAAGCCAGCACCCAGAGATGAAACGTATTCTCCAGGAGTGCCAACATACCTGAAATCAGAGCATCTGTTCACAAAAAAAAAAAAAAAAAAAAAAAAAAGGCTGAAAGAAAACAGGAAAACAGCTCTAACACAGAGGACTTCTGCCTCTTTGTGTCCTGAATCCACCAAGCAGGTTACTTGGTAGCAGAAGGAGTGCTGACACAGAGGCCTACAGTAAGTTCAAGTCACTCTCAGAAACATCAAGACAAGTAAACACCAGAGGTAGTCCAATGGTTAAGGCAAGTAAAGGAACATAAACAACAGAAACCAAGACTACTTTGCATCATCAGAGCCTGGTTCTCCCACCAAAGAAAATCCTGGATATTTAAACACACCAGAAAAGCAAGATGTAGATTTAAAATCAGACTTTTGATAATGAAGGAGGACTTTAAGAAAGACATAAAGAACTCCCTTAATGAAGGAATGGCTAAAATCAAAAACTCCGGTGACAGCAGATGCTGGCAAGGATGTGGACAAAGAGGAACACTCCTCCACTGTTGGTAAGATTGCAGACTGGTACAACCATTCTGGAAATCAATCAGTAGGTTCATCAGAAAATTGGACATTGCACTACCTGAGGACCCAGCTATACCTCTCTCGGGCATATACCTAAAAGATTTTCCAATATATAACGAAGACACATTCTCCACTATGTTCATAGGATCCTTATTTATAATAGCCAAAAGCTGGAAAGAACCCAGAGTTCCTTCAACAGAGGAATGAATAAAGAAAACGTGGTACATCTACACAATGGAATATTACTCAGCTATCAAAAACAATGACTTTATGAAATTCATAGGCAAATGGATGGAACTGGAAAATAGCATCCTGGGTGTGGTAACCCAATCACAGAAAAACAAACATGGTATGCACTCATTGATAAGTGGCTATTAGTCCAAATGCTTGAATTACCCTAGATGCACAGAACACATGAAACTCAAGAAGGATGACCAAAATCCGAATGTTTCACTCCTTCTTTAAAAAAGGAACAAGAGTATCCTTGGGAGGGAATAGGGAGGCGAAGTTTAGAACAGAGGCTGAAGAAACACCCATTCAGAGCCTGCCCCACATGTGGCACAATACAGCCACCAAACTAGATAAGATGGATGAAGCAAAGAAGTGCAGGCCAACAGGAACTGGATGTAGATCTCTCCTGAGAGACAAAGCCAGAATATGGCAAATACATAGGCGAATGCCAGCAGCAAACCACTGAACTGAGAACCGAACGCCCGTTGAAGGAATAAGAGAAAGGACTGAAAGAGCTTGAAGGGGCTTGAGACTCCATATGAACAGCAATGCTAACCAACTAGAGCTTCTAGGAACTAACCACTACCTACAGACTGTACATGGACTGACCCTGGGCTCCAACTGCATAGGTAGCAATGAATAGCCTAGTAAGGGCACCAGTGGAAGGGGAAGCCCTTGGTCCTGCCAAGACTGAACGCCTAGTGAACAGGATTGTTGGGGGGGAGGGTTGTATTGGGGGAGGATGTGGCGGGGAACACCCATATAGAAAGGGAGGGGGAGAGGTTAGGGGGATGTTGGCCTGGAAACCGGAAAAGGGAACAACAATTGAAATGTAATTAAGAAATACCCAATTTATTACAGATGGAGAAAAAATAAAAAAAAATAAGAAAGAAAGAAAGAAATGCTGGAAAACCCAAGTAAGCAAGTGGAAGCCCCTAGAGAGGAAAGACAAAAATCCCTGAAAGAATGATAGGAAAATACAAACAAACAGGTGAACGAATTGAAAATGGAAATCGAAACAATAAAGAAAGCACAAAGGGAGACAACCCTGGATATAGAAAATCTAAGGAAGAGTCAAGGAGCCTTAGATACAAGCATTACCAGCAGAATATAAGAGACAGAAGAGAGAATCTCAGGGGCAGAAGATGCCATAGAAAGCAGCAATACAACTGTCAACAATAATGTAAAATGCCAAAAGCTCCTAGTCCAAAACATACAGGATATTCAGGACACAATAAGATGATCAAACCTAAGGATCATAGGTAAAGAAGAATGTGAAGACTCCCGACTTAAAGGGCCTGTAAATATATTAAACAAAGTTATAGAAGAAATCTTCCCTAACCTAAAGAAAGAGACGCCCATAAACATACAAGAGCTCCAAATAGATTGGACCAGAAGAGAAATTCCTCCTGTCACATAATAGTTAAAACACGACATGCACCAAACAAAGAAAGAATATTAAAAGCAGTAAGGGGAAAATGTCAGGTGATATGTAAAGGCAGACCTATCAGAATTACACCAGACTTCTCAGCAGAGACTATGAAAGCCAGAAAATTCTGGACAGATATCATACAGACCCTAAGAGAATGCAAATGCCAGACAAAGTTACAATAGCAAAACTCTCAATTAACATAGATGGAGAAACAAAGATATTCCATAACAAAACCAAATTTACACAATATATGCCTTCTAATCTAGCGCAACAAAGGATAACAGATGGAAAACTCCTATACCAGGAGAGAAACTATACCATAAAGAAACAAGAATATAATTTTCTTGAAATGAAACCAAAAGAGAGACATACAAGCATAATTCCACCTCTAACAATGAAAATAATAGGAAGCAATAATCACTATACCTTAATATGTCTCAACCTCAATGTACTAAATTCCCCAATATAAAGACATAGACTAACAGACTGTATAAATAAAGAAGACTCAGCATTTTGCTGCATGCAGGAAACACACCTCAGAGAAAAAGACAGACACTACCTCAGAATAAATGGCTCAAAATCAAATGTAAAAGCAAATGGCCCTAAGAAAAAAGCTGGGGTTGCCCTTCTAATATCAAATAATATTGAGTTTCAAACAAAAGTCATTAAAAAAGTTAAGGAATGACACTTCATATTCATCCAAGGAAAAATCCACAAGATGAACTATGAATCCTAACTGTCTATGCTTCAAAAGTTAGGATACCTATATTCATAAAAGGCACCTTACTAGAGCTCAAAGCACACATTGTACCTCACACAATAATAATAGGAGATTTCAACACCCCACTCACATCAATGTACAGATCATGGAAACAGAAATTAAACAGAGACATAGAAAAACTAACAGAAGTTATGAACCAAATGGATTTAACCGATATTTATAGAACATTTCATCCTAAATCATAGGATATACCTACTTCTCAGTATCTCATGGTACTTTCTCCAAAACTGACCAAATAAGCTGTCACAAAACAGGCCTCAACAGATACAGGAACTTAGAAATAATCTCATACTTCCTGTGAGATCACCAAGGACTAAGACTGGTCTTGGATAACAACAATAATGACAGAAAGTCCACATATACATGGAAGTTGAACAATGCTCTACTCAATGAAAACTTGGTCAAGGAAGAAATAAAGAAATAAATTAATGAATTCTTGGAATTTAATAAAAATGAAGATACAACATTCTCAAAATTATGGGACACAATGAAAGTGGTGCTAAGAGGAAAACTCATAGCTCTGAGTGACTGCAAAAAAAAAAAAAAAAAAAAGGAGCGAGCATATGTCAGCAACTTGACAGCATATCTACAAGCTCTAGAACAAAAAGAAACAAATAAACCCAAGAGGGTAGAAGACAGGAAATAATCAAACTCAGGCCTGAAATCAACCAAGTAGAAATGAAAAGCTCTATACAAAGAATGAACAAAACCAGGAACTTTTTTCTTTGGGAAAATCACCAAGATAGAAAAACGTTTATCCTCACTAATCAGAGGTCAGAGAGTGTATCCAAATTAACAAAATCAGAAATGAAAAGGGAGACATAATAACAGAATCTGAAGAAATTTAAAAAATCATGAGATCCTACTACAAAAGACTGTATTCAGAAAAACTGGAACATGAGGAGGAAATGGACAATTTTCTAGACAGATACTATGTACCAAAGTTATATTCAGAACAACTAAACCAAATAAAATATCCTGTAACTTTTGAAGAAATAGAAGCAGTTATTAAGAGACTCCCAACTAAAAAGAGCTGAGGGCTAGATGGTTTTAATGCAGAATTCTATCACACTTTTAGAGAACTGTCCAATACTGTCCAAATTATTCCACAAAATAGAAACAGACGTGGCATTACCAAATTCCTTCTTTGAAGCCACAATTACACTTATACTGAAACCACACATAGAACCAACAAAGAAAGAGGACTTCATACGAATTTTCCTTATGAATATTGACATAAAAATACTCAATAAAATACTTGCAAACCGAAGAAGCCTACAGAACTCCAAATAGATTGGACCAAAAAAGAAAATCCTCCCATCATATAGTAGTCAAAACACCAAATGCACAAAACAAAGAAAGAATATTAAAAGCAGTAAGAGAAAAAGGTCAAGTAACATATAAAGGCAGACCTATCAGAATAACATCAGATTTCTCACCAGAGACTAAGAAAGCCAGAAGATCCTGGGCAGATGTCATACAGACCCTAAGAGAAAACAAATACCACCCCAGGTTACTGTATACAGCAAAATTCTGAACTAACGTAGATTGAGAAACAAAGATATTCCATGACAAAATCAAATTTATACAATATCTTTCTACAAATCCAGCACTACAAAGGATAATAAATGGTAAAGCCCAACATGAGGAGGCAAGGTACACCCTAGAAAAAGCAAGAAACTAATCACCTTGGCAACAAAACAAAGAGAAGAAAAACACACAAACATAATCTCATATCCAAATATGAATATAACTGGAAGCATTAATCACTATTCCTTAATATTTCTTAACATCAATGGTCTCAACTCCCCAATAGAAAGACATAGATTAACAAACTGGATATGCAATGAGGACCCTGCATTCTGCTGCTTACAGGAAAAACACCTCAGAAACAAAGACAGACACTACTTCAGAGTGAAAGGCTGGAAAACAACTTTCCAAGCAAATGGTCTGAAGAAGCAAGCTGGAGTAGCTATTCCAATATCAAACAAAATTGATTTTCAACTAAAAGTCATCAAAGAAGATAAGGAAGGACTCTTCATATTCATGAAAGTGAAAATTCACCAAGATGAACTCTCAATCCTAAATATCTATGCTCCAAATAGAAGGGCACCTACATACATAAAACAAACTTTACTAAAGCTCAAAACACACATTGCACCTCACACAATAATAGTAGGAGATTTCAACACCCCCTATCATCAATGGACAGATCATGGAAACAGATATTAAACAGAGACATAAACAGACTAAGAGAACCTTGAATCGAATGGACTTAACAGATATTTGTAGAACATTCTGTCCTAAAACAAAAGGATATACCATCTTCTCACCACCTCATGGTACTTTCTCCAAAATTAACCATATAATTGGTCATAAAACAGGCCTCAACAGATACAGAAAGATAGAAATAATCCCCTGCGTCCTATCAGACCACCACAGGCTAAAGCTGGTCTTCAATAACAATAAGGGATGAAAGCCCACATATACATGGAAATTGAACAATGCTCTACTCAATGATAACCTGGTCAAGGAAGAAATACAGAAAGAAATTAAAGACTTCTTAGAATTCAATGAAAATGAAGGTACAACATACCCAAACTTATGGGACACAATGAAAGCTTTACTAAAAGGAAAACTCATAGCTCTGAGGGCCTGCAGAAAGAAACAGGAGAGAACATATATCAGCAACTTGTCAGCACACCTAAAAGCTCTGGAACAAAAAGAAGCAAATATACCCAGGAGGAAGAGAAAGTAGGAAATAATGGAACACAGAGCTGAAATCAACCAAGTAGAAATAAAAAGGACGATACAAAGAATCAACAGAACCAAAAGTTGGTTCTTTGAGAAAATCAACAAGATAGATAAACCCATAGCCAGACCAATGAGAAGACACAGAGAGTCTGTCCAAATTAACAAAGTCAGAAAAGGAAAAGGGAGACATAACTACAGAATCAGAGGAAATTCAAAAAAAAATCATCAGATCCTACTTCAAAAAGCTACATTCAACAAAACTTGAAAATCTGCAAGAAATGGACAATATCCTAGACAGATACCAGGTACCAAAGTTAAGTCAGGAACAGATAAACCATTTAAACAACTCCATAACTCCTAAGGAAATAGATGCAGTCATTAAAGGTCTCCCAACCAAAAAGAGCCCAGGTCCAGATGAATTCAGTGCAGAATTCTATCAGACCTTTATAGAAGACTTTATACCAATACTATCCAAGCTATTCCACAAAATTGAAACAGATGGAGTGCTACTGAATTCCTTCTATGAAGCCACAATTACTCTTATACCTAAACCACACAAAGACACAACAGAGAAAGAGAACTTCAGTTTCCCTTAAGGATATTGAGGCAAAAATACTCAACAAAATTCTGGCAAACCGAATCCAAGAGCACATCAAAACAGTCATCTACCATGATCAAGTAGGCTTCATCTCAGGCATGCAGGGATGGTTTAATATAGGGAAAACCATCAACCTGATCCATTATATAAACAAACTGAAAGAATAAAACCACATGATCATCTCATTAGATTATGAGAAAGCATTTGAAAAATTCAACACCCCTTCATGATAAAAGTCCTGGAAAGAATAGGAATTTAAGGCCCATACTTAAACATAGTAAAAGCCATATACAGCAAACCAGTAGCTAACATTAAACTAAATGGAGAGAAACTTGAAGCAATCCCACGAAACTCAGGGACTAGACAAGGCTGCCCACTCTCTCCCTACTTATGCAATATAGTTAGTGAAGTTCTAGCCAGAGCAATCAAACAACAAAAGAGATCAAAGGGATACAGATTGTAAAAGAAGTTAAAATATCACTATTTGCAGATGACATGATAATTTATGTAAATGATGCCAAAAGTTCCACCAGAGAACTACTAAACCTGATAAACACCTTCAGCAAAGTGGCTGGGTATAAAATTAACTCAAATAAATCAGTAGCCTTCCTCTACACAAAAGAGAAACAAGCTGAGAAACAAATTAGGGAAATGACACCAGGCCTAATAGTCCCAAATAATATAAAATACCTCGGTGTGACTTTAACCATGCAAGTAAAAGATCTGTACGATAAGAACTTCAAGACACTGAAGAAAGAAATTGAAGAAGACCTCAGAAGATGGAAAGATCTCCCATGCTCATGGATTGTCAGGATTAATTTAGTAAAAATGGCTATTTTACCAAAAGCGATCTACAGATTCAATACAATACCCATCAAAATACCAATCCAATTCTTCAGAGAGTTAGACAGTAAATTGCAAATTCATTTGGAATAACAAAAAAACCCAGGCAAGCTAAAACTATCCTCAACAATACATGGACTTCTGGAGGGATTACTATCCCTGAACTCAAGCCCTATTACAGAGCAATAGTGATACAATCTGCTTGGTATTGGTACAGAGACAGACAGATAGACCAGGGGAATAGATCCAAAGACACAGAAATGAACCCACACACCTATGGGCACTTGATTTTTGACTAAGGGTCCAAAACCATCCAACGGAAAAAAGATAACATTTTCAGCAAATGGTGCTCGTTCAACTGGAGGTCAGCATGTAGAAGAATGCAGATAGATCCATACGTATCACCGTGTACAAAGCTTAAATCCAAGTGGATCAAGGACCTCCACATCAAACCAGATACACTCAAACTAATATAGAAAAAGTGGGGAAGTATCTTGAACACATGGGCACTGGGGAAAATTTCCTGAACAAAACACCAATGGCTTATGCTCTAAGATCCAGAATCGACAAATGGGATCTCATAAAAGTTCAAAGCTTCTGTAAGGCAAAGGATACTTTTTTTAGGACAAAACGGCAACCAACAGATTGGGAAAAGATCTTTACCAATCCTCCAACAGATATAGGGCTTATATCCAAAATGTACAAAGAACTCAAGAAGTTAGACAGCAGGGAGACAAATAACCCTATTAAAAATGGGGTTTAGAGCTAAAGAAAGAATTCTTAGGTGAGGAATGCTGAATTGGTGAGAAACACCTCAAGAAATGTTCAACATCTTTAATCATAAGGGAATTGCAAATCAAAACAGCCCTGAGATTTCACCTGACAACAGTGAGAATGGCTAAGATCAAAAACTCAGTTTACAGCAAATTATGGGGAGGATGTGGAGAAAGAGGAACACTCCTCCATTTTTGGTGGGATTGCAGACTGCCTCAACCATTCTGGAAATCAGTCTGGAGTTTCCTCTGAAAATTGGACATTGAACTATGTGAAGACCCAGCTATACCTCTCTTGGGTATATACCTAAAAGTTGTCCAAACATATAACAAAGACACATGCTCCACTATGTTCATAGCATCCTTATTTATAATAGATGAAGCTGGAAAGAACCCAGATCCCCTTCAACAGAGGAATGGATACAGAAAATGTGGTACATCTACATGAAGGGATATTACTCAGCTATCAAAAATAATGACTTTATGAAATTCATAGGCAAATGGATGGAACTGAAAAATATCATCCTGAGTGAGGTAACCCTATCACAGAAAAACACACATGGTATGCACTCATTTAATAGTGGCTATTAGCCCAAATGCTTGAATTACTCTTTATGCACAGAACACATTAAACTCAAGAATGATGATCAAAATGCGAACGCTTCAATCCTCCTTTAAAGGGGGAACAAGAATACTTCTGGGAGGGAATAGGGAGGCAAAGTTTAGAACATTGGCAGAAGGAACTCCCATTCAGAGCCTGCCCCACATGTGGCCCATACAGCCACCCAATTAGATAAGATGGATGAAGCAAAGAAGTGCATGCCGACAGGAACCGGATGTACATCTCTCCTGAGAGACACAGCCAGAATTCAGCAAATATACAGCCGAATGCCAGCAGCAAATCACTGAACTGAGAATGGGACCCCGGTTGAAGGAATCTTAGAAAGGACTGAAAGAGCCTGAGGGGACTTGAGACCACATATGAACAACAATGCCAAGCAACCAGAGCTTCCAGGACTAAACCACTATCCTAACACTATACATGGACTGACCCTGGGCTCCCAACTCATAGGTAGCAATGAATAGCCTAGTAAAAGCACTAATGGAGGGAGAAGTCCTTGGTCCTGCCAAGACTGAACCCCCAGTGAAGGTGATTGTTAGGGGGGGAGGGTGGTAATTGGGGGATGATGGGGAGGTGAACACCCAAAAAGAAGGGGAGGGGGAGGTGTTAGGAGGATGTTGGCTGTGAAACCAGGAAGGGGAATAACAATCAAATTGTAAATAAGAAATACTCAAGTTAGTAAAGATGGAAAAAAAAAAAGAACAACAATGCCAACAAACCAGAGCTTCCAGGGACTAAACCACTACCAAAAGCCTATACATGGATTGACCCAGGACTCCAACTGCATAGGTAGCAGAGAATAGCCTTGTTGTGGCACCAGTGGAAGGGAAAGCCTTTGGTCTTGCCATTTTGGACCTGCAGTGCAGGAGAATTTTGGGGGGAGGGCAGTAAGGGGGATTGATAGGGGGGAATACCTGTATGGGGTTTGGGTAGAGGATGGGGGATTATGGACAGGGAATGAGAAAGGGAATAAAATTTGAAATGTAAGTAAGGAAATATATCTAATAAAATTTTTAAAAAAAGCTTATTTCTTCATTCTGCATGCAATGGTTATTATTAGGTGAATTTTTAACAAAGCATTTGCCTGGCTCTCTACTGCCTTCTTTCAGAGAAAGACATGATAATAACTAGGTATTGAGTGAGTATACCTTCTGTTTCTGTATTAAGATCTTCATTCAGGTTGCAGGCAATTTATTAGTTGTAGCATCAGAGAAGTAAAAATACAATAATAAAAATACATTGTTCTTGGCTATCCTCTTACCTTAAGACTTTTGGGATTCTCTTGGGAAAAGCCCACATAGTAGTAGCATTCAAGTTTTGGTCTTTGATTAAGCAACTAGCACTGTAAGTACAGAATCCTTTATTAGTCTCTGTTAACTCGAATGTGTTCTGCAAATTATTGCTGCCTACTTAAGTTAAAGTCTCTCTGGACCTGCAGAAAAAAAGTAGCTGAATGATGCCCTGGAATATTCCCTTTAACTAGAGTCTCTCAAACATTAAGGCACATAAGAATCAATTGTGAATCTTCTTTAAAATGCAAATTGGTGGATTGCACAGCTCACTCTCCAGAGATTCTGATTTGCTCATTCAGTAATAGAGCTGATACTAAGAAATCAATCAACCTCTGTGTCCCCCCTCATTCTCATGAATTGAAAATAATCATTTGAGTAAAAAGAAAGAAAAAGTAATTGAGAAAGTACTGTGGACCTCTGCTGTGTGTTAATAATCACCTTAGAAGCTGTATTTTATGTGGCCAATACTTATCTGCATTGGACATAAGAAAAATTTCATCAAATCTTTTAGCAGATACTTTCACTGGTTTGTAGTTAAAACTGGAAATGAATTATCCACTGTGAAATAATTCACCATGTGCCCTTACAATGTCTGAAAGAAATCGCAAGAAAGAGGCTTAAAGATCATTTTCCTTTTGGTCAGTTTTTTCCTAGGTAACCTTCATGCATCAATGTCTCATTTTGAATATTTCTGCTGAAATTAAGTACAGAATTTCTTAGGACGAGTATAATATATAATACTTACACATAAATTTACTTTATATTGATAAATTCTTTAAGTAAATCTGTTAAAAATGCTAATTTGCCTGCTTATCAATGTACTTTGAATAATTTCAATAATCTCATCACATGTTATATTCCTCACCCTAAGAATCTAGCAATTTTAAATATGATTACAGTATTTTGATTATATGTAATAGGATATTATGTTTAAAAATTAAAAGTGATTTAATAAAAATAAATTTATATGGGGCAAAATGGGAGGCTGAAAATTACTTCTTTTCACATAGATGAGACCTTTTCTTTAATTAAAACTTTAAAGTGCAACAACAAACTGGAAAATAAGTAGTTTCATTAATTAATACTAGAACATACTAATGCAGAGTATTTCAGATAATTTTACCAGCTAATTAATGTGCTAATTAGTAACATTTCAGCAGGAAATTATGATCTCATTTCTGTCGTTGTTTAGCAGTTGTCTAAATAGTGAATTCTAATAGAATTATCCACAAAGCAATGCACAGCTGCCAGGAAGTTCTTTTTTGTAATATTTTTGTGATCATGCAGCTAGATTCTTAATAATTTGTTCATGATGAGTTTAAAATATCTTATACTGTATAATGTTAAATAAAATATATCATTCAAACTAACCTTCTTCAAATATTTTTACTTGTCTAAAGAATTATTAGAAAAAAATAGGAAAAATTTTGTCCTGGTAGCCACTTGCTATGCCATCTACCTTAAAAACCCAGTGTAGGATTCAGGCCAGGCTAAGCAAGTCAGTGAAATTCTCCCTCAACGTAAAATATGAATAAGGTATTGATGACATCACTCAGTTGTAGTTCACTTTTCTACTTTTCCTGTGGATTCCACACATACTATTAAAGAAATAAATTCCTGTTTAAAACATTTGGTCATTTGATGTGTGTGTCTGTGTGTGTGTGTTTGTGTGTGTGTGTGTGTGTTTGTGTGTGTGTGTGTGTGTTTGTGTGTGTGTGTGTATTTTTGTGTGTTCCTGTGTATGCATTTAATGGTACAGGGATTTGAAACTAGGCAGAGATTTAAGTTTGCTGCTAGCTAGTTTTCTTGTTCCTACATAGGGCAATACTCTCTTCTCAGGAAGAAAAGGAACCAGCAGTCTTAGGCAGCTATAAATCCTCAAACCTACAAAAACTAGCCTGGCAAAAATATTCTCACTTGCATAATAATGGCACCTATGTTCTGGGAATAACCAATCACTTTCAGTAATGATTTTATGCTGTTATAAGAGACTGAACTCATTCCTGGTACTCTTAACTAAATCAAGAACCTGTTGCTGATTAGGAAATAGGCCCTAGGAGACAGTACATTGTGATTATTCTGCCCTATAAACATCATATTTGTGATGGCTATTTCTGTATTTGGCTAAATCTGGAATGAATTTCAATCCTGAAATGTAGGGCTCACCTCTTGAAGCTGGAAGACACAGGTCTCTGACCTTGATCTTAACATGGAGATTTTGCAGTATAGCTGCAAAAAAGCTTAGGCACAAGCAATGCAATATAAGTCTGTAATCCTAGGGGACTGAGCCAAGTGGATCTCTGAGTTCAAGGTCAGCCATCAACATAGTAAGTTCCAGATCCAGGCATGGTAATACACACATTTAATCCTAGCCACACTGTACTGGACACCTACATGAGGACATTGTAAGTAGGAAGATTCACTCTTCTTTGACTGCTTGCACATACTTGCCAGCACATCAACTAGAACCTACCTCTTCAAAATTCAAGCTTAGGTAGGAGACCAGATGAAATAATTAACCTTGTGGACTGAGCAGGTAGTAGTAGTCTTTTGGACTTTCCGTTAACAGCTGCCTATTGTTGGGTTAGTTGGACTACAGACTGTAAGTCATTTAAATATATTTCATATATTATATATATATATATGTATATTCCAAAAATTCTTAAAGAACACTAACTTAATATTAAATTAAATTGCATCTTAAATACTTATATCTATACCAATAGTTTAGTGCAGCTCTCCACCATCTTAACAGCTTCATTTTTAGTGGATGGCTACATTAAAGAGACTCACAATTGCTCAGAAAGCATAGAAAAGGAGACCATAAAATGGTCATTTTTAAATGGAACATCTGTATCCCTCTCTGGAAAGATACACATGTTATGAAGTAAAAAGTGCTATAATTAATTTAAGAGCCAGAAGTCATAGAAGACAGTTTCAAGATCACATTGTCTGGCTGTAGTAGGAATAATGCACATAAGAGCTTGCTGTAGCTGAGACTGCATGCACAAAATATACACAAGATCAAAGCAGCCAAAATACCAGCATGACCAGCTGAGGGGCTCACAAGGTCACATATGTGGTCAGGAGCTGTTAGCAAGTTTTGGTTTCCATAGAAGAAACACTAATTTTTCTTCTGATGTCATCCTTTGTTGGCTAAATTCCAGTAGATAGACCTATGACTATTTTCTCATTGCAGGATTCATTGAAGTCTATGAGTCTAAAAAGAACACATGAAGTATGGAGGGGGAAATGGAAGTGTTATGTTCAGGAATGATAGGAACGGTAGTTACTGGCCTGAGTATCTTCAAAAGATATCACAACATGCAGGAAATACTCAAACAATACAAAAAAAACAAATAAGTCTATAGATATGGCTTACACTAAATTTTCCTTAGTGTATATTTAACTTTATTATGATATAAATGGGGAACAAAATTATATCTGTATAAGATACTATATATTTCTTACAGTCTTCATTCCATTTATCAATTTATTTTGTCAATGAGAACACGTGACTACATGGAACAGATTTGGAGGTCAGAGTCCAATCTGGATGCGGCATTTCTCTCCATTACCATGTGAGGCTCAGATATTGAGTGAAGGTCTTTAGGAGTCATAGCAAGTACTTTACTCACTGACAATAACAGCAGCCTATAAACAATGATTTGACAAACATATATATATATATATATATATATGTATGTATGTATAGCACAACCCAGCTAATGAGCAGTATCTGCCACCACACATAGTTAACCTGTTTGTTTATTTACAGTGAAAGAAAATATTGACATATTTCAAATATTTAAGAGCTCATCACCTATTGTATTCATGCTGTGTTCCTGTATATGAAAATCCTTGTAACAAGGGCTGTACAAGGATCCTGTCAGGAACAAATTCATTAAATGTTATAACTGAAATTTCCAGTCAGGTTTCTGCATAGTTCCTGAACTCAGCACTGGCAGAGAGATTTTAAATGCTAGACATTGAAGTAGAGATGCAACCAACAACAACAATGCCTTCTATTCCTTGGGACTGCTTTTCCTGCCCTCTGATGTATGATCATTTACTTTTCTCTCAAAAGCTGGCCTCACTAGCTTCTGCCTTCAGAAGTGATCACCATGTCTTGGCTCTATCCGCTGGAAGACTTTACTTCCTCATAACATTCAGGACCTACTTTCTCCTACCCAAAAAGATAGTGATTTGTTAAATTTTGTATATTATTTTACTCTAAGGCTGGTCCAAATCAAGGCATAAGAAAAGTATCTGCCACTTCATCATAGAAGTAACTGAGTGATACTTGGATTACAGAGATTTCTTTACCTAATCTATGATTTCATTAGGCTTAAATGAACTGGCAGAGTATCTGGACTTCCTAATTGAAAGGATAAAGAATATGAAAGATTAAAATGGCATTCTCTATTTTCCTTAGAAAGATAATTGTTTGCTAAGCAAATTAATAATGTAAAGGTTTTTCACAGCTAAATACAATACTTTCTTACTTGATCATTAAAGCAGTTTGCCTCTGCTAGGCATTATTTAGGTAACCTACTTTAATCATAGCATGAAGTAATAAAAGAGATTTAAAAAATATGGCCTATTATTCCATCATTATTTTTTGGCTCACAATGAGCTTTGCTAGAATTATGAAAAATAAATTAAACTTTAAAAATTGCTTTAGTTTTAACAAGGTAGTGTTTCTTTTTGAAGCAATTCTTTTAAAACTTAATTCAAAAGAAAATTGCAAATTCTATGTTTTATTGAGTACTTGATCAAAATTTGAATATATTTACATGGATATTGCCAGTGGTTAGACAAAATATGATTTCTAAGTGCATGGTCCACTATATAATTAAGAATTTAATATACTTTTATCTTAGTAGATAACATAAACAAATTTTATTCTGGACTCTCTTGTATTTTCTTTAATTTTTTTTCAGGCTGTAATAGATACCAATAGGCAAAAGTTGTGCATAAAATATAAGATTATGTTTTAGTACACAGTAGTATGTTTCTGCTATTATATTTTTCAATTCTGTAATAATCTCCCCAGAAGAAAGAGGCCATCTACCATCTTCCAAAGCCTACTTAGTATGTATTTATAGGAAAATAGAGGGCCACAAGGATACCTGCCCCAGGATTACTGAAGTCAGGCCTATAGTTTACCAGTGAAGATATCTCAGTGCTAAAGGAGATGATTCCAAACCAGATGTTATACTACAGAGATTCTGTCAGTAGTACAGTTCTCTTCTGCTTCCTGATGGAAACATGCAAACTTGTCGAAGTAATACTACAGATCTTACAGGATAAGACCAAGCAGACAAAATTTTATGAATGACAGCACTAAAGATTTATTGGTTCAGTGTACTCAAATATGAGAACTTGATTATAGAGCAGGCTTATTGAACCATGTTATTAAAATACCAAATCTTGGTCTCAGATTCCATTTTACAGAATCTGACCTAAGGTTGAATTCAAGTTAACAGGCCATTACCTAGTCCCAGTTTCCAGGTTACCCCCAACAGAACCTGAGTCTCTTACCAGTTTTCAGGTTGTTCCCCAATAAATCTGTACCTCTAGGTTAACAATCCTGCCCCTGACACTTCACTTCCTAACAACCACTGATCAAGATGAAAGCAGAAGTTAAGTTTATGGTTTGGTTCCCAGCACTACCCAATAATGTTAAAGGTCACAATAACTCTCCAATTAGATGCTTGCCAGGCTAGAAACACTCACCCTTTGCTTGCTATTTCTAATGTCCTTGTTCTAATGAAAGTTCAGGGCTGCTGCAATGAGTTACCCCAGGCTCAAGCTTGTGAAGACTCTAGTACAAATTCATAGGAATTGGCTCCTGATTGGTCTTTTGGGGTTTATGAATGCTTCCTGGTACTACATACCCTAGGAGCACTGCCTGATAAATATCGAATACAGAGATGCTTAAGTTCTGTCCAAGACCACATATTTACTGCTTACATCTTGTATGTCTTCACGTAACTTTATGGATTTTTATGATTATGATCTGGAATTTGGTCTAGTCATAGTCTAGAAAGCACAAGCTGGTAAACATTCCTCATTAACAGGTCATTCCTCAATGGAGCAAAACCCACCCGCAAGACTTTCAACTCCAAATTAATCCTGTCTAAAAGAAATGCATGTATAGGGGATGGAACAGAGACTGAGGGAATGGCCAAACAATAACCCACCTAACGACATTCATCCCATGGGCAACACCAATACTTGGCACTATTAATGACACTCTGGTAAGCTTGCAGACAGGAGTCCACTATGGCCATCTTCTAAGAGGCTCCATTCAGCAGCTGACTCAGACACTTGCAGACACTCACAGCCAAACTCGCAGATGGTGCTTGAAGACTCTTATGCAAGAATAAGAAGAAGGGTTGTGGCCCCTGAGGGATAGGAGTTCCACAAGAAGACAAGCAGAGTCAACTAACCTGGACTCTTGTGCCTCTCAGAAACTGAACCGTCAACCAATGAACATACATAGACTAGACTTATGCCTCCCTGCACATCTAGCAGATGCGTTGTTCGTTCTTCATGTCGGTTCCAAACAATTGGTGCAGGGCCATCCCAAAAGCTGTTGCTTTCAGTCAGGATATGTTCTTCTACCTGAACTGCCTTGTCTGGCCTCATTGGGAGAGGATGTGCCAGGGTGGGGGGATATGCAGTGGGGCCTCATGAGGAAGAGGAAGAAAGAGGAGGGGAATGGGGAAGAATTCTGGGAGGGGATGACTGGAAGTGGGCTACCAGAGGGCTGTAAAGTGAATAAAACAACAACAACAACAATAGGAATAATAATTAATAATATGCAAACAAAAAAAAAAAACAAAAAATAAGATCATCCCAAGATCTGGCAAAAGACTGAAATGTTTCCTGAAGAATCTCTAGGCATATTGACTCTCAGACTACTCACTTCAGTTTTTTATCAGTTTCTACTCTCTGCTGTTTATTTTTCTCTATGGAATATTATAGTTTCACATTATCTACATATTGTTTTTAATTTGACAGTTTTAGCGATTTGCTGCCCTCCTACATTCTTTGCACATTATGTATTCTTGGCCTCTTGTTAAATCCTATATTATTTTTTTTTTCATTTTGTACTTTTAAGTTCTTTGGAGATCCTTATGTGAAAGATATGGGCAACTTCTTTGGTGCCCAAATATGTGTTTGTGGAGTAGCATCTGGTAAAACCCCACTGCTTGGTATGGGCATTGAAAAACCTAAGGAAGGAATCAAAACTGTGGATATGATCCTACTAATTTGAAAGTGGTGTGTGTGTAGGACAGTCTGTAGTAAAGTTTAAGAATAATAGATATTTAACAATATCTCTTAGCAAACCAATAAAAGCCTATGAATGAAAGTTTCTATTAACAAAACAGATAGATTCCAATTTGATAGACAATCAATCCATGAAACACACACTCACTTGCAAAGTCAGAAATGGAGGAGAAAATTAAGCTGCTTCATTTTCTCCATAGGCAGTAGGTTCCTACTAACAGGGAGCCTGCTTCTTTCTTCCATTCAGAATTATTATACATTCTCAAAGGTACATTCTCACTTAGAAAGATGAAATTTGGTTCTACTACATCCTGATTATAACTGTATAGAATACTCCATTCTTTCATTTTCTCCATTAATTTAGTGCACATAATATATTTGATTGAAAGGAAAAGCATACTTAGTTTTCACCTGACACTAGTGCTGGGATTTGGTTGGCATCAAATGAAGAAGGTGCCTGAAAAAGCACTGGTTCTATGAAAGTGTCTCCTTTCTTTACCAGGGAATGCTCAGATGTCACTCTCCTTTTATAACAGTGAATTATTATGGTCATGCACACATATACACCCCCCCACACACCCCCACACACACACACACAAGCAAGTCTGTCTTTAAGTTAGTTCTGGTAAATCACTCTTAAAACTGAATAATTGAATAGCAGGTAATCTTTCTTTAAGTGAAATAAATTGATGTTTACATAAATTATTTGATTAAAATTAATAAACTGGGGCAGAAAATTTAAGACCCTCCTACTGAAAGGAATTTAGGTTCTTAGTGACAGAAAAAGAAGGATCACATAAAGTACATATATATTTTAGTTAAAAACAAAATTAAGGGGTTGTGTATTTGGCTCAGTGGTAGAGCGCTTACCTAGGAAGCGCAAGGTCCTGGGTTTGGTCCCCAGCCCCAGAAAAAAAGAAAAAACCGAAAACAAAATTAAAGGTCAAGCATAATGGTGCAACCTTCAATCATAGCAATCTGGTCAGAGGCACCAGAATATCTATGAGTTTGAGCTAGCCTGGTTGCCTTAACGAGTTAAAGGACAGCCTGGGATATATTGAGAGAGACTGTCACAATAAGGTAACTTTTCTTTTAAAATGGATGCTTACATCTTGGCGCATTTTGTTTCACTTCCTGTGTGATGTGTACATTGGCTCCTCTGTCAGGCTCAGCATATATTATAGGCAGTACTCAAAGTGACAATGAATAGAGTTTCAGGAAGTACTAACTAACATAATATCTGTTTCTTATATATACTACCAGTCCATCTTTTTTTTCTCAGGTGATGAAAAGCTGAGGCAACAGTCATTTTGAATACACAGCAAGCAAAGTCCAAATATCTTCCACCAAATCCTACCCACAACACATCTTGTCCTTGAACAGAATGTAAATAGTCTCATGTTTCAGCTCTTGCTCTTCCTCCTGCTTTCTTCCTTTTTCTTTTTATTCTATCTTTTATTTCCTTGTTTTTTAAACAGAAAAGAACATCCTACTGCAGGTTTCAACTTTTATAAATTGGTAATACTTACCCTATGTTATGGTCAGATTAAATGTCCACCATTTTGTTCCTAAAACTTGGAATAAAGTAAAAGGATCCTCACTTGCTGAGTGTATTTTCTAAACATATTAAAATATTTTTTCTGCATATCTGCTTTTGTGGGATATTTTTATTTCTGGTCATTGTCCGTAGGTTAGTTAGGTCCCATATGTCCTCTCTGCCACAAGGCTTGGGCTGCTCCAGGAGGCAGGAAACATGAAATTGACCTTGCTTACCCAATTCAACCTCTTGTATGGTTGGGCTATGGGAAGTCTCAGGACATCCTCTGGGGGTGGGGAAGTATAGTCTGAGGTGGGACACAATGGTAGTGCTTTCAGCTTCCCTGGGCCTGCAAGGAAGCAGGGGCCTTCTGGTTCTCAGGCTCTTGGGCATCTAAGCTCAGCTGAGATGCCATGGAAGAGCTGAGAATGGAATGGGGTCCCGCGGGACTGGGCATAACCCGGAGACAAGGGGGAAAAAGGAGGGCTCCAGCTGGTCCCTCAGGGGAGAGTCTTTTGCTAGCTGGTGGTAGGCTTGAGCTTGGTGGCTTCCTCTGCTGGGAGCACAGGGAGGGTTTCTTAGGAAGATTAGACTGTAGCTCTAAAGGCGAAGGCCTTCTCTGTGGCTCCCCATGGCACACACAGATAAAAAGAGGCAGTCCAGGGTTTCGAGGGGTTTAGTTTATTGTCAAGGTGAAATGTTGATGAGTAAAACCATACCCCACTTATCAGAGAAGGCCTGAGATTAAATAAATTTTGCAGGGAGGAGTGTCTTGGAAGGAAAATTCATTGGCTAATCCTACAGGCCTTTAGGTACCTCATTATCATGGAGATGTGTCTTGAGCCTATGTGGGCTATGGTCATATCATTTGCCCTTTATGTGACTGATGGCCACAAATCTATGGAAGGTTGCTCACTGGTAACAGGCCTGGTTTCTTGGGAGTCAGGCGAAACGTCTATTGTCCCTTTCAAAGTCTCACGGGGTTCAAGACTCCTCAATCAGGAACCACGGTGCCTTTTACTGTCCAACAAGTGTCTTATGTTCCATTCTTCTTTTTCAGCACCAAGGCAAAGGTCACTACACTTCATTTGCTCATTATTATCTGATTAATTACAAATGATATAAAAATGCATAATATGCCACATTCCTTATAAACTAAAATTCTCTGCAATCCAAAAAAAGGAAACAAAGGGTGTAAAGAAATAAGGGAACCAATGTCTAGAGTGTGTTATTATGATAGAAAACCTTTGGGAACTTAAAAACACCACCAAAGAGTCAACTCCCATGCAATCCTACAACCCTGACACAGCAGAAAGGTGGAGCCCTGAACCTAGTTTTAGATAGTCATTTATAGAGGCAAAAAGGAGGTACCTAACCTGGTACACATCTGATTAGGAGGCCATTATGGCCTTTAAAAAATGGCTGCTGATGAGTTGCTTTCCTCCTGACTGTTGGGTGTTAGGAAATGAACTATCAGGGGTGGGCTTGTAACCTGGGGATGCAAATTTGTTGGGGAATAACCTGGGAACTGGTGCTAGACTAATAGGGCTTGTTGGGGAAGATGAGTAACCTGGAAACTGATGCTAAATACCAACCTGTTAGTTAACATGAGTTCCACCTTAGATCAGGTTCTCTTTTTTTAATATTTATTTATTATGTATACATCATACAGCTTTCTGCTTGCCAGAAGAGGACAGAGGACCTCAATACAGATGGTTGTGAGCCACCATGTGGTTGTTGGGAATTGAACTCAGGACCTTTGGAAAAGTAGACAGTGCTCTTAACCTCTGAGCCATCTCTCCTGCCCCAATCAGGTTCTCTAAGATGGAGTTTGAACCCAAAAGATCTCATCTCTTCCCATCACAGATCTCATGTGTGTCAGGCGAGCACAGTAGTTTTGAAATGGGCCCTGTAACAGTTGTAATATGTTTTGACTGATGCCATCTAGCTGCTGCAATTGCATTCTTTCTGGGACTCAATGGAGCTTCAGGAGTACTAAATGAGCCAGTGCTAAGATTCCCAGATATTTGAAGTAATCCCTGTGCTCCCTGTAGCTTATCCCTGACCTTGTGATACTTCACAGATACAAACACCACCTTATCACTGCCACTTCACACTAACCTCTTTTAATTTCCTATTTCCATCTTTTCCACTTCTCCATCTTTCCTTTTGACTAATTAGACAACTTCTCTCCTTTTATTAAACTACTATTCTACTGAAATGGCATGTTTATTCTGTGCCTTTTCCTTTAATAATTAATGAAGAGTCAATGCTAAGAACCAATTTCAAGCTCCTAAATAAAACCTTGTAAAACTTTAATGAAATTCACCTCCCAAGAGGCCAATGTTATTACAGTATCAAAATAATGAAGATTACAAAACTGAGATAATGACAATGTCGGCAAGATTTCAGGTGAGAAATTATTAAACTGGGACAACTGTATTAAGTTTATTTCACTTTAGTATGTGTTTCATCTATTTATGTAACACTTCCTTGTTTAATGGCACCATTATGTAATTCTGCTCAAGTGTGCACACAACATATATTTTCAGAAATAGAAATGTTGGAAATATTTGTTTATTTCATTTAATATTCAAAATTATAGATTAATGCACCATTAAGATGATTAACAATTTTTTCTTTTAAAAAGTCAACTCTAGATATATTAAAATATTACATTTAACAAATAATAGAATATCCTATAGAAATTACATTTAAATATACAGCTGTAAACTAGGGAGAGGGTTCAGTGAACAAAAGCACTTGTCTGTCAATCATGAGGATGTGAGTTCAAATTTAGAGAGCTCATATAAAAGCTAGACATATAGCATTAGCCTGTTTATTCTAGCATATCCTAGGTTAGTTATTGAAATATATCGAAACATTTGAACACCTTTAACATAACCAGTTTGTGCTAACATCAACTAGAATTGAATTACGAAGGGTGGTATGTAGATCCAGGGCTCTCATCAAAGGAAGAATAAACAAAAGACAAAGAACTTTTATGTGATGGACATTAGATGTTTTTGCTTGTAGGAAGCAGTTCTACCTTCATCCTGCTACACGGGGGCTGAAGTTCCCATCACTTTTCAAAGAACACAAATTTAGATTTCAGCACCCAGATCAGGCAGCTTACAATTGCCTCTAAGTATAGCTCCAGGCAGGCAACCACACACCACACACACACACACATACACACACACACACACACACACACACTCCTTAAAAATATTACAATGAAAGTGTTCTCCAGACAGAAGAGGGCAGACACCTGTGAACTCATGACAGTTGGGACAATATGCAGAAGACATTACTGGGCTCAAGCCAGAAAAATCACAGCATGCTGTAGGGAGATGAGTACAAAATCTTATACCCAGGTGAGGCAATATGATAGTGACTTTTGATAGTTTGTGGGAGGGCTGATTATCTTCAACAATCTGACTCCTAGTAAATTAACCAATTTTCAGTACAGGTTTCCTACTCAAGAATATACACAGAGAGAGAGACCCAACCGCCTGGTCAGGTGGGCACTCCTGAGGCTGCAGAGCGGAAGAGACCACCAACACTGCTCACCCCTGCCCACATCCCTGGCCCAAGAGGAAACTATATAAGGCCTCTGGGCTCCCGTGGGGGAGGGCCCAGGAGCAGCAGGACACCTGCCAGAGACACCGCCGGACCCTGAAGGAAACAGACCAGATAAACAGTTCTCTGCACCCAAATCCCGTGGGAGGGAGAGCTAAACCTTCAGAGAGGCAGACAAGCCTGGGAAACCAGAAGAGACTGCTCCCTGCACACACATCTCGGACGCCAGAGGAAAAAGCCAAAGACCATCTGGAACCCTGGTGCACTGAAGCTCCCGGAAGGGGCGGCACAGGTCTTCCTGGTTGCTGCCGCTGCAGAGAGCCCCTGGGAAGCACCCCACGAGCGAACCTGATCCTCGGGACCACAGGTAAGACCAAATTTTCTGCTGCAAGAAAGCTGCCTGGTGAGCTTGGAACACAGGCCCACAGGAACAGCTGAAGACCTGTAGAGAGGAAAAACTACACGCCCGAAAGCAGAACACTCTGTCCCCATAACTGACTGAAAGAGAGGAAAACAGGTCTACAGCACTCCTGACACACAGGCTTATAGGACAGTCTAGCCACTGTCAGAAATAGCAAACAAAGTAACACTAGAGATAATCTGATGGCGAGAGGCAAGCGCAGGAACCCAAGCAACAGAAACCAAGACTACATGCCAACATCGGAGCCCAATTCTCCCACCAAAACAAACATGGAATATCCAAACACACCAGAAAAGCAAGATCTAGTTTCAAAATCATATTTGATCATGATGCTGGAGGACTTCAAGAAAGACATGAACACACTTAGGGAAGCACAGGAAAACATTAATAAACAAGTAAAAGCCTACAGAGAGGAATCGCAAAAATCCCTGAAAGAATTCCAGGAAAACACAATCAAACAGCGGAAGGAATTAAAAATGGAAATAGAAGCAATCAAGAAAGAACACATGGAAACAACCCTGGATATAGAAAACCAAAATAAGAGACAAGGAGCTGTAGATACAAGCTTCACCAACAGAATACAAGAGATGGAAGAGAGAATCTCAGGAGCAGAAGATTCCATAGAAATCATTGACTCAACTGTCAAAGATAATGTAAAGCGGAAAAAGCTACTGGTCCAAAACATACAGGAAATCCAGGACTCAATGAGAAGATCAAACCTGAGGATAATAGGTATAGAAGAGAGTGAAGACTCCCAGCTCAAAGGACCAGTAAATATCTTCAACAAAATCATAGAAGAAACCTTCCCTAACCTAAAAAAAGAGATACCCATAGACATACAAGAAGCCTACAGAACTCCAAACAGATTGGACCAGAAAAGAAACACCTCCCATCACATAATTGTCAAAACACCAAACGCACAAAATAAAGAAAGAATATTAAAAGCAGTAAGGGAAAATGGTCAAGTAACATATAAGGGCAGACCTATCAGAATCACACCAGACTTCTCGCCAGAAACTAGGAAGGCCAGAAGATCCTGGACTGATGTTATACAGACCCTAAGAGAACACAAATGCCAGCCCAGGTTACTGTATCCAGCAAAACTCTCAATTAACATTGATGGAGAAACCAAGATATTCCATGACAAAACCAAATTTACACAATATCTTTCCACAAATCCAGCACTACAGAGGATAATAAATGGTAAAGCCCAACATAAGGAGGCAAGCTATACCCTAGAAGAAGCAAGAAACTAATCGTCTTGGCAACAAAACAAAGAGAATGAAAGCACACAAACATAACCTCACATCCAAATATGAATATAACGGGAAGCAATAATCACTACTCCTTAATATCTCTCAATATCAATGGCCTCAACTCCCCAATAAAAAGACATAGATTAACAAACTGGATACGCAACGAGGACCCTGCATTCTGCTGCCAACAGGAAACACACCTCAGAGACAAAGACAGACACTACCTCAGAGTGAAAGGCTGGAAAACAACTTTCCAAGCAAATGGTCAGAAGAAGCAAGCTGGAGTAGCCATTCTAATATCAAATAAAATCAATTTCCAACTAAAAGTCATCAAAAAAGATAAGGAAGGACACTTCATATTCATCAAAGGAAAAATCCACCAAGATAAACTCTCAATCCTACATATCTATGCCCCAAATACAAGGGCACCTACATACGTAAAAGAAACCTTACTAAAGCTCAAAACAAACATTGCACCTCACACAATAATTGTGGGAGATTTCAACACCCCACTCTCATCAATGGACAGATCATGGAAACAGAAATTAAACAGTGATGTAGACAGACTAAGAGAAGTCATGAGCCAAATGGACTTAACGGATATTTATAGAACATTCTATCCTAAAGCAAAAGGATATACCTTCTTCTTAGCTCCTCATGGTACTTTCTCCAAAATTGACCATATAATTGGTCAAAAAACGGGCCTCAACAAGTACAGAAAGATAGAAATAATCCCATGCGTGCTATCGGACCACCACGGCCTAAAACTGGTCTTCAATAACAATAAGGGAAGAATGCCCACATATACGTGGAAATTGAACAATGCTCTACTCAACGATAACCTGGTCAAGGAAGAAATAAAGAAAGAAATTAAAAACTTTTTAGAATTTAATGAAAATGAAGATACAACATACTCAAACTTATGGGACACAATGAAAGCTGTGCTAAGAGGAAAACTCATAGCGCTGAGTGCCTGCAGAAAGAAACAGGAAAGAGCATATGTCAGCAGCTTGACAGCACACCTAAAAGCTCTAGAACAAAAAGAAGCAAATACACCCAGGAGGAGTAGAAGGCAGGAAATAATCAAACTCAGAGCTGAAATCAACCAAGTAGAAACAAAAAGGACCATAGAAAGAATCAACAGAACCAAAAGTTGGTTCTTTGAGAAAATCAACAAGATAGATAAACCCTTAGCCAGACTAATGAGAGGACACAGAGAGTGTGTCCAAATTAACAAAATCAGAAATGAAAAGGGAGACATAACTACAGATTCGGAGGAAATTCAAAAAATCATCAGATCTTACTATAAAAACCTATATTCAACAAAATTTGAAAATCTTCAGGAAATGGACAATTTCCTAGACAGATACCAGGTATCGAAGTTAAATCAGGAACAGATAAACCAGTTAAACAACCCCATAACTCCTAAGGAAATAGAAGCAGTCATTAAAGGTCTCCCAACCAAAAAGAGCCCAGGTTCAGACGGGTTTAGTGCAGAATTCTATCAAACCTTCATAGAAGACCTCATACCAATATTATCCAAACTATTCCACAAAATTGAAACAGATGGAGCCCTACCGAATTCCTTCTACGAAGCCACAATTACTCTTATACCTAAACCACACAAAGACACAACAAAGAAAGAGAACTTCAGACCAATTTCGCTTATGAATATCGACGCAAAAATACTCAATAAAATTCTGGCAAACCGAATTCAAGAGCACATCAAAACAATCATCCACCATGATCAAGTAGGCTTCATCCCAGGCATGCAGGGATGGTTTAATATACGGAAAACCATCAACGTGATCCATCATATAAACAAACTGAAAGAACAGAACCACATGATCATTTCATTAGATGCTGAGAAAGCATTTGACAAAATTCAACACCCCTTCATGATAAAAGTCCTGGAAAGAATAGGAATTCAAGGCCCATACCTAAACATAGTAAAAGCCATATACAGCAAACCAGTTGCTAACATTAAACTAAATGGAGAGAAACTTGAAGCAATCCCACTAAAATCAGGTACTAGACAAGGCTGCCCACTCTCTCCCTACTTATTCAATATAGTTCTTGAAGTTCTAGCCAGAGCAATCAGACAACAAAAGGAGATCAAAGGGATACAGATCTGAAAAGAAGAGGTCAAAATATCACTATTTGCAGATGACATGATAGTATATTTAAGTGATCCCAAAAGTTCCACCAGAGAACTACTAAAGCTGATAAACAACTTCAGCAAAGTGGCTGGGTATAAAATTAACTCAAATAAATCAGTTGCCTTCCTCTATACAAAAGAGAAACAAGCCGAGAAAGAAATTAGGGAAATGAAACCCTTCATAATAGACCCAAATAATATAAAGTACCTCGGTGTGACTTTAACCAAGCAAGTAAAAGATCTGTACAATAAGAACTTCAAGACACTGAGGAAAGATATTGAAGAAGACATCAGAAGATGGAAAGATCTCCCATGCTCATGGATTGGCAGGATTAATATAGTAAAAATGGCCATTTTACCAAAAGCAATCTACAGATTCAATGCAATCCCCATCAAAATACCAATCCAATTCTTCAAAGAGTTAGACAGAACAATTTGCAAATTCATCTGGAATAACAAAAAACCCAGGATAGCTAAAGCTATCCTCAACAATAAAAGAACTTCAGGGGGAATCACTATCCCTGAACTCAAGCAGTATTACAGAGCAATAGTGATAAAAACTGCATGGTATTGGTACAGAGACAGACAGATAGACCAATGGAATAGAATTGAAGACCCAGAAATGAAGCCACACACCTATGGTCACTTGATTTTTGACAAAGGAGCCAAAACCATCCAATGGAAAAAAAGATAGCATTTTCAGCAAATGGTGCTGGTTCAACTGGAGGGCAACATGTAGAAGAATGCAGATCGATCCATGCTTATCACCCTGTACAAAGCTTAAGTCCAAGTGGATCAAGGACCTCCACATCAAACCAGACACACTCAAACTAATAGAAGAAAAACTAGGGAAGCATCTGGAACACATGGGCACTGGAAAAAATTTCCTGAACAAAACACCAATGGCTCATGCTCTAAGATCAAGAATCGACAAATGGGATCTCATAAAACTGCAAAGCTTCTGTAAGGCAAAGGACAGTGTGGTTAGGACAAAACGGCAACCAACAGATTGGGAAAAGATCTTTACCAATCCTACAACAGATAGAGGCCTTATATCCAAAATATACAAAGAACTCAAGAAGTTAGACCACAGGGAAACAAATAACCCTATTAAAAAATGGGGTTCAGAGCTAAACAAAGAATTCACAGCTGAGGAATGCCGAATGGCTGAGAAACACCTAAAGAAATGTTCAACATCTTTAGTCATAAGGGAAATGCAAATCAAAACAACCCTGAGATTTCATCTCACACCAGTGCGATTGGCTAAGATCAAAAACTCAGGTGACAGCAGATGCTGGCGAGGATGTGGAGAAAGAGGAACACTCCTCCATTGTTGGTGGGATTGCAGACTGGTAAAACCATTCTGGAAATCAGTCTGGAGGTTCCTCAGAAAATTGGACATTGAACTGCCTGAGGATCCAGCTATACCTCTCTTGGGCATATACCCAAAAGATGCCTCAACATATAAAAGAGACACGTGCTCCACTATGTTCATCGCAGCCTTATTTATAATAGCCAGAAACTGGAAAGAACCCAGATGCCCTTCAACAGAGGAATGGATACAGAAAATGTGGTACATCTACACAATGGAATATTACTCAGCTATCAAAAACAACGAGTTTATGAAATTCGTAGGCAAATGGTTGGAACTGGAAAATATCATCCTGAGTGAGCTAACCCAATCACAGAAAGACATACATGGTATGCACTCATTGATAAGTGGCTATTAGCCCAAATGCTTGAATTACCCTAGATCCCTAGAACAAACGAAACTCAAGACGGATGATCAAAATGTGAATGCTTCACTCCTTCTTTAAATGAGGAAAAAGAATACCCTTGGCAGGGAAGGGAGAGGCAAAGATTAAAACAGAGACTGAAGGAACACCCATTCAGAGCCTGCCCCACATGTGGCCCATACATATACAGCCACCCAATTAGACAAGATGGATGAAGCAAAGAAGTGGAGACCGACAGGAGCCGGATGTAGATCGCTCCTGAGAGACACAGCCAGAATACAGCAAATATAGAGGCGAATGCCAGCAGCAAACCACTGAACTGAGAATAGGTCCCCTATTGAAGGAATCAGAGAAAGAACTGGAAGAGCTTGAAGGGGCTGGAGACCCCAAAAGTACAACAATGCCAAGCAACCAGAGCTTCCAGGGACTAAGCCACTACCTAAAGACTATACATGGACTGACCCTGGACTCTGACCCCATAGGTAGCAATGAATATCCTAGTAAGAGCACCAGTGGAAGGGGAAGCCCTGGGTCCTGCTAAGACTGAACCCCCAGTGAACTAGTCTATGGGGGGAGGGCGGCAATGGGGGGAGGGTGGGGAGGGGAACACCCATAAGGAAGGGGAGGGGGGAGGGGGATGTTTGCCCGGAAACCGGGAAAGGGAATAACACTCGAAATGTATATAAGAAATACTCAAGTTAATAAAAAAAAAAAGATACAAGAATATACACACAACGAAATTTGTACCATGTGGGTGTAAAAACAAGCAATATCCTCAGAAAGTTGCGTTGGTATGGAGGTAAAAGTGATGTGGTAGATATGGGTAAACTAGTCTATGTGATCACAGTATATTTATGAATTTTATTTATTAATTTAAAAATGAATACAATATAATTTAAATAAAATATTTTTAAAATAAAACAACTCTCTTCAGATCCAGCTTCATGGCATTACTCTAAAATCCAACATGACAAATCAACTTCATAGTACATGTCCTTATGTTTTCTGAACAGTTTTACTTCATGAAATCACAAAATACAGCTCCTGTTTGTGCTCTTAGCATACTTTATGTGTCTATAACCAATTAGAAACAATTATAATTTCCAAATATATGTCATTAGATGACCTGATTTCTAGTCATACTTTAAATAGTTACCAAAAGACATTTGATTTCAGATCTTAGATTATCCAAAAATGAAAAATAGAAATGTAACAATCTTTTGGAGTCATTTAATAAGAGAGTTAAGAATGAAAATCACTATACTAATGTGATCTATTCTAATGGTGGAAATAACTGTGGACATTTTAAAAGATACAAAGGGGGGAAAAGCAGGTTGAACTTCTATTCCATTCTAATAATATGATCAATGAACACCTGTATTTAAAGACTTTTCCCACCCTCTAAGGAAATCATTATGTCAAATGAATCACAACCCATCATAAAACCACATGTCTGAGCAGTTGAATTCTGGAATCCTGTGTCTAGTGAAACTTATAACCAAGTTTTTATATACAATAGGAAAAAATGACTAGTTTATAAAACTGAACTCTCCTGTCATTCTACCTTCTCTCTTATTTCTCCATAAAGTTGTACCTGCTATCAAAGCTGCATGGACTTCTGAGACCATGGGATTGGTTAATTAAATTTGATGAAAGACATGTAAAATTTTAGTGTCTCACATTTTTTAAAAAAGCGAGAGAGAGATAGAAAGAGACAGAGAGACAGAGACAGACAGAAACAGAGATAGAAAGAGAGAGAAAGAGTGAGTCACAAGGCATATTCTGTAATTTAAATGTAGCTGGAAATATACAAGGATGCTTTCTTCAAAAATATTATTCAAGTAGAAGGGAAGATGAATGTATTATCAGGGCTAATTAGTGACGTACATGAGATAATATTGCTTTTAGTGTATCCTTTAATCAAAATTGTCTTCTTTAATTCACTAGAAAATATTGGTATTTTTAAGGTATTCTTATGTCTTGCTGTGGAAACTAAACAAAATACACATACAAAATCAAATATTTGTCTTAGATCTTCTAGTAAGGGTGATGAGGCGGCTCCTCAGGCACATTAAAGCTTCAAAACCTCGTAGTTTTTTTTTTTCTCTTAGGATTATAGCATTTAACTTAATAAACATGTTTGTGCAATTAAGTGTCTTTGAAATTAAGCTATATTTCATTATTTATTCTAGTTTTCTCTGAGTTTCTCTGTCTAAATGTTGGTTTCAGAAGGTTTTGTGTCATGCTGGACTTAAATATTGTGATATACAGTATCCTAATTTTATTCAGCATTACCACAACAATTAAGCAGAACACCAGTTAAACAAGACCTGTGTAGCTCTTATTGGTGTTACAAATAATGTGTTGAAAGCCACATTGTCTTTTGCAACACATAAACTATACTAGTGTTTCTCACATATGATTTAAAAAATAAACACAGAGATGTCTTCTTTTTATACAACTTAAGTTCAAGAAAGAAAATTTTGGTCCC
Organism: Rattus norvegicus; assembly: GCF_021556685.1. Classification (NCBI taxonomy): domain Eukaryota; kingdom Metazoa; phylum Chordata; class Mammalia; order Rodentia; family Muridae; genus Rattus; species Rattus norvegicus. The sequence continues at coordinate 53,396,240 of NC_141547.1, read as the reverse complement.
AACTACGATGTCATATAACTATTTAATATTACAATGCTTGAAACATTTAAATGTTACTTGAGGGGTGGTAGGTCGTGAGAGGAAAGCCTGGTAAGGTTGAGCTAATGCTAGAAGCCCTGGAGATCCTGAAGGGGCAGTAGGAGCTTTGCTTGCTCCCAGTCCCAGACCACTGTCACATAGCCACAGCCCCTCCCCCAAGCCATCCTCCTGTCCAGAGATTTGTGGCCATCCCTAAGCCCCCTAGCCCTTCCACACGTAGATGAGGCATTCCTAACCTCTGAGACAAAGCTGTTGGAAGCACCTAATGTCAGACCCCAACTCACTCCAAAATTATATATAAAATCCTATCCAGACGGAATAATGGTGTGTGAGAATGACTCCCTAGTCTGAGTGCATCTGTCATAAAAGCTGTAACACCGCAGACAGGGAAGAGTTCTCAGTTTCTCTAAAAATTGCCAACAGGAGTTTCCATGCACCTCCTTGCTGGCTAGTCAGCCTTCCCCTGGCTCAGCCTCCAGTGCACCTCAGCTCAGTGCTCTCAGTGTGGTGTCTCAGAACAACAGTAATGAGGAGGCAACAGCAGTAGTGCAGGGGGCAGAAGCACCTCCCCTACTCATGCCTTTTCCTTTTGCTCGAACCCTTCCACCTGGCTAGGCCATAGTCTCCAGTACACATGCTCACAATTACTGTTATCAATCTACGTTAGTAGAAACTTTATATCTTTTAATCTACTTTTCATAGAAAATGCCAAGATGCAGAAAGACAATACTTACATTTTTTTAAGGTTAATTTAAAAGAAATACTAAAAGTGATAAAAATATGTTTAAGAGACAAAGGCAAAATTCTTATACAAATATGGCTTACAAAAATTCACACATGGTTAATTACTGCATGCATGTCTTGGGTATTTTTCAATCATGATTTGAGGAATATATTCATCTCTTTTTTTCTCCTGAAATTAGTAAAGACATTAGGACCATTCCTATTCCACAATATAGCTTTGCTACTATGAGATCATTTGAACTTATAAGCAATTTCTAAAATTGTAAGAATTTAGAGTTATTGTAAGTGGATTGAAGAAAAGTTATTTGGCTCACTTGACCATAAACTATTAGGAGTATCCTTTTTGAGACAGAGAAAATACAGTAAGTTTTCACTAAGACAATTGGAGGGAAATTAAAGTAGGTAAGTAGTTCACCCTTGCAAGCTTACAGTCTTGAGAGATTTACAAAGGTACAAAGTAATATGTTAGCCGGGTTAACAAAAAAATCTATCTATCTATCTATCTATCTATCTATCTATCTATCTATATGCTAATAATGACATTAGTATTTTAAAAAATATTTTCTCAAAAGTATTATAGATCATAAACTCAGCATATATTACCTAAGGAGAAAAAGTCAAGTTCTTTCCAGGCATATGTTTACTCTACAGATTAAGCAAGTACAGTATAACATTTAAGTTGGATACACATGTGTGTAGTCAACAAGAGTAAAAAGAAGCAGTAACTACAATGCACATTATATTCTTATCTTCAGCTTGCCTCGGATTCTTCCATTTAATGAAGAAACAGTGGCAAATTGGCCAAAAAATACTCATTTTTAAAACTTCACTGAAATTCTACTATTTCTTATTACTCTCATTTCTCTATGCCACAGAACAATTTTAATTAAGGTTATATGCTTCCAAAGTCATTAATAATCTGCTGATTAATTGCCACCACATGATTTTAAAATGGCTACTTTCGAAAGGTTATAAATTATGTCTAGACTCTAAATGCTAGACTACTCAAATTGAATAAAAAGAATCAGAAAAGACTAACTGAGAAAGTGGAGGGGAATTGAAGAAAGAAAATAACCAATAGAAAGGAAATGGGACTGGAGTAAATCAAGTTTACCTCTTTTCTTCAGTCTACTGTCTTGTACTTAGTCTATAAAATTTTCAAATATCAAAGTAACAGAGTATATTATTAATTTGGTTTTAGAAATATCTGTTTATATTGACAGAAGTACTCGTGTGTTTTAGTACAGGTTATCCATGAAATGTTCTAACTTCAAAATATAATAACCTTTTCACGTTTAATTATTTGCTAAATAGAACTTGCATATATGTTGTCTTCTCTTTCGATCTAATATGTGTTATATGTCATATATTACATAAAATCTGTCAAAATCTTTGCAGTACTAACTTTCTTATACTTCATCTCATTCTTGTCTGACAGCCCAATTTCTGAGATTGGTTGAAGAGGTCTTTGATAAAAAGGGTTGACCCCTGAACGTCTAGGGTATCAGGGCTAACGTAATGAACAGAATTTCAGGAAACGTATACAACTTTTTGGAGGCTGGTTTAGCTTTTATATTTTTGACCTTCAATTTCTATATAAGAGTCCTATTGAATGCACAAAAAATAAAAAATGTTCAGAGTATAAGTGTTCATTTAAGCTTAAGGCTTATCAATCTTACAAAAGTTAGTGAAGAATATTTCTATTATTTCACATGAATGTACTCAGAGGTCATAAAATTTAGTCATCAATGGTGTCAGAAAAGCGCAAATGTTCATACTGTAAAACACATTGCAGTATCAAAAATATTTAAAAGGTAAGTATGGGCAGTTAGTTGACATTATTATTGCCATTCCTGAATCCAACATCTATTAGCCAACATTTCCAAGCAAATCCTTGCAAAATATTCTCTTTATGCATTTGCTTATTCTAACAATTTAACAGAAATGGAATAGTGACTGTTTTGCGAAGAGTAACACATCCTGTATTCATACATTACGGTGTATATACCGACATCCTTAAAGCAAATTGGTATTATGTAAAGTGATTATGTACTAGCTGCTTTAAGAATATATTTAGATATATATATGTATATGTATATTACTGGTTCTAATATAAATAATGCTCATAAATATTGAGGTAAATTCTCCTTTTCATTTTATCACAAAAAATTCTCAGTATAAGCTTTGTGTCAGTGGATCTTTCCTTTAAATTAGGTATATAGCTAGGAGCTGAAATTATTGCTCAGATGTTAAGAATTGGGAATTAGTTAAACGTTTTTAAACCTAAATATTTCATTTTAAAATTTAACAGCAGTTCCTGAGTTGTCTATACCTTGCTAATTTATGTGGTTGATTTATGCCTATACATGTAAATTTATGTCTCCTGATTTGCTTGCATTTAGTAACTAATGATGCTGACATCTCTGTGGGTATTTACTGGACATTATTGTGTTCAAAGTTTTTCCTGCAGAAAACTTAAACTAAGTTTTTCTTTCACATTTATAAATTTGTTAATCCTTGTGAAACTCTAGGGGCTTTTGATCATTGAATTTTATTTTTTCAATTTAGAATTTTTACATAAGGTTTTCAGTTTTTAGCCTGTTTTCCTAGTTTCTTTTCTACTTTTCCCCCCATGAGAAAAAAATTTATTTGTTAGTTTGTTTGGATACTTTTAGCTATGTTTCAAATATTGTTTTCTTGGATTAAAAAAATACAAAGTATTACAGCAAATGAAACTAGATCCAGCGTCTATATATCTCAATGAACTTCTATATACTTCAAATAATCCATCCTGAAGCTATAGAGATTCACATTGTATAAAACAGTTAACTTATAGACTTTGTATTTTGTTTAGATCCAAGCTATACATTTTTAGAATCTTTGATAAATTATTTGAGTAACCAACATCTAATGCAAATACATCTGGGTAAACTCTTGTGTCCTACAAAAAAAGTGCCACAGATTAAGTATAAATATATATGATCCATTTTGAATTATATTTTGCATATAGGTTAATTTAAATACACATCTCTATACCCACAGATAAGCATAAACCTTTTTCATCATTCAAAAACCTTCTTTTTGTAGCACTTTATTTCATACAAAAAATAACCATTAAACCTCCAGAGAAAAACTGATCATGGGTTGCCCAGACCCAATTAATATTCCTATAACACAACTTGTGTACCAAAGCTTAGGAACCATCTATGAAATGGTGTCAGAAAAGTTGTAAGACCTAGATGTTGTGTCGATGTGCAATGAGAGTGCTTAAGCTACAGTAGGAAATCTCAACAACATAACTGCAGAAAGAAGACCTGAAATATTTAAGCACAGTAAACATCAAGATTAGAAATTGGAAATTTTACAGGGCTCAACACTAGATGAGCCAGTGGATTGATTATTTAATACCAGGTGACTATGTGCAGAAACAGGTACAGGCAGGCAACATTAAAAATATATTCAGATTATTTTTATATGTTGATGTCTTTATAAGTATATACAACTACAATGGTTTAAAAAAAAGAAAGCCCTAAATTTGAGAGAGAAGAGAAGTGATACATGGGAAATCTAACTGGAAGGAGATGGAGGGGGTGTTTACTACACACACACACACACACACACACACACACACACACACACACTCACACACACACATACATTATATATAATTTTATGTATCCATTTGTTCTCACACTGCTGGAACATTTTATTATTATTTACTGACCTCCCTTTATATCTTTTGAAAGAGAATTCACTATGGCTATGATTATGAATTTCTATATATACCATTCCATGCGTTTTAGCTTTATGAACTGCTCTGACATCCCACTAAGCATTATTTTGTTATATATTTTGATCTACAGCATTTGAGTTACAGCTTTGTGATTCACATGAATGTGTTGCTAATCTGGATTTAGAATGATATTTTAATCCTAACTAAAGTATTAAACGACCATATATTCATTATTAGGACACCACAGACTATTCCTGAAGCTTCATCTGAAACCTTTTTTATTTTATTCTCTTATTTTATTTAACTAATTATTATATTTGTTTACTTCCCAGATTTTGCCCACCTTCCTGGTCCCCTCTGCTCCCACAGTTTCTCATCCCATATCCTTTTCCCTTGCCTCCAAAAGGGTACTTCCCTGCCCTGGACATTCCCCTTCCCTGGGGCCTCAATTCTCATGAGATTAGGTACATCTTTTCCCACTGAGGCCAGACCAGGCAGTCCTGGCTCTATATGTGCTGGGGGCCCTTGGACCAGCTCCTGTACGCTGCCTGATTGGTGGCTCAATCTCTGGGAACTCTCATTGATACAAGTTACTATTCTGCTTGTCTTACTATTGGGTCATCCTCCCCTTCAGCTCCTTCCCGTAATTATTCCATAGGAGTCAAACTTTCATGAGATGATTGGATGTAGGTATCTGCATTTGTCTCAGTCAGCTGTTAATAGGGCCTCTCGGAGGACAGCCATGCTACGCTCCTGTTTGTAAGCCCATCATACTATAAGTGATAGTATCAGATTTTGGTGCCTCCCCTCTCCAAACTCCCCCTCCACAAACACCATGAGATGGATCTTAAATTGGTTTGGTCACCGAACAGCCTTTCCTTCAATCTCTTCTCTATGTTTGTTTCTGCATTTTTTTTTAATGGGAATAATTCTGGGTCAGAAATTTTTCCTGCGGATGGTGACCTTGTTCCTCCACTTGATTTCCTGTCTGCCTATTGGAGGTGGACTTTTTGAATTCTCTCTCCCTACTCTTTGACATTTTGGCTAAAGTTACCCTCATTGAGTCCTGATAGTCTCTCCCACTCCAGGCCTGTGAGCATACCTAGATTGCTGCCTCACCACCCACTCCCAGACAGTGGATATTTCTATTTACTCCCCTGGCACTGTAGGCTTTTCTCCTGTTCCCCGACCCCCGACCCCATACCTGCTCCTGTTCACTTTTTCCTCTCCCCTTCCCACCAATCTCCCAACCCAGCTCCTGTTATTATTTTGTTCCCCTTTCTGATGGGACTGAAGTATCCTCACTTGAAGCTTCCTTCATGATAAACGTCTTATGGTCTGTGGGTTGTAACCTGGGTACTCAATACTTTTTGTCTTCTTAATAAGTTCATAGCTATCATGCATATACCTTTGGGTCTGGGTTACCTTACTCAGGATGATATTTCTTGGTCCATATATTTGTCTACAAAATTAATGACATTCTGATTCTTAATAGCTGCATAGAATTAAGACCAAGGGCTTCTCTTCCTGTTAAAGCCAGATAATGCCATCCTCTGCCACATTTGTGGCTGGAGCCTGGATATCCCCCATGTATACTCTTTTGTTTGTGGTTTGTCCCTGGCAGCTCTGGGGGTTGGGTGGTTCTGGTTGGTTGATATAGTTGTACTGCCTATTGGATTGCAGAAACCCATTCAGCTTCTTCATTCCTTTCTCTAACTCCTCCATAGGGGCCCCTGTGCTCAGTCTGCTGGTTAGCTGTAAGCATATTAATCTATATCAGTAAGGCTCTAGCAGAGCCACTCAGGAGACATCCATATCAGGTTCCTGTCAGCAAGCACTTCTTGGCATCAGCAATAGGGACTGGGTTTGGTGGCTATATATTGGATTAATCCCCAGGTAGGCCAGTCTCTAGATGGCCTTTCCTTCAGTCTCTGTTCTTCTCTTTGTCTCTGTATTTACTCCCATGTGTATTTTGTTCCCTCTCCTAAAAAGAACTGCTGCATCCACATCTTGGTCTTCTTGAGCTTCTTATGTTCTGTGAATTGGATTTGGATATTCTGAGCTTTTGTGCTAATATCCACTTATCAGTGAGTGCATGCCATTGGGTGTTCTTTTGTGACTGGGTTACCTCACTCAGGATAATATTTTCTAGTTCTGTCCATTTGCCTAAGAATTTCATGAAGTCATTGACTTTAATAGCTGAGTAGAACACAATTCTGTAAATGTACCATATTTTCTATATCTGTTCCTCTGTTGAAGGGTATCTGGGTTCTTACCAGCTTCTGGCTATTATAATTAATGCTGCTATGAACACAGTGGAGCATGTGTACTTGTTATTTGTTGGAACATCTTTTGGGTATATGTCCAGGAGAGGTAGAGCTGGGTCCTCAGGTAGCACTATGTCCAATTTTCTAAAGAACTACTAGACTAATTTCCACAGTGGTTGTATCACCTTGCAATCCCACCAACAATGGAGCAATGTTGTTAAACATTTCTTTAAGTACTTCTATGTCATTTGAGATTCCTCTATTGAGAATTCTTTTTTAGCTATGTACTCCATTTTTAAATGGAGTTATTTGGGTTTTCTGGAAGTCAGTGTCTTAAGTTCTTTATTTATTTTGGATGTTAGCCCTCTGTCAGGTTTAGTGATAGATTTTTCCCCCAATTTGTGGCTTGCCAATTTGTCATATTGACAGTGTCCTTTACCTTACAGAAGCTTCCCAGTTTTATATGGTCCTAGTTATCAATTGTTGATCTTAGAGCCTGAGCCATCGTGTTTTGTTCAGGAAAGTTCACCTTATCTAATGTGTTCTGTGCTCTTTCCTATTTTCTCTTCTATTAGATTCAGTGAATCTGGTTATGCTGAGATCCTTGTTCCACAGGGACTTACTTGAGCTTTGTGCGAGGTGATAAATATGGTTCTATTACCATTCTTCTATATGCCAACTGTGAATTCAGCCAGCACCATTTATTAAAGATGTTTTTGGGTTCTTTGTCAAAGATCAAGTGTCCATCATTGTGTGGATTTATTTATGGATCTTCAATTCTATTCCATTGATTGATTTGGGCGTCAATGTTCCACTACCATAGAGTCTTTATTACTATTGGTCTGTAGTACAGCTTGAGGTCAGGAATGGTAACTTTCCCAGAAGTTCACATGATATGCACTCACAGGTAAGTGTTTATACTGCTTTCTGCTAATTATTTTTGTAAATTTTCCTTTAAAATAGTCAATAATTTCAAATATAATACAGTTTTCAATTTAGGTAACTAACTTTTTCTTAGTAAACAATAAAGAAAATCAGGCATCCAATATATAATACTATAGTTTTAGGCAAACTGAAGCAAATAGTAAGTATACATTTAATGATAGGTGGATTATATATTTAAAAATGCAAGCTCATATAAATGTCTATGTTGTGTTTGATGACATGCTTCTACTCTGTGAGTTTATGATTAGGCACTACATTAAGAAGAGAAATAAACGTAGGAGGAGAGAGAAGAGACAGAAAAGCAACTAAGAGTCTCAGGGCTGCAGAACATTCCAACTGTCATTTTCAGTGCTGTCATTGAATACCTTATCATTTCTTTGGTTTTCTTTGTTTTAAAGATGTCAAGTGTCATGAGATGCAGCTTTACTCTGGTTTTACTGCCTGTCATAGTCACAGTTGACAAAGCCAGTCTTTTCCCTGTCAGTCTGAGTCCAACTATACTGCTGGCTTTGTCCTACAGTGTAGAAAATTTATTGGAAGGCAAGATGCATTTTATGCTTATATCAATTGCAGCAATGCTAGTAATAATAATACTACATTCCCACAAGCAACTGTTATCTGTAACAGAAGACACCCAACTTCTAAAGCACAATATGCTGTATTTGAGAATATTTAGAGTAAATGCAGTACATTTTTAATCTTCCATTAGAAATCAGAATTCCAAATGTTTATAATAGTGTTATGCTTGTTTTAACCCTGAATTAAGGTAATATTTGAGCAAACATAATTTTTGTGTATAACTTAATGTTGAAACAAAAGTATATGCAAAGACATTTTCAAGGTATAAAGTTTCCACGAGGGAGTGAAAAGAAATGATAATTTTGTTTTCCTCTACATAGAGAAAAGAGGAGCAAAAATATCTCCATTCTCTTTATTTTCAAGTCATATCTAGAACAAAAGGAGTATATATGTATAATCATTACCTCTGCACTAATTTTCCTTATCAAAAAATTAAATTAACAGTGGTACTTGTTCCCCAGAGTTATGGCAACATTGAAAGGCATTATTCTGTTTGTGAGTTATTGTTGCTGTGAAGTTAATACCAAACAAATGTATATGTACTCATATGTGATTGTCACTTTCCTAATTGTGACATTTTTGTAAGGAATTTGGGTCATCTGCAACATAACCAGAACAGTGTTAGTTATCAGCTAGTAAAGCCATTTTGGAGATTTGAAGATGGTCACATGTCTTGCACCTTCCTTTATCTCTTACTACTTCGTATATCATTTTCATCCTTAAACATGCCTAATTCAGAAAACAGTTTTTTATAGTTTTTATTTTCTCTTTTTGCAGTGAAAACTCTTTGATAACATTATCAGAATCATTTATATTATCCCTCATGAAGCGTTTCCTACTTTCTGGGTCTGAATGAAGACTGGCAATGTAAGAACAAACTGATTTGGACATTCCTCTTCTCTTGTGGTACCTACATCTCCCACAGTTCCTCATCTCAATTTTCTGCTTAGTTTGAAACCTAAATGTAATGACAATGTTATTTTTTTCTCTCCATTTTCATTTTGTCCAAATCTAGCACACAGACTATATATTATCATAAAACATATCCTGATGTTTTCTGAAGATTTCACTATATTCATGCTTATTAATTGCAGGAAGTATTATTTATCAGATTAAGTTGAGAATCCATCATATAGATTTATAGTAAAAGATAAGGATAATTTAGACAAGAATATGGCATACTCATACATAGCATTCATGTCATTCTTCAATTATGTTGTTTAAAATACCGATACCTTCAAATTATTGTTTTCTTTCACCTAAAAGAGAAATTAAGTAAAAATCCAATTAAAAAATTAATGCAAGCAGATATTTCTGTTACATTTTAATGTTAATCAGATTTTGCCACTCTTGTTGCTTATGTAAAGAAAACATTACCTATCGTCACTTACAGCTGATTATCAAATTATACTGAATTGTTTTGAAATTAAAGGATTCTTTCTTGAATCATATTTATTTTCCTAAAGTCTCTTTCTAGAGAAAAGCTTCGTAATGCCCAAAACCAAATAGTTGATTCGCTATATTGACTGTGGAAATGAGGGTTACTTATATTAAAACAAACAACATAGCGCATATCCTTTCTTCTGAATTCTTTAGTATCAGCTTCATCACCTGAATATGTAATTGAATGTTTCTGATGCTATATAAAGTTCAAACCTTGAAAATAACATTATCTTTATCATCATATGATATTAAAATGCAAGTGAAACAGGGATATTATTTGGTTAGTTTAAAACACTAAAGGAGTTCAGAGTGGCTATGCTTTTTCAATTTGACAATACATAATTGCCATCTAATATTTTTTATGTACAATCTCAGAACTGAAAAAATCATACTTTAATTTAGTCTAAAGTATAGAAAATACTATTTCATGCATTGGGGTTTCTTTTGAGTGATACTCTACGTTAAATGTTTCCTATTATACTATTCCCCCCATTAAGTTATAAATATTTGTTTCCTATGGTTGTTTGACAAACAAATTGACATCAGACATGAACTTGCTGTGATGAAATCCTATTTGCTCAAATATTCACAAATGAAGCTACTATCTCAGCAGAGTAAAAAGACATAATTTACTCTCAGAGTACAGATAAGGGAGGATATACTAAGAAAATACTGATCTATTTGTTTGGACCAGTTACATTCGGTATAGAGATATGTGTAGGTCTACACTAGAGCATGTGCTTGGAGAATCTCTCTTCCCTTGAATTTCAAATCTGTAACAGATGAAGGGAGGGCAACTCTGACCTATATACAGGGTATTGTTCAAATTCTAGGAGAGCTGATCATCACAAAGATTATTCAACATGAAACTCAGCTAACTTCATGTTATACAGATCTTAAGGACCCATTGCCAACATTTCTTAACATCATTTTCTGTAGAAATATGCAATCAAATATTAAAAATTAGTAGGATGTAACTAGGATAGAACCCATGCATCCATGCACACATCTTGTGTTTACCCCCACATTGTGCCCGTCCTCCTCCTTCCCCTTTTTTTCCTTTCTTGCTTTTCTTTTCTTTTTTTGAGGTATATGTACTCTGCACCTCAGGCATGTTTTTTTGGACACTATGAATATCATCCTTTATAACTATCATCATAGTTCACCTTTCAATTTAACTACCTGCGTAACAAGATTTTTTTAATTTATTTTATTTTTTTTTTAACTTGAGTATTTCTTATTTACATTTCGAGTGTTATTCCCTTTCCCGGTTTCCCGACAAACATCCCCTTAATCTCTCCCCCTCCTCTTCTTTATGGGTGTTCCCCTCCCAATGCTCCCCCCATTGCCACCCTCCCCCCAACAATCACGTTCAGTCTTAGCAGGACCCAGGGCTTCCCCTTACAATGATGATCTTACTAGGATATTCAATGCTACCTATGAGGTCAGAGTCCAGGGTCAGGCCATGTATAGTCTTTAGGTAGTGGCTT